>NC_140617.1:33859661-34442161 GCF_057381915.1 Diplotaxodon limnothrissa | reverse complement strand
CCAGGGGTGGAGATGCCAGTTCAGAGGGAGACACACTAGCACACACCCGGACCATGACAACGCTTGCAAATTATGTTAATGGTTTTATGAAATAGTTTGATAAACATTTGTGGAAATGCCGATGTAGGGGGGACGCTTCCTACACCTGTGGCATGCACTTGTGTCTCTGTAAATGAATTGATTAGGTGAAGCTTTTGCCACAGTTATCACAGCAGTATGGTTTTTCTCCCGTGTGAGTACACTGGTCTTTTCAAGTTACCTGAGTGAGTGAACCTTTTTCCGCACTCATCACAGGGGAATGGTTTTTCTCCTGTGTGGGTGTGTTGATGTCTTTTCAAAGGACTTAAGTGAGTGAAGGTAAGTCCACACGCTTCACATAGGAATGTTTTTTTTCCCCACTGTGCCCAAACTGATGTACCTGAAAATGAACTAATTGAGCAAAGCTCTGGCCACACTTATCGCAAGAGTAGGGTTTTTATCCAGTGTGCAGACGCTGATGGACCTTCAAACTTAATGTTTTGAACATTTTCCCACACTGCTCACAGAGGTATTGTTTGGTGTCAACTTTCGTGCGCAGATCCAGCTGTTCTTCAACTGAATCTACCCCCTTCTCATAATTGGAGTCAATTATGCAATTTTAGTGAAAGGTAAGTAAAAATATATCCTGGCTGTACCTGTAATGCCAAAAATGCTAAACTAACTTTGGCAACATTTTTATGTCACTGTTGACCTTTCACCTTCACATAAGATAAGATAAACCTTTATTAGTCTCACACGTAGGAAATTTGTTTGTTCACAGCAGAAAGTGGACAGTAAAAAGTTAAGAGCAGCAAAAATTAAGAAAAACAATAGAGTAGAACAAGATAAAATAGAATAAAATACTATGCTGCATCAGAAAAATTGCACTTAGTGATATTGCACATAAGGGGGATAGGTAAACATAATGAGTGTATAAATTTCAGAGTAAAAGCTCTTAGCAATAAAGAGAGAGTTTGGCAAATTTCAGTCAAGTTTACTACTGTGTATCACACTAGGGTTGGGCGATATGTAAAAATTTTCCAACCGACAATCGTCAGTCCAATAATCAACGATGGGCGATACATTTGCACATACACAGACTTTTTGATAGGAATGTAATCATGCACGGACTGATTTGCACGTTTACAACACAGAGGAAATCCATACATGGAGAAACTAATTTCCCCCCAAAATTTAGGGCTGTCAGCATTGCGGCTTCGTAGCTTACCAAAGTCGTACTAAAACATTTTGACAGATTTTTGAGTGCCGTGTACCACATAAAATCAGTTCGTGGTCAGTTAGCATAACCAGAACTCATGCATAAGGCACACTTTTGAGGAAATGAAAGGATTTTAAGCACCCCTTAAAGTCCGAAAAATACGGTCAAAAGTCAAAATGAAAAAAGTCAAAATTTTATAATGCCTCAAAGGATTCGAACCAAACATCTCAATATCTAAACATCTTACCTTGGGCATGGGCATCTGAGAGGTTCAGCCTTTGACTATCTCTGATTGGTTTAGTCCATGATATGGGCATAATATGTTTGTTGTTGATCACACAGAGTTGCGGAGACTTTTTTTTTTTACTCGAGCTGGCTGGTAGCACCGGTGCAACCTAGGATTCTTTTGGCGGCACATTGGCAAAATGTGCGGGTGTCGCCGTGCGCTACTGGATATTGTGGTAATTCCCTATGTTATTTCTGATAGGTTTGTAGCATAAACCTATTCGCTGGAAAGTTAAGGACAATCTGCTACGCAGCAAAAAGCAAGACACAAGGCACCAAAGTTCTCTGGTTTACTCATGCATGAGGGAGACCTGGCTGGGGCCAAGTGTCGTTCCACCACTTGACCACCGTCAGACTCTCAGCCAGGTTCCCCATAGCACTCCTTTTATTGTGGTTACATGAATATGCATAGGGTCATTAACATATAACATCTTACATAGGTATACATGTGAACAAAGAATAGTGTGTGTGTGTGTGTGTGTGTGTGTGTGTGTGTGTGTGTGTGTGTGTGAGGTCAACCCTGTGAAGACTCCCCAAACGCTGGTGCCAGGAGCGGGTCCATCTGAACAAAAGGCTCTTATACTTAAAGAGATATACATGTGCCATATATCAACAAGAGAAGATACGACCTCTCCTAGGAGGTGTGTAATCTATGCCAGAACACTCTGTAGAGGAGTGAACGCACCCCCCCCCCCCCCTCTTCGTGCTACACAGAGTTGTTACAGACCTCCTAGGATGAGACATTCTTTCAATCTACAAATGATTATACACCTCTAAGCATATATGGTTAAATATTTCTTAATACAAATGACAATAACAAAATCTAAACCCATCAATTTCCCCTTTCTGTGCGTCTGTGCAGGGACACGCGCGTGACACACAAATAGATCAAAGTGCAGCAGCACGGAGTCGGTGCTGCGGCACTTCAGCAGCGTGTTCATATAGAGATTGAAAATGTGACATCAAAACCGCAAAGGATTGTAGGTACGAGTGGCAAGTGGTAGTAGCGCACGCAGGCTTTCACAAGAAAACAGTCACACAGCAATAAAAAGAAACAAAGAATAGCCAAAAGCTGTTGTATTATTAACTGCAATAGCCGGTTGCATGACAGTGACGGGAAGCCGACGGGTAGAGAGATTGGTTTTAATCGGATTCCGTTGTGGAAGAGAAATTGTTCAAGCCATGTTTCCGAAGTAACAAAGAGCCAACGGATGGCCTGGATTGCAGCCATTCGAAGACCAAATATAACATTCCAGAACACTCCAGCTCACATGTTAGTCTGCTCCAAGCATTTCCACAAAGGTAAGTCTTCTTTTGTAGTTATTACGTAATTTATCATAACAAAATTGTTGATATAGGTTACAAATAAGTCTTATATTGATTTGAATTGAATTCGCTGCACTATGCTGCTTTGTTTGCTGTGGCTTTGCGGGCTAATGTTTGTTGTGTTTTGTAGGAAAACCAGCCTACAAAATCCTGGAATGCGATCCAGACTGGGCACCCTCTATCAGCCTGGGTCATACGGAGTTTAAAGCTGCTACCACAGCCAGATTTGATCGGTTAAGCGGGAGAGCGACATCAAAACAGCCACGAGAAGTCCCGCATATATGTGCCCAAGAGTTGTATTGAAGCAATCAAGTGATGAATAACTTTTTTCCAGTATGTTGTATTGATATGGTTATTTATTTTTTGCATTGAAGAAAGAAAAAAATTTAACAACAGCTGTGAAATTGAATAGTCCAAATCACCAAAGAAACTGGACCTGGGCTTTTTGCAGGGGTCTGAAGTTACTTAACATTTTTTGAGTGTATGCACTCACACTTAGGACCATATAATAATAAATATGTGCGTGATGAAAGTTGGGCAACACTAGGGCTGCCACAAACGATTATTTTGATAGTCGACTAGTCACCAATTATTTTTGCGATTAGTCGACTAATTAAATCATGCATCTATTGGACGTAAAACGTACAGCTTATTGCACCAGCATCTGCTCTTATATAACTATTATTAGCTTACAGCTATAAGTGTTTAAAGTATGTGCTAACTAAAAATAAAGACAAGATGAGAGTTTATTAAATTTTAATAACATTTGCAGATTGTTTCAATGGAGTTTAATCTGCTTGACATTTATTCAGCTGGGTAAAAACTATAACTTTAATCTCAGCCAAACCAATTTAATCAGGAACAAATAAAATACTAAAAAAAGCCAAACAATAACATTTTTAAGTTATCTAAGTAACTTATATATCATGTTTAACCTGAGTAGCGAAAGACGGCGGAGGGTTTGAAAACAATTTGCCGGGAGTCTGGTGTTCTCAACAAACTCTAGTTAGCCTTGAACCCCGGCTAGCTATCGAGCTGGTGGGTAACAGACGTCTCCGAAAACGTTGGAGTGCTTTTGAAAATATGTGGTGTCTTGATAAACTGAGCAGATATTTGAAGTTTACACAGCTACATTCTGACCTGAAAATATGTTAATCGTTTATTTTGTGACCCAGAAAGAATAATAAGAGTAATATTAAAACTAACTAGCTGCTGCCATTGTTGACAACTGAGCTGGGCCGCGCTATGAATTCTGGGACACCGCGTCTTCTTCTTCGGGGTTTAACGGCAGCTGGCATCCTTGTACATACAGTGCTGCCATCTTCTGTTTCAGTCCGTTATTACACTCTTAAATACTACTACTTATTCCTGCGTCTTTTGGGATCTTACAAAGCGTCAAACGACGCGTCGACTGTTAAATTAGACGTAATCGTGACTAGCTGACTAATCGTGGCAGCCCTAGGCAGCACGCTAACGTCTTTACTCCATTCTGTATGCTCCTATGGGTCTAACCCTTTCACTCCTTTGATTTTTTTTCCTCGTACTTTGTTTTTGCCTTTTTGTCAAGTCGGTCTTTGTACAGACCTGCTGTGTTCTCCTTCGTTTTGTACATAATTGTTTTTAGGGCAAATAAAATGCAGGTATGGATTAAAACCGCAGAATTAATGATTACCGGTGCTGGAAATGCTAGTGCTTGATGCAGTGTTTCAATTTTGCTGCCACTAGTACCTACAATGCAACGCGCGAAACTCACGTGGTCTGTCGATCTCTAAGCAGCACCTTCATGATTGGTTTAGGCCACGATGTGGGCATGTTGTCTGGTGTTGGCCACACAGAGACTTAGCCTACGTTCACACTGCAGGTCTTAATGTTCAATTCCGATTATTTGATCAAATCTGATTTTTTTGTCTGCTTGTTCACACTACAAATAAAATGTGACAACAAACGCGCTCTAGTGTGAACCCTCAAAGCGGCCCGCATGCGCAAAAGAAGACATCACACACAACGTGCTCTGGTTAGATCCAGACCTAACAGTATTGTTTGACTGATGGCCTTAATATAAAGACTTGTTTCGGACTTTACGTTTCCCAATTTTTCTTTAAGTTATAAAGTTATTTTGTTATTTACATATGGCCTAATAATTATCCTTATTGCTGTTTTAGAGATGAGTGGTGCTTCAAAGGATAGTTGCAGATTTTTGTCAGAATCTGCAGATTATACAGTACAAATAAAATGTTCACGTTTCTCCAACGTTGTCTTCCCAACAGTTTCACTGGATGGCCAGGAAGCGCTCACGATGTCTTGTCCGGCGCTGATAATTGGCGTCTGTTTTGTGTCAGTGACGTAAAAGACGGATTTAATGCGACATGACCGTTCACACAGCAGTCGCTTTCTAAAACATCAGATATGTATCGGATTCAGTACCACATACGAAAGTGACCCAGGTCGGATTTGAAAATATCGGATTTGAACAGCAGTCACATTAATCCAGCTCTTACTGAACTGTGAGAATGCACCTTATCAATGCATGAGGGAAGTGCAAAACGTGGTCGCAGTACTATTTATCCAAAGACTGCTCATATTTATCATCTCCTTACAGGAAATAAAACGTACTTCCTATCTTTCAGAAAAAAACATCTCCAATTGGCTTAGATTATTCACAAGTGAAAAAAAAGGATAATACAGCACTTAAAAGGAACACATAAAATTTACATTACATTTAGCTAACGATTAGCTTGCTATGCTAGCAAAGTTAGTCAACTCACCGGAAATGAACAGGAATCATAAAAACAGAGGTACATCGGCATCAACAATTCCATTTCCCAACAGGCGGAAGAGTAAAATCCAACTTCGTGTCTTCACACATAACTTTTTTTTTTTTAAACAAGGACTAAGGAAAAATTCCCAGTGAGTTGCGCCGACCAGCATACATAGCCTTTAGTGATGTGTCGGTCACGAACGAAATGGCTCTTAGAGCCGGGTCTTTGAACGACACTAGCCGGCTCCTTATCGCGTGCCGTGGGTGCGTTTTTTTTTCCTTTCTCTCACCCTCTCTCGCACTTTTTTCCCGCTTCACTCCGCATGCGAGTCTTGTGCCTTACGCTGGGATGAGAGGGGAGGAGGAACAGAGCAGGAGGGAGAGAGAGAGAGAAAGAGAGCCAGGGACAACAACGGCACATTAGAAAGGTATAGTAATCATCCACAACTATTTTCAGTTATATGAAAATGATAAAGGATTCAAAAAGTTTATTCATGCAGGCCCATATGACAGAGAATACATTTTATGTGGAGTGAATAAATAAAAGTATATTTACGGTGGCCCCAAGAGACAAAGGACGTACAAACTTCAAAACACGTCAGAACTCTGAAGCACGTACAAAACACAACAGTGTTCCAGGATGCTAGGCGCAGTGTTGATCTTTTGTTACCAAGTGGCTACAGAAGCCAGCTAGTACAAACGACTGGATTTGGTGTGTGGTAGTAACAGGTAAATGAACATTTTTTTTAAATTATTTGAATATATATGAGTGCTTGTGTATAAATACACAGACAATACACATATGCTTTCAATTGTGTAATTTAAGTGATCTAGGTAGCTCTGTTTTGGAAGTTCAGTTCATGCTAGAAATGTGTTTTGGAGTTTGTACATGTTTTGTCTTTAGGGGCCACCACATATATTTATATATAAAAATATATGTGCGACAGACTGGCGACCTGTCCAGGGTGTACCCCGCCTCTCGCCCTAGGACAGCTGGGATAGGCTCCAGCGCCCCCCGCGACCCTGGAAAGGATAAGCGGAAGTGAATGAATGAATGAATATATAAATAAAACCACTTTTTTTTTTTACATTAGTAATTCCTTTTGTGCATAATTTTATATTATTGTTAATAATAAATTAGATAAAGCAACAAAACAACCCGAAGAGCCGGTTGGGAGCCGAAAGAGTCGGCTCTTTTTAGTGAGCCGAGCCAAAAGAGCCGGTTCTCTAAAAAGAGCCGGAAATCCCATCACTAATAGCCTTAACGTTGTTTTCCTTCGCTACTTAAGGTCACAAGCACTACATAATATAGCGCCACCTACTGGTATTCCTTGGGATCAGCAGTTAATTTTCATGAGGCAATTTTAGGTGGGTTACACTTGGAATGCCATGTCTCCTCCTTATCTAATGTGTCATGTTAAAGTGACTTACCTCTGCCGCTGTCAGCATTTGGCTGCTGGTGTTACTCGGCTCCACAAATTCCTCCATCAGTTTATCAGCTCTGACAAACATAAAGATAGTAAGTTTAGAGAAAAATGATCCAAATACTGCCTTAAAAACAACACTGATGTTAAGACTTCTCATTCAAGCACATAAACGAATAACCACATATGTACCTTTAAAATTTAGCTTGAAAATATGATGAAATACTTTAAAGTAGCAATAAGAAAGATAATCAATCAGAATCAGAATACTTTATTAATCCCAAAGGAAATTAGGGCAAATCAATAGAATAGAATAGAATAGAATTCAACTTTATTGTCATTGCACATGCACAGGTACAGGGCAACGAAATGCAGTTTGCATCCATCCAGAAGTGCTTTAGTGATATAGATATATTACAATATATATTAGCAATAATATAGATATGTGAGTATATTACAGAAATGGGTCTATTATGGTATGTTATAATGTACACGGTATGAAGTATGTTGTGAATATTCTATAACTATAAGTATGTACAGGCTGTAGTGAGTACAAGCTATGTACAGGATATGAACAGGATATAAATATGAAAAACTATACAGAATATGAAATAAATAACTTTACAGAATCTGGGATATACAGCTATACAGAAATGGGAACTATGCAAGTTGTAAACAGTTGTAGGATTAAAAATTATCGAATGTACAGAATGATTATTTACACAGAGCTATACAGTAGTGCAGTTAAGATAAGTGAGGGTGTAGATAGTTTCTACAGAGGCTATATAAAGTGCTAGTGGTTGTGAGTGGTGGTTCAGTCCATGTTATTATTGTGTTTGAGGGTACAGTTGTCCATTGTGGGTGTGTGTATGTTCAGTCCATGAGTTTAACGTGGGTCAGATGTCAGGAGGCAGAGTTCAGGAGTCTGACAGCTGTGGGGAAGAAGCTGTTCCGGTACCTGGTGGTCTTAGTCCGGAGGCTCCTGTAGCGCCTCCCAGAGGGCAGGAGGGTGAAGAGTCCATGTGATGGGTGACTGGGGTCTTTGATGATTTTCCCAGCCCTTTTCAGACACCGCTTCCTGTAGATGTCTTTTATGGCAGGAAGTGGTGCTCCGGCGATGCGCTGGGCAGTTTTCACGACCCTCTGCAACGCCTTCCGGTCCGAGGCAGAGCAGTTCCCGTACCAGACTGTTATACAGTTGGTCAGGATGCTCTCGATGGTGCAGCGATAGAAGTTCACCAGGATGTCTGAGGACAGGTGGTTCTTCCTCAGAGTCCTCAAGAAGAAGAGGCGCTGGTGAGCCTTCTTGACCAGCTTGGAGCAGTTGGTCGTCCAGGTGAGATCCTCGGAGATGTGGACTCCCAGGAACTTGAAGCTGCTCACACGCTCCACAGCCGTCCCCTTAATGTGGATGGGTGGATGTGGGTCAGCATTCCTCCTGTAGTCCACGATGAGCTCCTTGGTCTTCTCGGTGTTAAGCAGCAGGTTGTTTCTGTCGCACCACTCATCCAGACGATCCACCTCCTCCCTGTAGGCGGCCTCATCGTTGTCACTGATGAGGCCAATCACCGTGGTGTCATCTGCAAACTTAATGATGGTGTTGGAACCATCAGCAGGTGTAGTGGAGATATCAAAGATAGGCACGGCTGTGGCACTGATTCAGTCTTTGAGCACTACGGTCACCCCGGTGTGTCGGCCAGAACACCACTTAAGGCCAAATTGCCCAGAGCACGAAAGAAGGAGAGAGCTTGAGGTTCCGTTTGAGGCACTTTATTGTCACCGCTTAATTTCTGGGGCTGTAACACAGCGGGTGTACATAAGTGTGTGTCTGGGTGTGTGTGTGTGTGGCTTCCTACAAAGGAAATAAACAAGGGAAATAACAATAAATAAAGAGAATGGAAAAGTCAAATACTCAAATATAAACATAATACAACATAGTTAACATAATCAAATATAAAGATCAGAAAAATATAATACACTTCAAACTGCTCACACTATGCAACTAAATAGCATTAGTGCGAGGTTAAGCAACCGTCAGTACATGTGAACTACTTCCGGTAGTTATACAAAATAAAAGCGTCCCCCATTATATTCCGCTATAATGCTCTTATTGTGAAGGGCAAGCGGGACGCCATACTTCCTGTTATACTACGTTTGCTATTTTATTAATCCACGTACCTAATTGTTCGCTACAAACTCCGCTACTTCAAAGTAAACAATCACAAGCATCACATACAACATATAGAGAAGGTCTGATAACACAGGAATGACATTATGGACATACGAGCGACCGTACATGCGTCAACAAGCTAAACCGGGGCCAAGCTAACAACATAAGTTAGCATATGAAATGAGGGTGAACTCACGCGTTGCATGCGTGGCCTACCGCTCCAACTATGGACTACATTAGCTCCTAAATGGTAACATACTACAGTACTGACACAACAAAGGCAAAATACGACACAGGTCACTACTTACTTGTCATTTACGCACACCTAACATGCCCCAGGAATCAGTGCACCCCCTCCGGACCAACACTGCTCAGCCGCCATTAAACTGCCCACCTTACTAACCGGATGATGTCACTAGAAGGTGGGCTGGCCCAAACTGACAGAAGATGGAACATTACATGAACTTATATAAACTTATAAACACCAGTAAAACTATTATATGAACTTTGGGGCCTTTTATACAGCAGGTCTGCAGTCGTGGGTGAAGAGGGAGTAGAGGAAAGGGCTCATCACACAGCCTTGTGGTACACCGGTGTTCATTGTGATGGTAGATGAGCAGCGGTTATCCAGCCGGACATGTTGGGGGCGGTTGGTCAGGAAGTCCAGTAACCATTTGCAGATGAGGGAACTGATACCCAGGTCTGTCAGTTTCCTGATGAGTTGTGAGGGGTGGATTGTATTGAATGCTGAACTGAAGTCTATAAACAGCATTCTGGCGTAGGTGTTGTTGTTGTCCAGGTGTGAGAGGACAGAGTGCATTGCGATGGAGACTGCATCCTCTGTGCTCCTGTTCCGGCGGTATGCGAATTGGTGGGGGTCCAGGGTGGGGGGGAGACAGGATTTGAAGTGTGCTAGGACCAGTCGCTCTAAGCACTTAGTGATGATGGGGGTGAGTGCTACTGGGCGGTAATCATTGAGGCAAGATGGGTTGGAGTTTTTGGGTATCGGGACGATGGAGGTGGATTTGAAGCAGGCCGGTACCACAGCGTGGGCCAAGGACAGATTGAATATGTCTGTGAGCACTCCTGCAAGCTCCCCAGAACACGCTCTGAGAACACGCCCGGGGATGCCATCAGGGCCTGCAGCCTTGTGGACATTGATCCTGCTCAGCACCGCTCCTACATCGGTGGGGGAGAGAGTCATAGGTTGGTGGTCTGGCGTCATGTCTGCTTTGGTTGTGGTTGTGGGGTTCCCTCGCTCAAAACGAGCATAAAAGTTGTTGAGCTCGTTGAGGAAGGAGACATCAGAGGATGCGGGGGAGGGTTTGGTGGTCCTGTAGTCTGTGATGGTCTGGAGTCCTTGCCACATGCGTCGGGGGTTGGAGTTGGAGAAGTGTTCTTCTACCTTCTTTTTGTAATGGTGTTTGGCTTTTTTGATGCCCTTCTTTAGATTAGCCCTGGCTGTACTGTAGGCGTGTGCATCTCCTGACCTAAAGGCAGTGTTGCGGGCCTTCAGGAGGAGACGAACATCCCGGTTCATCCAAGGCTTCTGGTTGGGGTACATGGTGATCCGTTTCTGGGTGGTGACACTGTCTGTGGTTTTGGAGATGTAATCCAGTACAGATGAGGCGTACTGGTCCAGGTCTGTGTGGGTGAACATATTCCAGTCTGTGTTTTTAAATCTGTCCTGGAGCACTGCGTCTGTCCCCTCTGGCCACACTTTAATTGTTAGATACTTCAAATTTCCAGACATTTCATCTTGTGTTTGTGCCTAGTTTTAAAGATAAACTGGACCTGAAACAGGAATTCAACTGAAAATAACACAATAACAAGTAAAAAACACTCTAAATGTCCTTTGATTTACTATAACTACCACTGACCACCAGTTTTTTTCTTACCCTTGGTATGTGAGGGACATTTGTTTCGGTCCTGCTTAATGCTTGCCTTCACTGAACTCTGAGAGATGTACCGATGGTTTCCATGGTATCCAAAGTTGACTCCACTTCATAAGGTCCCAGAAGTGAATTTAATAATCAACACCAAGTATCTCCATTATTTTGGGCTGCAGCTGGTAGTCCTTCTTTACTTGTCAGCCTTGGTGAGCTTGGCTTACCCACAGTGTTGGGAAGGTTACTTTTAAAATGTATTCCAGTACAGAATACAGAATACATGCCCCAAAATGTATTTTGTAACGTATTCCGTTAAGTTACTCAATGTGAGTAACGTATTCTGAATACTTTGGATTACTTAATATATTGTTATGCTTTTTACAACTACATGAATGTTGCTATCACATCCTGCAAATCCTTGTTTGTTTTTCTTTACCAATTAACTGTTAGGCCCAACTTAAGATAATATATGTAATGTAGAGGAGCAAAGACTTGGGTATGTTTGTATAAGCTGTTTTGTCTTCTTAAAGATAATAAAAAAAGCACAGTCTTTCCTTAACATTTTTTTTATTTATAAAGCTGACAAGTGGAAGACAAACATAAAATATGCCATTGAAAAGTATTTACTGTTATGGTCACCAACATCACTTAGTTAAAACAAAAAGTAGCCTTGCACAAGGAGAAAAAATATCAGCATTTTCAATGACTGTTTTCTTATTAGGACAAAAAAAGGCAATATATAAAATTATACTCAAAAATGAAAAATATATTATTTTGGCATTTACTGTCAATATTATTATTCCACCAATAATTTTAAATTACAAAAGATTTTTCAATACAACTCAGATACTCAAACTCAATGTAACAATGAGAAATTACATTTTAAACCTTACCCCTAGATATAATTTTTAAAACAAGACATATGTTTTAATGCAACTCAGCAACATTACCTTATGGCCATTTAACAAAGGCATGCAACAAAGAACTGTCCAAGGTGTCAGTGCTGAACTGCTTGGTTGAAAACCTTAATTGGCCACAAAAATCAAATAATTGGCGAACAATTGCAGTAAACATATGAGGTGCTGCTTTTTGAGTGCATGCCAAAAACAAATACTAAAGACTACAAAATACTGAGGTTTCAAGCCCTATCTGTGAATATCAAGATAGTTTCAGCAGACTACCTACATCTGTTTCGCCTAGTCTACAGTCCAGTAAAGGCGGTTGTAACGCAGCAAGAGCACCTGTTCAAAGTGTTTGTCTGTCATGCGGTTACGGTGTGGGGTGAAAACAAGTCCTCCGTGGCTAAAGAGACGCTCGACAGGAGCACTTGACGGCAGAGTTGTATTGTATTTTAAGAAGAGGGCTCTGATCAATGAGGTCAATGTCTTATCTGAATCTTGAAGATACCTCTGTACCTCATCCTCCGCTGTAGAACAGGTCACCTGTGTACTCTGAAAACTGAAGAAGCTGTCGTCATCATCTTCCGGCTCATTTCCCACTGAGGCATGTCCAGTGGTGCTGGTGTCATTAGAAGGTTCTGTGTTGAGGAGACGGGCCTCTTGGACCATTGTTCTTCTCATGGATTCTCTCTCATCATCAGCAAGCCACCAGAGTCAAAATTTTGGGATGGTGGATGCTGCCATCCTTGCTTCATGGGAGGCTAATACAGCTGCAAATCGAGTGTCAATTGCTTTGATGATTGCTAAGAGGATGTGAGTTGAAAATTGCACTTGTGTCAACTTTTCAGATAACTTTGCTTTCAGACTGAGAAGGGTGGGAATCACATATCCGAAATAGCAGTTCTTTTCCCCCTGGAGCAGGTTGACTGAGTAGGCAAGTGGTTTCAGAGTGGCTGCATACTCTTTGAGAAACACTGTCTCTTGAGGATGCAGTTTTGCCACCTTCAGTTGTTCACAGATTTCATTGAGCTGACTTTCAGGTAGATTCATTAGCTTCTCGATTGCATGGTATTCTGAGCTCCACCTAGTCACTGAAGGCACAACACATCTCATTTGGGCAATTTCTTCAATTACATCAGAAGCACCTGATGAGCGATGAGCCTTATTCCAGATGGCTGCACATTTTGCCTTTGCACTCCTATATAATTTTCTGGAAACACCCTGCTGTGAAGCAGCTTTATCAAGGTCAGTCGTGGCAATGAGATTTAGTGTGTGCGCAGCACATCGATGGTGTGGTGGCAAAAAGAAGTTCACCTCCTCGTGTTCTTGCTCCTCCTCAAGTACTGTAGTGACATCATTAAATTGTACATCATCTGTGTCTTCCAGATCATCTTCTGTTTCTGAATCTCCATATTCATTGAAAGCTTTTACAAAATTGCTCCCATTGTCTGTGACTGTAGCACTAACCTTGCCTTGGATTTGGAATTCAGCATGAACCTGACTTATTTTGGCGGCAATAACATCATAAGTGTGATGGCTTCTTATCCTCTCACATGCCAGTGCAGCAGACTTGCGATCCAATGTGTCTGACTCGATCCAGTGACATGTAATGCCAATGAAACTTCTGTGATGCGCAGTCCAGATATCTGCTGTTGTGCACACATTTTGAGTATGTAGAAGAATTTCAGTTATTGCTTCCTTCATTTTTGGAAAGGTTTTCTCAATGTGAGTCATCAATGTTTTTCTGCAAACAGGACTCCTGCCCCCACTTAGTCCTTCAACCATCTTACGGAATGAGGTGTTCTCAACGGTAGAAAAGGGCTGCACTTCATTGACTATGAAGTCAAATATCAAGGAATTTACTCTCCTTTGGGTGATGGCTGGAGTGCTAAGGATGGCTTGTTTGAGAGGAGGAGGGGCTGTGTCTTTGCCATCATCAACATGATCCGATGTATTTGCTTTGGGTAAACTGTGTATAACCCTGGGATGCATCCTCTGGAAAAAAAAAAAAAGAGAGACCAACCAAAAAATAAAATATTACTGATGAAGAAATTGTTTTGTATTTGAGATCACTGCAAAAAGGTTGGGCAACTGGACGAATATCTCGACTATCAACAATAAGTTGAGCCTTTCGCCAATTGTTTTTACAAGAGGAATTTTTTAATTTTTTTTGCCCATGAGTAAGTATAATAATAATAATGTTTTATTTGAAGGTAAGAGAAGCAGTCAATGGAAAATATAATAGCGGTGTTTTAACGGCATAAACAAATGCAGCGATTCATTTACTCAAACTCATAACAGAATGAAAGAAAAGCAGTAGTCTATCTTCAGAAAAAAACAAAACATTTAATTTAAATAAACAAACCACAATGGTGGGGAGGGATACAAAGAAACTGACTTCTTTTTCCACTTTAACTGTGTTCCAGTGTTTATGTCTTAGATACTCGACCAAAAAACAAATAAGTTAAAAACCAAAATGTCACTTCCAGCGACCATAAAAAAATATCAGAGGTAAAGTTACGTTTTTTGTGCAATTTGGTGCATCTCGAATATATAAATGAATAATCCAAAAAGTAGCTATGTTAATACAGAAACTCCAACAAGAAAAAAAGAAAAAATATCCCCCCAAAACTAAACTTTCTATTTATGTTCTAAATGCGCAAATCAGTCCGTGCATTATTACATTGCTCCGCCCATTAACAAGTCACCTGCACGATTATGTTGGTTATCGTTTGACTGACGATTGTCGGTTGGAAAATTTTTTAATCTCGCCCAACCTTAATGTCCACCTTACTGTTAATCATTTTGGGATGGCTTTCACAACTGCACACCATAATTTACAGCTCGTTAATGCTATCCATCAAGTTTACCCGTCTATGAACTAACGTTAGCTAACGCCAGCTAACAATGTTAGCTAAAATCACAGCAATATTATATCGAAGCTACTGAAGTGGCACATAGCCTAGGTAGCTACCACAACTAAAATAAGATATTTGCAGTATGTTAACTTTAGTTTTTTTAAAATAACTTACTTTCAGATGTTTTCTTAGGTTGGAGGTGGAGTCTTTTGACGCAGAGAGCATCTTCTTTGCTGGCAAGCAGAGTTTGCATTGCACTGTGAAATTCCGCCCATCCCTTTCTTCTTTGAATATGAAATGGTGTTGGAACTTCCAACTCTGAAACGCATTCCTGCCCAACGTGCACTGCTGACACTGTTGGCTGGCTCCGGCTGGCTCTGGCTCCATTGTTTGACTAACGCCACCAACAGGACGCTTTTTTTTCTTTTCTTTTTTTTTTTACAGCCTCTTCTCGCGTGTTTTGTTTGGGTTTCGAGCCGCAATGCGCGGCGTGGAATGACCAAAATTACAGAGGACCGCCATGTAATCCATTTATTTCAACAAAGTAACTGTATTCTAAATACCACCTTTTTAAACTGTAACTGTAACGGAATACAGTTACTCATATTTTGTATTTTAAATACGTAACGGCGGTACATGTATTCCGTTACTCCCCAACTCTGCTTACCCATTTTGCTATTTGCTGCAGGTTCTACAACTCATAGCACAGATCCTCTCTGGAGTAGGGTGCCTGGCTGAATGATACCGAGCACAGCTAAAACCTGGCTAACAAGCCAGCTATTACGAAACCAATATAAGCAGTTCTACCTGGTTAGGAGGGACTGAACTTTAAAAATAAGAAAGAGGGGGCCACTGTAGGTAGCTTTGTCCTGTCAAAAACCTGAAAAATGCTAAATGAAAAATACACCTCAGAGGCCAGTGTGGGGGAACCCCTTCAGTATTGGTTGGAGTTTAATTTTCTTTAGAGGTTTCATAAATCGGTCCATCGATGGTGCTGATCTCATCTCAGTGTTGACTTCTAGTGGCTGTAATAAAACAGATGGTCTGATATTTTTTTCTCTGAAATATTGAAAGGGTTGAAGAATTAGGGCCAAACTTTCCGACTAAGAGCACATTAGTCTGGTTTGAATTTCCTTGTGCTGTCTGTGTAACAGTGTCATGAGTTTAAATCACTGAAGGATCAGTGCTGTACATCACCTGAAAGTGCATTTCCTGTCAGTATGGATCTACAGAGCCTCACGGCCATCAGTTACTATAAGTGTAGGGTTTAAAAACATCACTCATGTGAACTTGTGACTCTACAGGCCTCAGTAATGACTATAAACCTACTTATCTTTATTAATATGTCCTCAGAAGTCCTCATGCAGTTTACAGGCTATATATGAAAGTGTCACTGCTGCAGTCATTCATTCCTAAAACCTGCATCTTCCATGTTTGTTGGCTTGGTCCCCAACCATGTGTTCATTTATAACTTACATCCACAAACACACACAACATAATACAAACTTAATACATTTGACTTCAAATGATTTTTACTGCCCTTTCTTTTAATCCTGCTGTTTGTTTGCTTTCTAATGCACCACTGAATGTGCTATATAAATAACACTTGCATTTCTCCATCATTGCATTGTTTATTTGATTATACCTCTTCTTTGCCTTGCGGTGAAAGAATGAACATAACAACATTCCTCCCTTTCCGTGTTCCCTTTCTCTGCAATCAGTGTAAGCCGGTGCCGTGGCTGAGCATCGCCGACTTCAAGCAATAACAAAAGAAAACCCCTGTGTGCGATTTGATCTCTCTCCATGTCTGTGCTTAGCACTTGAAAGAGACATGTGGGCGTGAGAGACTTACAATGTGAGACGACTTACAGTGTCTGTGCTCTGTGTTAAGATTTGCATGTGCTGACTGTGCCACCCACCTCCTTCTGCGTAGACATGCAGTGGACAGTGGACAACAATGATGGCAGTCAGGATTCTTTCATGGAAACAGGCTGGCACAGTCAGAGTCTCTTTGACAAAAAGTGTAACAGCATATTTAGCACTCTGGTAACAGGTCATACTGCTCTTCTTGATTAATAGAAAAAAAATCCATGGACACAATACAGGGTACCCTGTAAACATACATTATGTTTGCACATTGTGCAGCATATGCAGTTTCTACATATTTTGGTAAACTGGCACCATTACAATTGGGATCAAATTGCCTGTTAGCAACTCTTTTTGTAATGCTCCTGGCCCTGTTGAATGAGCTCACTGACTCACCCAAAAGCAGACAAAAGGGCAACAGGCTGCCAGTAATTTCAAAGATTGTGTATTTAAACAGAAGGTCTTATACAAACGTGCTTGGAAAAACAAAAAACTTGAAGAAATCTAAAAGAGAAGTAGAGCTACCAAAAGGTGCAAGCCAGAATTAAACAAAGTGGAGACAAAAGGAATGGGAAACAGACCAAGACTGAGGAAACTGAGACACACTAAATACACACCATAGACCGAGAGAGGCAATAAAAACAGGTGAACTCACTCAAACACTGATGAGGGTGGAAAAAGAACAAAAGAGGAAGGCAAAAGTAAAAAAACCACAAGAAGAACTAATCAAGAACTAACAAGACTAAAAGGGTGAACCAAGTAAAGTCAACAGATAAAACAGATAAAAGAGTAGGGGAAAAACCATCAAAGAAACAAAACGAGAAAAAACAGGACTTCTAACTAAAAGTGTAGTTTGTTACAAAAACCATGACATACACAAAATTAAGGATGCAGGAAGATGTTCTACAGTTATAATGTGAGTCTGACAGTATTAGCGATGGGCCAAATCAACAAGCTGCACTGCAGTTTTTACAAAGCAACGCACATTTCTTACACTGCGGTATTTTTGCACACCCCACGGGAGAGGAGTACCTTATAGTCTGAATGCCCCCACTCGTGCTAAGCCAAAGTATTCAAATAATCATTGCATATTTAGGATAATAATTTCACTATTCATATAGTTTTCGAGGGTCATAAAAAATCAAGTTCAAGTATTAAAAGGAAGATTACATTTTGCTAGAGGAGCTTTGCATGATGAGTATTCTTTCAAATATCCGCTTTATCTTATACCTTTGGCCCTGAAGTAAGTAATGAAGTATTCTGATTCTGACTGTAATTAAGCTCAGTGTTCATGATTCAACAATAAGAAGGAAAGTGGGCAGACTGGGCATCCATGGGAGGGTTCTAAGGAGAAAACCACTGCTGACTTAAAAGAACACAAGAAAAAAGACAAAACCTTAATGATCCCTACAACTTTCGGGAAATTGTTCTGTGGATTGACGAGACAAAAGCTGGATGGTTTGGAAGGTTTCTGTCCAAGGCCAAGTCAAAGACCGGACTTATGCTTCTCCACGGCCTTCAACTGGCCTTTAATGCTCGACTTCTGCAAAGATGAGTGGGCCAAAATTCCTCCACAACGATGTGAAGGACTCATGTTGCAGTTATTGCGGTAAAGGGTGGCAAAACTAGCTATTAGGTTTAGAAGGCAAGTACTTTTTCACACAGCAACAGTCAACTCAAGGTGCTTTATACTGTTAGGCAAAGACCCTACAATAATATTTAAAAAATGCATTTTGTACTTACTCAGAATATCTTTGTCTAGAGTTAAAATTTGTTTGATGATCTGACAAATATACCAAGAAACTAGGAAATCAAGGAGGGGAAAATACTTTTTACTGCACTGGGTTTACTGATTTGGTTGGACTAATGATTGCCTGATTATCAAGGGGCAGCTTTGTTATCCCTTCAGGTTTCATGCAAGTGAAGCAGCAATCAAAAGGTTACCCGTCTTGCAAAGAACTGAAATACTGTTTTTTCTACAGCTCATGGAACAGAAAAGGCATTCAGACGTCTTTTTGTGCAGCTGATGTTCTCTTTGTTGTTGAATATCTTTGCCAGTCAGCTCCTTTGTTCTGGTGGCGCAGGAATAAGATACAGCTCCTCCCTGCTCCCATCAGATCCACATCAAATCCAACACCAACTATCCTTGCTGTTTCCCCTTTTTTTTTCTCTGGGGGTTTCAATCCTTGCGTTTTTCACTCAATATATACTTACATCCTTAATCTTTTACCTTTGATAAGATAGAAAAGCTTATCACAATAGAAAGGAACACAGTTTTGGTTTTTTTTAATCACAGGTTTGCAGGAAAAGCCTGCACCAAAGGATGAAGGGAAACAGTTTCTGACCACCACTCAAAAGCTTAGTATTGTTCCTGTAAATTGAGTTGCACCGTGCTCACAGGAGAATGCAGAATGACTTCCTCCCATGAGTGATAACGTAAAGCCCTGGTTTAGGCAGGATATGTTCTTCCGTCCTGGAGGAACAATGAATGGGGATTAATATGCTGCGTGACAAAGAAATGGAGGATTGAGGTTGCTGCCTCTCATAGCAACAGAGGTTCAGCGCAGGGAATTTATTCCTGCTTGTGACACACAGGTATGTGCGTGTGCTTTTTGCCTCATCTGGACTCACAATTCGAGCACAGACACACAACAAGTTATTTCATTCCCCCTCAGCTGATTATTGCAAATTCAACTTGGCCTTGGTTTGTGTCTGTGGGAGTAAGGACGGACCCGACCACATAGTTCACACTTTTGACACACTTTTTTCCCCCAGTTGCAGCTTATCAGCTGCCAGCCACACATACACACAACAACAACAACAAACTCATCATGTCCCAGCACGTTGAATATGGGAGGCCTCCCTCCCACCCCCACGTGGGGGTCGCCTCCCTTTCTTTGTTGTGTTATAGGGTCTACCTTACAATTTAAGGCACCTTGAGGCAACTGTTGTTGTGATTAGGCATTGTATAAATAAAGTTGAAATGAATTGTAAACTCTAAACATCCACCAGGTCTCTGGTGACCTGGGTTAGGCTTTGTGGTAAAGTTTGAGTTTAGCTGATTTTCACTCGTTACAAGACTTAATTGAAATGTAACATCCTTTAGCCTTTTTTGCTGTTTCCCATGTGTCTAAAACAAAATGTGACCATAACCTGGATTTTAACACCAGCTATTTAAAACTCATACCAAAAACCTGTTAGACTTGTAAAGGTCCTTTCATTCCTAAGCTAAAGTTCTTGCTTACATTGGAATGCAGTCTGGGTAGCGATGTCACTCTCCAGGCAGTGAAGATGGCATCACTGGTAACATTGTTATCACATAAATTATGCTCTGTATGCTTCACGTCTAAAGTGCATAGTGCATTCACATTTCTAAAAGGGTGCTTAAAGCTAGGGCTGAACGATATATCGCATTTGCGATAATATCGCGACATGATCAAGTGCAATTTTCTAACCGCAAAGGCTGCGATTATACTCTGGACATGTCCAAATTCATGGGCTGCATCCTCCTGAGGCCGCATTTGTAGACCGATTACGTCACAGCGACGCGCCGAAGGCTGTCCAAATTCGTAGACTCCTCCGAATGTAGCCGACAAATGCGTCCTCCTTTTCCCCGAATTTGAAGGATGGGTCGGGTGTGTCCTTCGTGGCCTACCATATCCCAGAATTCATAGCGCGGCCCAGCCAAACTCCAGTTTCCAACAATGGCGGCCGCTACTAAGTTTTAAAATTACTCGTACTAATCTTTCTGGGTCACAAAATAAACTTTTA
The DNA here is from genome assembly GCF_057381915.1 of Diplotaxodon limnothrissa. Taxonomy (NCBI): domain Eukaryota; kingdom Metazoa; phylum Chordata; class Actinopteri; order Cichliformes; family Cichlidae; genus Diplotaxodon; species Diplotaxodon limnothrissa. Next base: position 34,421,678 of record NC_140617.1, on the reverse strand, counting down.
ACATATTTTCAGGCGAGAAAGTAGTTGTGTAAACATCAAATATCTGCTCGGTTTATCAAGATATCCCATATTTGCAAAAGTGCTTCGACGTTTTCGGAGGCGTCTGCTACCCACCAGCTCGATAGCTAGCCGGGAGCTCGAGGGTTACTGATGCGGCCGAGAACGGCACAACTCCCGGCACATCATTTTCAGATCACCGCGGAGTTTCGCTGCTCGGGTTAAACGTAATATATAAGTCACTTAGACAACCTAAAAATGTTATTGTTGGGCTTTTTTCAGTGTTTTGTTTGTTCGTGAGTAAATCGGTTTGGCTGAGATTAAAGTTATTAGATTAGATAAAATAAAACTTTATTAATCCCCCGGGTGGGTTCCTCCTTGGTTTTCACACAGCTGACTAAACGTCAAACAGAAAACTTATTAAACAGAAGTATGAGACAGTCGAGAATTTACACCAGTGTCTGGTTATATTTTAGATAGCAAGAAGCAGACGGCCGAGTTTATTAAACTCCACCGAGACAGCGGTGACGCTAATCAGAAGGCTAGACCGTCCAATTTCACGCCTTTAAATTTTAAAGGCGTGTTTGTGTGTGTGTTTATACAATTGCTATTATGTTTGCACTTTATGTGTAATGTTACTGACTGCAGAGATCAGTAAGATGTGTGTATTTTTTATTTATTAGTTTTATTTATTTAATATTATTTTTTAATTGAATGACTGTCTAGTAGTTCACAGATGTCGAAAAACTGAGTGTGGTAAAGCCACTGATTTTTTTTATGTATATTTCTGCAATCTGCACATTGTACTGACTTTCATTTTAATGTTTACACCAGGGTTCCTTGTCAGCACTTTATGCTCAGATGTTTGTAAGCTAAAAATAAACTATTGTGTATGTTCAAATATACTGTTGTGATTGAAGAAGTTAAATAAAAATGTCAGTCATCAATTCATGCATCACCTCATGTCATCATAACAGAGGTCTGTCTTCCAGGAAAGAACAGTTTAAAATTAATGTAATATAGTATTGGCCATCCTATATGATGTATTGCTTGTCTTTGTTTAATAATACAGAAGACAAAGACCTTAAAAAATAATCGCATATCGCATCGCAATCGCAATATTGGGGCAAAAAATCGCAATTAGATTATTTTCCATAATCGTTCAGCCCTACTTAAAGCCCACAAGTTAAATTGGCTTTCTAGTCTGACTGATATCCAGATAGCAGAGACTTTAAACCTAATCTGGGCGATGTTTGGCACTTAGTTACAGCATTGAAAAGTATCCTGTTGGATCTGTGGCTGAACTGTTGCCATCAGTCAGTTTTGGTCCAGAGAAAACAGGGCCACATTGCTACTGTTGATGGAGCAGCCTGACATTTATTTGACTTTGAACTAGGAGGCTCTTGTATTGCAAGGGTGTGTTCTTTCACATACTTTTCTCCTCTGTAAATAGTCACGGCTGCTTATGACATGTTTAAACAAACAATTTGTTTGTTAGTGTTAACTAAAAGATGAGCAAATATTAGACTTAAATGTATGTGCTTAGTACTGCTCTATTTCCAAAATGTGCCATTAGTACATAGACATGTTTCTTGTCAACAGGTTGATATTTGTTATACTGAGTAAAAGTGATGGCACATTTTGTGAGATATTCCAAGGGGATGGGTTATGTCATAAAAATAATTCAGGTAATATTCTCTTTCTCATGTTTTCCTCTTGTGGACACAGGGGATCCAATTAAGCAGCACAATACAAAATGTTAAATGCAATTTTAACATGATGTAGAGCAATTTTGCCAGGTGTGCCACTTAAAAGTCAGGAGTAAAGCATGTTTTCAGTCAAATGAATGAACAAATATGTCTGCCTTCTTTTTCACTTTATGCTTTTAGTTCAGTTCAGATGTTTTTCGGTATCTCAGGGTGGCACCCGGAGAACCTTGTGGAGAGTCCAAACTGAAGGATAACCAAATGATTTATCTATTGAGAAGTACGAACGTAGAATGTAAATTTTGCAACAATGTGTCTCTTTGTGTATAAGAAGTGAGTCGACTGGCTTTGCAAATGTTTTCTTAGTCTCATTTATTTTCTCTTCCAGGAGTCTCCGTCAGCATCTCCACCTTCAGCCTGGTGGCCATTGCTATCGAAAGATACAGTGCCATCTGTAACCCACTGAAATCCCGTGCATGGCAGACCCGATCTCACGCCTATCGCGTCATCGCTGCTACCTGGGTGGTGTCATTGTTAATCATGGTGCCCTATCCGGTGTTTAGCACTCTCAAGTCTTTCCCAAGGCATAATGGTACTGTGGGCCGCATGTGCCGCTTGGACTGGCCCAATCCACAATCTGAGCAGGCCTGGTAAGTGCTTATTAACATGTTATGTTAAACTATTTGCCGCCAGAGAAAGAAATATAAAAGATAGGTGAAAAAAAGCATGGTCTGTAATCAGTTTATCAGACATATCTTTATGTAAAGAAAAAAATATCTGTGTGGGCTGGATGACTAGTTTGGAAATGATGACTGCCAGCTATTTTAAAGCAATAATATCTACCATTCTCAATAGATAAACTCTTGCCAGCGTCTGTGAAAAGCAAGACTTCACATGCATTACAATTATTTGGTGTGATGTCTTCACAACCTTGACAGGGATAAGTGAGTAAAATATGAATGCAATGGAAATGGAATACAGTTTCCATGGCTTTGCTTCCAAAAGTGTGGAAATTCTTGGATTCTCACTTACATTAAGTGGAATGTCATTTGTGACCAAGAAGAAGTAACTAAAAGTTTCTTTTACTGAAAACGCTGCGTCCAGATAAGCAGAATCAACTTTTTGGGAATCAAGTTTTCGACTATAAATTGATGACATTTCAATACAATTTTCCTGTCAACTACAAATCCATCTCCTGTCAGTATAATCTGGTCAACTATAGATCAAAGTCTTTTCAGTAGCTAATTATAACAGGACAACTTTGAATCAATATTTTTCCTATGGCATTACTATTACACTGTCAGGTTTCATCAATATTTTAACTTTGATTTGATATTTATTTAGCATTGAGATTTCAATCTTGACCATAATGATGATTTGGATGAAAAAAACAACATTAATTTAATGTGATTTTGCTATTTGGGCAGAACCGTATTAGATTACTAAAACCGTGATTTTTTTGCGAGAATGTCTCACGACCGTGACGTAAGTGAGTGCGCCGTTAGTGACAACAGCTGTGTGCAGATCAACAGTGGATCATATATCGATTGTGAGAGAGAGTATGAGCGTGCAGCGTTTAAAGCGTGGAAGTACTGACCTTACTTTGAGTTTGATTCCATAAAAAGTGACAAAAACATTAGCGTCCATCGTGCGTGGGAAGAAAACTTCTTTTTACTGCGAAAATAACCCCTAAACTTCCAAGCAAGCACCGAGTGCACTATGACATAATGGGAAATTCACAAAGAAACTCGTGGATTCTTCAACTGACCGCGGCACACCTGCACCAGGGTAAACCTCCGCCTACCGCAGTCCTGCTTTACAGGTGAAAATAGAGCAACAGGACCGCTGAGTCTTTGACTTTATTTATTTTCTGCTGTGTTTTACTTGCATCTATTTGAAAGAGTGAGTGTAAACACAAAAAATATTTTATTTTATGTGCTGGAATGTGCAGAAAATAGGTTTAAATGTTAAACTAATTTATTCAAGTCGGAGAATGTTGCATATAATTAAATTTTTGCTTGATGCATAAAGTTGAAAGATTAAAGCTGATAAAACAAGTTTTAAAAAGAGACTTTTCCATTTGATTACATTTTTGTATGATGGATTATGCAGAAAACGTAGAATTGGGCTGAAAGATCTATCACTTTATCACCTCTTCAGGTTGTAAATCGTGTTTTTAAAAAGTAACTAAGTAACTAAGTAATTAATTACTTTTGAAAATAAGTAATCAGTAAAGTAACGGGATTACTTTTTTGTGGAAGTAATCAGTAATTAGTTACTGATTACTTTTTTCAAGTAACTTGACCAACACTGCTCGAGACACATTTCTATTATAAACTCCTGTTTTCTATCTTCAAACAATTCTTCTCCTATGAGCAAAGCCAGTGTTGTGCATAGTACATTTCTATGGTGCCAAGAAAGTACAGTGTTACATTTTTTGAACTTTTTTTTACAATTTAATCGCTTTTTGAAAAGTCCCCCTAGCTTGCTAACTGGATTGTTTGTTTGTTTTTAGCTTGTTTGCAAATCTGACAGTACTTTAGCATTATTGTTAAAAACCGTCAGGTCTAACTGTCTTTAAACATTTCTTCTTTCAAGCTGCAAGTGTTAATTTTAAAATGAAGTCAAACTTGACACGATAACTTTGTACAAATCTACTTTAACCCTTTGAACAGATTCACAGAATGTGAGGGTGCTTAAAATGAAATTAATTTGGTGATCAGTTTCACAGTTATAAATGCTGCTGTGTCCAAGCGTTTGGTGGATTTTCTCTTTGGCCAGAAAGAAATGTGAGAGGGATGAAAAAAGAGAAGGCTCTTAAATTCTTGTCATTTTAGAAATGAGCCCCCGGGCTGAAGTTGCTAAGGTGGCTATGGAGTGGGTGTTTGAAAAATGAATGAAATCAGTAGGTGAAAGTTTTATAAGACAAAATTAGTGAGCAGGCAGTTCCTGTTGAGAGCCAATATGAGATGGATCACTTTTGTAGCTTAGCAGGGGTTATACCAATAAATGGAGGCACTAGGAAAAAAAGGAAATAACTACATTATTACACAAATATTCTGCAGATAATGTGTCTACCCTCAGTGTGATCATTTCACTGTCTTTTTAAATTAATGCAATAATTTCTTCTTTCCCTACTCTTTGCTTAGAAAGAGGGAAGAGCAAATCTTATGAGAAGGTCAAGAGAGAACCGATTATTGCCGTTACAGTCTGGATTGCTCCACGTTAGGAAATTCATCTATTCATCTATAGCTCTCTAAAGGCCAGTAAAACCAGCTTTCTTGTTCAAAAGCTCCCCCTAATAGATGGATACCACCTCAGAGAAGACACGTTAAATCCTCTTGGGATATACTACTCAGGGATTTTTATAGATCTGTCTGTGAAAACTTTGGATTCTGTACGATGGTGCAATTAAAGTGAAGAAGAAGATGAACATGGCCAGAACTTGTACATCTCTTTTTCTCTCTTTTTGACAGCCTTTTGTGGTGGAACACTGACGAATTCTCTTTTCTCTGACTGTCTATCAAGCTCTTAAGCTTCACTGAGAAAGATGAGGCAGTGGGAGAGCAGTTAATTAGCCTGTTCAGTGAGGAGGTGGAGGAGGAAGGAGAAGACAATCAAGACTCAGATGTCAAAAGTTTCCATGTCACAGAGTACAAGCGCATTTCAACTTTTAATTCCTTGTCAGGGGTTAAAGCTTCCTAAGAGATAACACAATCTAGCTTTCGCTAGATGAAATGGACACCTAATCACCGAAGCAGCCATTTTTAGGTTGAGATCCATAAAAGAGCCATAAAGTGGTTAAAAGTCAAAGTCAAGCAAAGTATATATTTGCACTTACACATCATGTTCACTGACAAAGTTGCAAAAAGTACTCTGAAACGATGACTAATCTTATTCATTATTCACTCCACGTTTTGATCTGAGCAGATAACATTTTGCATTAAAAAGGAAACTGTATGGTTCTAACATTATGAATGGAGTGTCTTTGACTCTGTCGATTTTTCATTATCAGCGTTGGACCTTTATTTAGACCTAAAATACATCTAAATCGTATCTAAATTACAGCTGATCAACTATTCAGATCAGAGCTCTGATTTTCAGTAGATAAACGAGTGCAAGATTTGGGTCTAAAACAGAAGCCTATGTTAGTGTTGCACATCTGCATTCCTTTTAATAGCTATCTGTAGGTGACTTAGGTGATTGGTAAATGGACTGGTTCTCACATTACATTACTTTTCTACTCTACTAGAGCACTCAAAGCATGTTATTCATAAAGGCACTCTTTTCTATGCCTAAGTGCTTTCTATCTAACATTCAATGCAACTGCAAAAAAACTTGTTGTTCTGTTGTTGGCCTTTCAATTTAGCTCTTGCCGCAGCCAGAATAAAAGTCACGAAAGAACAGATTTTCTCTATCGTGAAACTGTATTAATAATAATGACAGCTCTTCACTATAGCCAGTGTAATATGTTGATCGTTATTATCATTTTGCACTTCTTCCTCATGAAGGTGTGCGCTGTCACTCCCTTTCCTGTTCAAGCACTTCTTCAACCAGTTAGCATTCTACCAACGCAAAACATTATCAATGGCAGATTAAGTTCTGCACACAGGCATCACTCTGGGAGCCAAAAACTACATAGACTAATGTGGTACCATAAATTCTGCTGGAGGCTTCACCATGGGACTTCCTACTCAGTGAAACTATGGTGGATTTCTTTTTATGTACAATCTCTGCTTCTATCTCAGACTTAATAAAGCAAAGCATAGCTGGATTTTACAATTTTATTTAAAGATGACTCTTGCAATTAATTTGTTAATTCTTCTTTTTGTTTGTTTTAGTAGTTTTCAGATGCATAACCATACAGCTAAAATCCACAACCTTAGAGACAATTTGAAGATGTATTAAGTTCTCGACCTTATCGTCCAACTAAAATCTGAGATATAAATAAAGCTGAACAAATATCCTTTGTAGCCATTTGAAGAGTTTTGAAGAGCCCCCTTTTGATCTTAACATAAACTACTGCTGGAAAGCTTGGGATCATTCTCAGATGTCCTCATTTTTGAAAGAAAAGCATATTTTTTTTCTCTAATTTAAAATTAAATTGACCAAAATTGTTGTGAATGGAAAATAATGATTATGACACAGTGGAACAGTTGTTCGCACTGTTGCCTCACAGCAAGGGTTTGAATCTGCCAGCTGGCCGGGCCTTTCTGTGTGGAGCGTCCATGCTCTCCCTGCGCTTCCATGGGTTTTCTCCGTGTGCTTCCTCCCACAATCCAAAGACATCCATGTAACTGCTACATCAGCTGTAATGGTTTCTTTGTGTCTGTGTTGGCCCTGTGATGGACTAGCAACCTGACTGGGACATACCCTGGGTCTTGCCCAGAGACAGCTGGGACACGCTCCAGCCACCCCCAACAACCCTGGATTGAGTGAGTGGCTAAGAAAACAGACAGATGTAATCAATCATTATAAAATCATTAATGGTTTAATGACTGAATGGTTTAATCTGTGTAGGCCTAGAAACAGCCATCACTCCTTTTTTTCAGTGACACATTGGGTTCCCTAATGCTATTTGATCACGTGAAAGACCAAATTGATCATGATTGCACAACTGAAAACTGTTGTGCTAATTAAAAAGCAATAAATTTGGCTTGTTAAGTTTTCTGGAGCATCAGCCTCTGTGGGTTCGATTATAGTATATAAATGGGCAAAAATAAAGAGCCGTGAGATATGCTAAGTATTTTTGAAGAATATTCCCAAAGGGAAAACTGCCAAAAACAACCCTCAAGATGGTAATGATACCAGACATTTTTAGTGACTCTAACCTTTAAAACACTGCAAACTGTAAAGCACTCTTTGACTCTTGTCTGTGAAGTGCTATATGACTAAATATTGTGTGCTTACTTGAAAGGATTCATGCACTCAAAACAGTAATCATCATCAGCCTCATCATCGGTGCTGTGCCTGTAGATAATCTGTCTGCAGCAGGTGTCTTTTGCCTAACACAGCATATTTCACTGTAACTGATGGTGAAGAAAATCCGTACGCCATGTTATGAGTAAAAATCTGGGACTTCAGGACTTCAGCATTCTGGGGTAAGGCCAGTCTAAAGCGTCAGCTCACTGATCACATTGGCCTACATGGGCGAGAATGCGTTTGAGGGAAAATGTTTGCTTTTAAACTATATTTTGCATCATTCACAAATATTAAATTAGCTTGACAATCCTTGATCATTTATGACTGTGTGCTGCATTGTAAATGCAACATTTAAACATTTCAAAAGGGCTCTTTGTTTCATTGTAAATCTGTTTTAGGATTTACTGCCAGGGTCTATTGGCCCAAATAACTCTACAGTTTATCTGTTTTGTTTTTTTAAAAATTGCCTCTAATTTCCTTCCCTGGAATCCAACTGAATGAGTCATTAATGCAAGCTGTTATTATGACCTCCATCCATCAAACCATCCAACCAATTCCTCAACTGCTTGAAACCTTTCCCAGCTGTCATTAGGCAAGAGATAGGGCACACGGGTCACCAGAGTGACCTGCAGTTACATTTTAGGAAAATGGTTTCTATTAATATTGAATTGCCTCGGTTATTGTCATTATAACATCAGAGTTTTTGGTTTCAAAACGCCACGCAGAGCAAATAAAAAGTTGAACCCTGAAACATGTAGGTTAGAATCTTCCTTTATAGAGTCAGTTGTTTAGTTTAGTTGGAGAACTTTTGACTCGACTACTTGCTGCTGTTACACGTGTTCGTTTCTGATAACCTTCAAGTTTTTGGCGCCGTGAACACCTGTAAACGATAAATGGCCTGCATTTGTATAGCGCTTTACTTAGTTCCTGTTGGGGGAAAACTCTGTAAAAGACCCAGGAGAAATAAAGACACAATGAGACAAGATCACTTTTTATGCTTTAACGTGCACACGGGTAAGCTGTTCAGAACAACTCACAACGTGTACAGAGGCTGGGCACTTTTTATAGGAAAGACAGTGAGAACAGGATAAGAAAATACAAAACAAATAAAATAAACAACTCCACATGTGGCGCTAGTCTCGTCAGCAGAGAGCTGGGAGAAGGCTGTGAGAGATAAAATAATCTAAAACAATATGTCCCAAAACAGTATGTCTTTGCTGAGAAAGTCTAAAAGATAATTCTAAACTAATCTAACCATAGACAAAAGGGCATGCTTGCACATTTAAAAGAAGGTAAAGAAACATAGAATCATTTTTCCTGTAACAGTTCCTAAGGACCCCAAAGTGCTTTACACTACATTCAGTCATTCACCCATTCACACACACATTCACACACTGGTGATAGCAAGCTACATTGTAGCCACAGCTGCCCTGTGGCGCACTGACAGAGGCGAGTGACACCTGTAGTCTGACTTAATCCAATCAGTGTTTTATTTTCTGAACACTGCTATGCTTTGCTCATTTACTTTCTGGTCTGAATAATAAAGCCTTTTACATTAAAAAAAAAGAGCCTCCTGCTTTGTGGCGACCCTCCAGCAGGTGCACTATTAGCTGAGTTAGTGCTTTCCAGCTCTGACTGAACAGGACTGGAAATTAAAAGTGCAAAAGAAATTTATGACATATGCACCATCATTTTCTTTGATGATTAATGCGAGCCAAACGCATCTTTCCTGCTTGATAATCATGTTGCTTTCAGGTGATGTGGGAAAAGAGGTAGCTATGAATATTCAACATGTTTTTTCCCTCTGCTTCAGCTCTACCCATCTGGGTTTTCCCTTTGAGGCAAAACAAGCGCAGATCCACTACTGCTGTTTTTAAATGCTGTTTCCACACTCCCGCGTGGTCACTTCCACACAGCTTTTGTCTAACAGATTTTCCACAGTATTAAACTGCCAGCTGATAGACGCCTTTATTTATTTTTTTATTTTTAATGAGAAGTGCTGAGTTCAGAGAGTTGCCCAAGCAGACATTAGAATATCAGACAATGAATGAAACATGGCCTCTTCCTGTGTGCTGTCGCTTTTATGTGCTGACTGATGCACCGCAGACACCGGCTGCATCTACTCAGCGCCGGTCCATTTATTTATTACCTTGCTTGTGCGTGCTCGTGTTTTGCTTTACTTGTACACGCCACCTTCTCCTCTCTCTCTAATACACACATTCGTTCATTCAATTCACTAATACAGTCTCTGGTTTTCCAGTCCCAGGTGGGAAAACTCAGCAGCTTTCAAACAAAGCTCCAGAGCGTCGAAGGACTTCCACAGAATATGTGCGGAGGGGTTTCCGTCAGATACTGTGACAGAGCTGACAGAGGCTCTAAGCCCTTTGAACCTTTTTGCACTACTCAGAAATTCCTCTGTCAACATTTTGCTCTGCTTTTTTCTTTTTTTTGCTCTACACTCAGTTCATAACTTTTTCTTTGATGTGCCACCAATCTAAGCACTGCAGAAAGCTGGGATTGGTATTCTTTGTCGTCTGTGAATAGAAAACATTCGTGTACCCAGTCTAAATCAGTTGAAAACATCCCCAATAATTAGATAATCTTTTAACTGTATTTGTAAATGTTATGTGCACATTTACATACAAACCGGACACTCTGGGTTTAATAGTTTACAGCCTTTTTTATCAGCAGCATAAGAGCCACACAGAAAGTTCTAATATTTAACTCTCGCACATTGGTTTAAAGTGGAACACAATTAAAATCATTGGCGTTATTCAGTGGTTTGAGTGGAGATTCTTGCTATTGATCTCAAATGACCAAGTTATCTAACTGCAGCAAACAGCTGATGTGTACTAAATGCTCATTTACAACTACACGCTTCTACCTGGACAGCATTAGTAGCTTATTTATCTAATTTTCATTCGACTCATCAACGGTCTGATTCAAGCTGTTTAAGGTCACTTTACCCTTCACTTAAGACAGCTTTCCAGCTAGTTTGTGTTTAGCAGTTCTGGGGTACTGAGTATTAGACATGATTGAGACATAAGTGTGTTTGGGACTTTTTAATCCCATTGCAATTATAAACAAGTGTTAAACTGGGCTGAAATGATCCAGAATGGCATTCTGGCCCCTTCAATTAGTGAGCAATAGAATCTTGTAGACAGGTTAATAATGCGAATGACTGTCAAATGGACCAGTTCTTACTTGTGCTGCAGACTCTTGTTGCTTCCCGCGGCGGTATGGAAACACTTGCAGTAATAAGAAAATATTGTTAGCCCACGGGCTGCTTACATCTTCAGTGCATTCATTTGGCCTTCTCTTCCTAGTGATGCGTTTATGGTGCAGATGTAAAAAAAACAACGTTTAAGTCATGCTATGATACTCAGCATCCAGATAGGAGCTACTGAAGACAAGCAAGCATAAATGGATTTTTTTTAGGTGCCAAGTCCTTTCCACTGGAACTTTTCAAACAGCTTGACAAACATGACCAAACACACAAACTGTGTCGGTGCAGTTTGTTGCACAGCGTGCCTGCTAGCGAATGTTGAGTTTCCCACTCTTAGTGTTGCGCACAGGAGAGGAAGATGAGAGGTTATTTTCAAAAGTTAGGACTGCACACCAAATCCATTGTTCTAATTCGTTTTAAAGTTTTTAAGTCAGATATTGAATCTATGCATGCTGTGCTGCTGAATTATGTTTTTGTGAAATGTTTTGCAGAACAAATTGAAGTAGGTCTAAACTCATTTTGTGATAATACTGTACTAGACAGTTTGGTGCTGATTAGATTCACTCACTAAATTCTACCTTTTATCCTTATAGTATCTACAGGTTGGATCTCATCTTTACAGCTACAGTACCTCTCAGAACAGGCTCTGCCGCGTATCCAGGGCTAACACACAGACAACCATTCACACTCACATTCACACCTATGGGCAATTTGGAGTTTCCAATAAACTTATCCCCACTAACTGCATGTCTTTGGACTGTGGGAGGAAGCCCCGGCCGGAGAGTGGAATTGAACTCTTGTTGCTGTGAGGCAAACCACTGTGGCACTGTGCTCAATTTAACCCCGAATTATGTATATGTTGTTGTTTGAATATGGTAGTTGAAACAGTGTGAAAAAGTAGTTGCAGCCTTTTATCACATTTAAATGTTTCAGATCATCAAATAAATTTAAATTCTAGACAAACATAGCCTGAGTAAATACAAAATTCAGTTTTTAAATTATGATTTCATTTATTAAGGAAAAAAAAAACTATCCAAACCAAACTGATCCGAGGTGGTAAAGTAATTAACTTCCTGTTTAAGTCATAAATTAACTGCTATTATCCACTATTTTTTTGAAACCTGAGAGATGAGATTCAGTTTCACTAGCCTCACCCAGGCCCGATTTCTATTTAAACAGGACCTGTCTGACAAAGCGAAATAGGCTAAAAATGTCAAAAAGCAACACGTCATGCCATAATCTAAAGAAACAACTGAAAAGCACGCCACTGATATCTAGTGAGGAAAGGGAAAGACATCTCTAAGGCTTTGTTGAGCCATTTCTAAGTCCTGTGAACCACAGTCAGAGCTTTAATCCAAAAAGTGAAAACAATTCAAACAGTGTTAACCTTCCCAGGAGTCGTCACCCTACCAAAATTACTCCAACTCCACGCTGATGACTTATCCAGGAGGTCACAAAAGAACTCAGAACAACATCCAGAGAACTACATGCCTCACTTGCCTTAGTTAGGGTCATGATTCAATAATACGAAAGAATCTGAGCAAAAATGGCATTCATGGGAGGGTTCTAAGAAGAAAAACACAGCTGACTGAAAAGAACTCAATCACATCTTTGAGGGGAAAAAACATCTGGGATACTCTGTGGACTGGTGAGACAAAAATTGAGCAGAACCAAAAATGAGCTTTTTGGGACGTATGCATCATTTGGCATAAAACTCACACCAACAGTCAGACATGGTGGTGGCAGTGTGCTAGTGGGCCGGGGCTGCTTTCTTCCTTCAGGACTTGATACAAATTAGTTATAATTGATGGAACCATGATTTGTGCTCTCTATCAGACAATGATATAAATGATTCTCCTGAAGGAGAATACCGAGCCATCAGTTCATGCCCTGAAGCTCAAGTGCACTTGTGCACCCACTTATACAGTGGGTCAATGATCTGAAATACATCAGCAATGGTGTGAATGGTTTGAAAAACAAAATGAAGGTTTTGGAGTGGCCTTGTCAAAGTCGGAGTCAAATCAGATTGAGATGCTTTGGAAATGATTTATATTTTAGTGTGGCTAATGTGCAAAAAACTAAGAAATAAAGAAGCAGGCAAATATCTTTTCACAGTGCTGAAGCTACAAAAAAAGACAGCTACCAAAAAGATTTAACTCAAATGTACTATATTTTATACCTGGCAGTATAGTGGTTGGCAATGTTTTAGACACCACCCATGGCCGTAAGAATGGATGGATAGTTTTATAACTTGTAATATTTGATATTTTTGCCTTTTACCTGTAGAAAATGTTGAGAAACTGAGAAATTTGTCTTTTGAACAAGTTTTTACTGGGTGAGAGGTGATCATAGTCTTTTTGTTAGCAAACATTTTTCTAAGTAAAGCAAAACTAAACATATAAAATACATTTTTATGCAGATGACATAGTCCTGCATGGACAGGATTCTTCAGCGCCAACTTATCAAACTAAGGATTGTATTTTTCCAGTGTTTTTCAGACATGTCTTAAGATCCTCAAACTTGTACTGATTGATGACAAAACAAAAACAGTACTTTCTACACTATGATCTTCTAATCTACATATGTTGGGATATTGACACTGTAAAAAGCATGGTGCAAAGCCCTGTTGTGTCATGCATCTCAAAAAGGTGTTTAAGGAAAGAATTTGTAGTAATTATTATGCCAGTTGGTCTTCATGTACAGTAAGTAAGTTAAAACTTCATACTGTTGTTCTGGTCTTCCAATAAGGCTGCGGCAAAAAACCCCAAAAAAACCCCCACTACTGGTGATATATACAAACGCTGCAGCATCAAGAGTATCACCAGAGGTAAACAGCTCAAAGAAAAACAGAGTGTAAAGGCGGGTTACACTGCAGGGTGCTGAGGGGGGTCATGGTCTGCAGAGAGGAGCTGCAGAACTGACCTGAGATGCTTCAGTACATTTTGCTAAGAAGCAAAGGGGGTAAAGATAACTGTTGGGAGGAGCATCTGTAGGGCCTTTAGCCCATCTCCTGGATGTGCATGGCAATACAGAGGCAAAGAGAAAAACAGTTACGCTCACAAGCAAATTTTTCAGCTGGATTTCTTCAGCTTTGAGGACTGATTTAGTTGCAAATCTGTGATTTTTACACCCCTTTTATTCCATTCTGGCTGTTTTCAGGTACGTGCTGCTGCTGCTCATTCTGTTCTTTATCCCGGGAGTGGTGATGAGTATAGCCTATGGTCTGATCTCCAGAGAGCTCTACCGGGGCATTCAGTTTGAGCTGGGCCAGAGCAAGGAGGCAACTGGTGAGATCCATTATACATTTAATCCAATTGTGAAAGGATTGTTGTTTGCATTGATTTAACTTGTAGTGAAGATGAAAAATCACTTTCTCCAGACCCAAATGGGGCTGCCATAAATTACATGTGGAAGGCAGGAAACAATCAGAAGGGCCAGTAAATGTTCCCCGACTATAAATGGCTAGTAAATATAAGACATATGCTATTGTGAAAATAAACATGTGCCTACTTGAGTTTTATTGTTATGCACTTAGATAGCACACTGTCATTTCCAGGCAACAGCAGCAAATAAATATTTCTACACATATACAAAGGGACATTTGTGTAATCTGCCTCAAGCAGAGAATGACATATTTTGTTGCTACCTGGAGGTTCTGCACCTGTTCCATCCAAAAATATACTCCACTGTCCTTGGAACCACTCGGGTTGTTGTCTTGCGGCTGATATTCTCCATTTAAACAGAAACAGAAAAAAATATATCTGATATAGCTGAAATACGGTCACTTTAGGTCAATTATAACTGCTGCTATAACTGTGTGTATCAGCAGCACCAGTTTCCATGGAGTCCAGTCTTGAGTGTGATTCATCAAGGTGGGGAACATGTGAAACAGAATTCAGTAGTGATGGTAATTTATTACTGAAATAAAATTAGAAAATAGATCGTAGCAAAATAAACTTCCATCCTTGCATGGAATTCCACATGGAGTTGAATCATTTAGAGTTGGGTTAGGGTTATTTTAAGCTACAGGATAATTATGCAATTTTCAGACACTAGCAGACGGTGCGTTGCAAATCAGGTTTTACATTTTGGTTGGCATCACAGTCATTTTGTTTAAATGTGTTTCATTCAGGTGTTCTAAAAAGATGAAAGCGTGTAAGAATGGAAATGAACCTTTCAAAGCCATTGCCACATTGTTTCCACTGTAGAAGTGTGAACAAACAGAAATGAAGGCTAAAGTGCTCCAAGCAATTTGTTATATTGTTACACTACTGAGAAATCTAATGTCATTAATGCTTAACTTTGGAAACGTTACACCCAAGAACTGCATGTGAAGTAAACCCAAACACACCTGCTAATCCATGATTAAGATCAGAGGAAAGCCTGGTTTCTGCCTGACATCTCTTCCTGTTAAAAGGGAGTTCTTCATCCCCGCCGTTGACTAGTTCTTGTTCACATGGGTTATACATACGGAGAGTGTTTGAGGGTAAGATTTAACAAAATAAGTATTTAAGATTAAGTTTAGAAATGTTATTTCATCCATCCATCCATCCATCCATCCATTCATCCATCCATCCATCCATCCATCCATCCATTTTCTTCCACTTATTCAATTCAGGGTTGCAGGGAGGGGTGGAGCCTATCCTAGCCACAATTTTATTCATTTTACAAATTACTTTGATTTTGATGATTATTTCGTTAAAGATCATGAGGTAGAATATATTTTTAGAACCTACTAATAAACAAATAGTGAAATTAGTTCTCCAAACTCTGGACATACTGAAGCTATGTGTCAAAATATCGGTATAGCTAAACAGCTAATGTTAACGTGTGCTGGCCAGGATAGCATTTATGATAACTGTTTAATACTTAAATGTTGTTCAAACGGGAGATTTATCGACCCCTGAAATTCCTCCTAAAGGGTTTGTTCAGTGTTATGAAATTTAACCACTTCAGTTGTTAGTGAGGGAAGGTGGGGTGTTTCTAACTGTCTGCAGCTGTGTCAGCTGCAGGAAGCCAAAATGTATTGTAATCATGTGTCACCTGTTTCTGTTAATGACACGTGATTTAAGGTGACTCAAACTTACGCTTTCCCCCTGTACTTCTACAGGCCAGAAAAATGGTGTAGACAGACCTTTGACAGGGCCGAATGACGATGATGATGGCTGCTACATCCAGGTATCCAAAAAGCCCTCCTCTTCTGTGGAGCTTCCCACCCTCTCTGCCTCATCTAGCACCGTGCAGGTCAAGACTGAGCGCGCCCGCAGCAACACCTCCGAGGCTAAGCTGCAGGCTAAGAGGCGCGTCATCCGCATGCTGATGGTGATCGTAGCACTCTTCTTCATCTGCTGGATGCCCTTGTTCACAGTCAATACCTGGAAAGCCTTTGACATGAAGTCTGTCACCAAAGCCCTCTCAGGAGCACCCATCTCTTTCATCCACCTCCTGTCCTACACGTCGGCCTGTGTCAACCCCATCATTTACTGCTTCATGAACACACGTTTTCGCAAGGCTCTGCTGTCCACTTTTGCCTGCTGCAGTCGCAACCGTCTGTGCCGCAAATGCTGTTGGTGCAGTGGGAGGGAAGGTGGGGAAGACGGCATCAACGCCACCTCCATGGGCACATCGATGGCGACCTCAATGTCCAAGTTCAGCTACACCACTGTAAGCACCACCGGCACCTGCTAAGCCTCGAGGAGGGCCGGGTGGTCGCATCAGTGGCTGTGGTTACAGTGTATGTGCCATCTGTTTTATTTTTTCCCTGTTTTTTTTTTTTAATCTTCTGTTTGTCACTCTTCATCTTATTATGGTGTGAGTCATGTGCTGAGTAATATCCATGCCCTTGCTTAGAGGTCTTTTTCAAAGGTCTTCTTTAAATTCTTCGTGCATGGTTGCAGAATGTGAAGTGGAGAAAATACTGTTTCTTTTTGGTGACATCCTTTTACTCCAGTTTAACTAGCAGCATCTGCTTTGTTGCATCCTGAAAAGAACATCAAGTGCCTGTGCTCTTTGTGTGGCTTTGTTTGTTCGCTAGCTGGGACGGACATTTTAGTGGGAAAACTATGTTGAAAATATAAATTCTGTGTACATATTATTCTGTCTTTAAGTTTATTTAAGGTGAACGTTTTGATGGAGACTGCTAAATAATGAAGACCGGCTAACCTACTGCGAATGGAAGGATTTCGGTTCCATTTTTGTTCATCTTCAGTCATTCAGGGCATCTTTTTCTGGTGCCAGTATTATTATTACTATTATTTTATTTTTATATTCATTAATCATTGATCTTATCATTAATATTAATGCTAATTAATCACTAGCCTATTTATTTATGACCATTTTCCCACTTGATATTATGGCTTTTGAATGAGTACTACCATGCAGGGAGTGCAGAATTATTAGGCAAGTTGTATTTTTGAGGAATAATTTTATTATTGAACAACAACCATGTTCTCAATGAACCCAAAAAACTCATTAATATCAAAGCTGAATGTTCTTGGAAGTAGTGTTTAGTTTGTTTTTAGTTTTAGCTATTTTAGGGGGATATCTGTGTGTGCAGGTGACTATTACTGTGCATAATTATTAGGCAACTTAACAAAAAACAAATATATACCCATCTCAATTATTTATTTTTACCAGTGAAACCAATATAACATCTCCACATACACAAATATACATTTCTGACATTCAAAAACAAAACAAAAACAAATCAGCGACCAATATAGCCACCTTTCTTTGCAAGGACACTCAAAAGCCTGCCATCCATGGATTCTGTCAGTGTTTTGATCTGTTCACCATCAACATTGCGTGCAGCAGCAACCACAGCCTCCCAGACACTGTTCAGAGAGGTGTACTGTTTTCCCTCCTTGTAAATCTCACATTTGATGATGGACCACAGGTTCTCAATGGGGTTCAGATCA
Source organism: Diplotaxodon limnothrissa (assembly GCF_057381915.1). Lineage (NCBI taxonomy): Eukaryota > Metazoa > Chordata > Actinopteri > Cichliformes > Cichlidae > Diplotaxodon > Diplotaxodon limnothrissa. The sequence continues at coordinate 34,403,910 of NC_140617.1, read as the reverse complement.
GGTGAACAAGGTGGCCATGTCATTAGTTTTTCTTCTTTTATACCCTTTCTTGCCAGCCACGCTGTGGAGTACTTGGACGCGTGTGATGGAGCTTTGTCCTGCATGAAAATCATGTTTTTCTTGAAGGATGCAGACTTCTTCCTGTCCCACTGCTTGAAGAAGGTGTCTTCCAGAAACTGGCAGTAGGACTGGGAGTTGAGCTTGACTCCATCCTCAACCCGAAAAGGCCCCACAAGCTCATCTTTGATGATACCAGCCCAAACCAGTACTCCACCTCCACCTTGCTGGCGTCTGAGTCGGACTGGAGCTCTCTGCCCTTTACCAGCCACGGGCCCATCCATCTGGCCCATCAAGACTCACTCTCATTTCATCAGTCCATGAAACCTTAGAAAAATCAGTCTTGAGATATTTCTTGGCCCAGTCTTGACGTTTCAGCTTGTGTGTCTTGTTCAGTGGTGGTCGTCTTTCAGCCTTTCTTACCTTGGCCATGTCTCTGAGTATTGCACACCTTGTGCTTTTGGGCACTCCAGTGATGTTGCAGCTCTGAAATATGGCCAAACTGGTGGCAAGTGGCATCTTGGCAGCTGCACGCTTGACTTTTCTCAGTTCATGGGCAGTTATTTGGCGCCTTGGTTTTTCCACACGCTTCTTGCGACCCTGTTGACTATTTTGATTGAAACGCTTGATTGTTCGATGATCACGCTTCAGAAGCTTTGAAATTTTGAGACTGCTGCATCCCTCTGCAAGATATCTCATTATTTTTGACTTTTCTGAGCCTGTCAAGTCCTTCTTTTGACCCATTTTGCCAAAGGAAAGGACGTTGCCTAATAATTATGCACACCTGATATAGGGTGTTGATGTCATTAGACCACACCCCTTCTCATTACAGAGATGCACATCACCTAATATGCTTAATTGGTAGTAGGCTTTTGAGCCTATACAGCCTGGAGTAAGACAACATGCATGAAGAGGATGAAGTGGACAAAATACTAATTTGCCTAATAATTCTGCACTCCCTGTATTTGGCCACAAGTAAAAGTTTTAATGGAAATGAAGTATAATATTGTTTTTTGGATGACATAATTGATCATTAACCTCCTAAGACCCGAACTTTTTCATGGCATGCATTTATATTTTCTCTTTGCTATTTGGGCTCATTGGGACCTGATGAATGTAAAAACAAAGAATTACATGATTTTTTTTTTGCCTGATTTTTGTTTCTGAGAAAAATGAGATCCACATACGAGCACATTCGCTTTAAATTTTGATAGAACAGTGGCAGTCTAACGTCCTCGTAAGTGGATATCAGGCCCTTGTAGAGCAAAATTTTATATTTTGGTCTAGACAACAAAAAAATGTGATGTCCACATATGTGGACACCAGGTCCTAGGAGGTTAATTAATTATTGTGCTGTTTTGGGTAAACTGGGTAAATGTTTCCCCCCACTACACTTTCTTATACTACAGAAAGGAGAAAGGAACACAAGTTTTTAATTTTTCTATGTAATTAAAAACCTCAATGTGTACAATAAATGGCCCAAAAATCCATATCTCTTCATATACTTACTAATGTGAGAGCTTTAATGAAAGAGGTGAGGACTGTTCATCCACTTATTCTGCTTGTTTGAGGCCTGGTGGTAAGCGCATATCAGAAAATGTGAATCTGCCTGAAATCTCTGCAGCACAAAGTGCAACAGTTTAGTTGGGAATATTTAGCTAGTTTCTTCTTAAACTCACCAAATCAAAAGCAACTACTGTAGCGACTCAGCAGCAGTTTTAGAGGCTTTGCGGCACCTTAGAGGTCAACCATTCTCATGTTTAACTAAACTAAAGCTTTACATGTGTAATATATAACCAGCTGTTAAGAAGGTGAAAAAGAGAGAGAAAGCACAAATGTTTGGTGAAAACCTTGCTAATAGCTAGCAAGAATGCTATAATGTAAAGCTGATCCTTCAGGGAAACAAAGGTATGAGATGGTCGGAGATAGTTGTTCAATACAGAAGTTTACCTACCTGCTAAGAATGAAAGGGGACCTGTTATTCTTTGCCTTACTTTATGTCATATGTGTAATGTATTAATGCTTGTTGTTCATGTATAGCAAAGGATCAAATACTTAGGCAAACATACATAAAATTAATCGCTGAAAGCAGAATGCTCAAGCTGTAAGCTGAAGAGAAAATGAATAATTTATATTAAAAAAAATTGGCAGCTGATGCCCAAAAGGAACAAGAAGGATGTTTACAAGGCACTGGATGCCCCTTTGCAGGCTTCTGAAAGCTGGTCAATCAGAGAAAACTGGGAAAGGAGGGAGCATAAAGAAACATGAGATAAAATGCCCTACAATCTAGCTTGGACAATGCAAAGCTATATCTGTGCATGAGGATAACAAAAAAAGATTGGTAAGAGTAATAGGTCCCCTTTTAACAGAAACATGTTCAACTGGAAGCAGGAGAGGAGGGACTGGGAAATGTTAATAGCTTGGAAAGTTTGCAAAGTGTGTTTATGTGTTGAAATTACTCTAGAAACCTCTTCGTTCAGTGTTGTATTGTACATGCGGTCATGCTGTCATGTCCAGAACTGAAAATGAAATAAAAACTAAATGAAAAAATAAATGCCTCACAATTTCAAAGAGTGGATTATTTTTCTCCTTTAAAATGTTTTTTTTCCCCAGTAAATCTTAATTACCCCCCCCCCCCCCCAAAAACAAAAAACCTCAAACAAATAAACAAACTAACAAACAAACTTTGTTATCATTCAGTTGATAATGTTACAATATAAGAAATTGACTGTACTAATATCATTGTAATTCCATCATTAGCAGTCGAAGGGCTATTCGGAGGCAGCATGAGAGAAGAAAAGGCAGGAGTGAAGCTGTGACAGTGGGGACTTTAAATGTAGTCACTATGCCTGGTAAAGCAAGAGAGCTGGCTAATATGATGGAGAGAAGAAAGGTAGAGGTATTTGTGTGTGCAGTTGATCTGGTGGAAGGCAAGCCAAGCCAGGAGCACTGGAATTGGATTCAAATTGTTCTACAATGGTAGGAAGCAGAAAAAGCAAAATGCAGTAGGAGCAACCTTAAAGAAAGAGTATGTTAATTGTGTTGTTGAGGTGAAGGTTACATAGGGTAATGAGTTTGTAGCTGGCAGTGTTGGGGAGTAACGGAATACATGTACCGCCGTTACGTATTTAAAATACAAAATATGAGTAACTGTATTCCGTTACAGTTACCGTTTAAAAAGGTGGTATTCAGAATACAGTTACTTTGTTGAAATAAATGGATTACACTGCGGTACTTTCCTGTTTCATTTTGTCGCGGGTCAGGACTGTTTGGGTTTTGTTTGACAGCTACGTTCTGTTGTTCCAGGCGGCAGCGTTACGGTTGCCATGGTTACAGGGCGACGCTCTCTCTCTCTCTCTCTCTGCGACTGTGTGTTTCCTGGGTGAGAGAGCACCTTTTCGTTGTTGCTGTTGTTGTGCTAAGCTAACAGGCAGAATGCTACAAGCATTCTGGGCGATCGTGGCTCAAGAGTTGGGAGTTCGCCATGTAATCGGAAGGTTGCCGGTTCGAGCCCCAGCTTGGACAGTCTCGGTCGTTGTGTCCTTGGGCAAGACACTTCACCCGTTGCCTACTGGTGGTGGTCAGAGGGCCCGGTGGCGCCAGTGTCCGGCAGCCTCGCCTCTGTCAGTGCGCCCCAGGGTGGCTGTGGCTACAATGTAGCACCAGTGTGTGAATAGGTGGATGACTGGATATGTAAAGCGCTTTGGGGTCCTTAGGGACTAGTAAAGCACTATATAAATACAGGCCATTTACCATTTATAGCTCTAAAGAATGTAGCATCATGGGCAGTGTAGTCCGTGTTGCAGGGAGAATGGACTGCCATACACGTTATGGGTCTCTGAGCGCGAGGAGGGAGAAAAAGGGGAGTGGAAAGGTACGAGTTGTCATCGAGGAAAAACGGGAGCTGGAAGCATGTAAATATAATAATAACCACTTCAGCCAATAAGAGTGCCTGACGAGCCCAGTTGTAAGTAAGCTATTAAGACTCGACTGTACACCGTGTTCGTGTTTTCCTCCGAAAACAATAAGTTCCGTTGGAGCAGTCTTTCAACGCCTCTCTTTGTCTCTCGCTAGCAAAGTCGACCCACACAAGCCGACAGGGACCCCGCCGTATTAGTCAGAGGTCCCTTTACTACAGTTCGGAGTCGCGGACCTTCAGTAATAGTAATAAATCACAGCAATAGTACATTCACGTTGTTGTAAAAAGCATGATAATATATTAAGTAATCCAAAGTATTCAGAATACGTTACTGTCATTGAGTAACGTAACGGAATACGTTACAGAATACATTTTGGGGCATGTATTCTGTATTCTGTAATGGAATACATTTTAAAAGTAACCTTCCCAACACTGGTAGCTGGTAACCCAAGGTTTGATGCTGATTGTTGAAGGGAGATAATAAAGGCTGGATGCCAGAAGAAAAGGCAAGGCAAGGCAAGGCAAGGCAAGTTTATTTGTATAGCACAATTCAACAACAAGGTGATTCAAAGGAGGAATTCTGGTGTAAGTTGGGTGAAGTGGTAGAGATTGTCCCCAGGAAGAGAGACTGGTGATTGGAGTGAATTTCAGTAGACGTGTAGGTGACAAGGTGTTTGATAGGTATGGTGTTAAGAATAAAATGCAAAACTCTGAGTGGTAGGTGAAAACAGCTCAAGTGAGGGAAACTGCCAAGAAGGTGTTTGGTGGAATAGGAATATAGGATAGGAATATGATAATAAATAAAGAAGTGGGATGGTCAAGGAGATGAAGAAAGTCTACAGGAATACTGGGAGGCAAAGAGCAAAGAGGGAAGTAGCAAAGGAAGAGGCTCATATTGAGTTGTGTGTGAGGCTGGACACTAAAGAAGGAGAAAACAGCTTGTTGGCCAGGTAGAGAGACCAAAATGGAAAGAGTGTGCATCAGGTTAGAATGATTAGGGACAGAGACAAAAATCTCCTAACGAGTTAATATGCTGAGAAGATGAAAGGAGTAGTTTGAGCAGCTGATGAATGAAGACAATGAGAGAGAGGAGCATGAATGGAAGGAAACTTGTGAATAATGAAGAGCAGCTAATTAGTAAGGAGGGAAATAAAGGTGGCTATGAAGGAAATGAATACTGGAAAGGCAGATGGTCCAGATGGCATACCAGTACCTGTTTAATAAAGGAAAACAAGAAAAAAAACCCCACAACATTAAATACAATTTTGAAAAATAGAATTCAATCTTCCAGTTTAACTTTATATTAGCAGATGAACGGCTCATTTTCATAGAGATTCTAACAGTTTCAATTTAGCCGTTTAGTTAGAAAACACAGCTTATTTTTAAACCTTCACACCTCCCACACAATTCTTACTGTGGAACATACTCAACTAAGCTTTACATATGAAACTAAACACAATACATTCTGTCTTCTTAGAGTTTCTCAAGAAGTTGCCAATAATGACAGTTTTTCAATAATAAACCACTAGAGAGAGATTCATGGCATTCAGATAAATATGTCATTTTTAAACATTGTCTATTTAACTTTGAACTTCCAAAGCTATTCTATACATCATTATAAAAAGAGTTGTTTGTTTTCAGATTATAGCCTGCCTACCCAAACGTGTGGTAAAAGACCACATACTGGAGAACACATGAGCAAAAATGCTCGATATTAAACACTTCAAATTTACAGTGTTACGTTTTTCTGATGTCAGCTGAAATATCTTATATAATTAAAGCACTCAACAGTGGGCAGAAAATGAAATGAAGCATATTGGATATTCACCCACTTTGGAATCTTTGAAAACACAGATCATTTAAATAAACACAAGTGAAAAAAGAAACACAAAGTTCATACAAATAAAATTGGTAAGAATAACTGAACCAAATGACTAAAACCAGATTCTCAGCATACAATCCAAATATTGCAGTACAAATCAACACTCATCATTTCATCTGTGACCATTCTCCTCGGACCTCTGGCATCAACACACACAAAAAAAAATCCTGCAAAGAACTGCAGCTCACTCATATATTTTTCTTTTTTGGTCATTAGGTTGTTGTATGAGAAAATCCCAGTTGACGACCAGCCTGTGTTGCACCAATAGCCATGTCATGTTGAAAGACACTCAGTTATATTTTCTTCCCAATTCAATGTCTAAATGCAGTGAGTTGGTCCAACAACTACCAAACAAAGTGGCCAATGTGTGTAATATAAAATACGTAGAGCTTCATTTTGCAAATCAGCTGACTTCAAAAATTAATCTGCTACATAATTGACTCAGGTGTATTTCTACATTTATGCACATTTTATGCATTTATTCGGTTTTTTTTTTTTTTTACACCTTTCCCAACACCAACTCAAGCTCTCTGGACAGTTTTGCATCATAACCCTGTGATTAAGGCAGATGAGATAGCCACATCTGACGACTCTGTCTTAAACATTTGCTGATATGTATAAAATAAGCCTGGTACATAAAATCTGGCTTTATTCTTGTGTTGATCTACCATGCAGCAGAGAAAACTGGTATCAACCAAGATTAGTTAAGGAACTTAAATCATTAGTCATTCTTGAAAATGTATTTTGGGTACTGATGCAAACATTAACATTAGAATGTGAATTAGCAGGAGAAGTGCAGATTTCACCTGCTTGAATCCTCCAACCTGCCCTTGCTACGAGCAACACTGTAAAAAGTTCCATTATCTCTGTGGCATCTTTTACGTACCTTCTGCGGCAATGTTGCCAATTACAGTAAGCATTACCTAAGTATAAAGCTCTTGTTTTCAGGCTGAGACTAACAAGGTGTTTCTCAGGGATCTTCTCCTGCAGTGTAAATTTCATATTTTTGCCTTTGAAAACTGATGAGAAATGCCTCCAAAAGCATGACAAATGCACATCATTCAGGTCTTTCATAACAAGTTTGATTTATGAAGCCTACACAAAGGAGCACAGACTGGAGTAATAAGAATCAAGAGAAATATATAATGTGATTAATACCTAATGTAATTGTAGCAAAACAACCCATTCTAATGTGAGAATGCATTCTTTAGCTGCTTGTTCAGATTTATCTTGAAACTCTCTTTTTCCATTTCACAGCTGCAGTAGGGCTGGAGCCTATCCTAGCTGTCAAAGGGCTAACACAGAGGTACAGATAACCATTCACACAAATGGCCAGTTTAGAATCATTAACCTGACATGGATGTCTTTGGACCATGAGTAGAAGCTGGAGTACATGGACAGAACTCACTCGGGCATGGAGGGAACAGGGGATGGCCAAACAGGACAGAAGAAGGCTCCAGCCGGCTGGCAATTTCAAAGCAAAGACTCTCATGATGTGAGGTCACAGTGTTAATCATCACACCATTGTGCCACCCAATTGTTCTTACATGTAAGTCTTTATAACCTGGTCTGCAGTGGGAGACCAGAATGCATTTTAAAGTTATATTATTAGTTTCGTTCAATTAATACACCTCGGTTCCTGACATTCTTAAAGAAAATAACCCTGCTTGACCGCTTAAGAGATTTATGTGCAAAGAAGTGTTTCCCAGGGCAAAACAGCAGTTTTACATTATTATTCAATTCAATTTTATTCATATGGTGCCAAATCACAACAACAGTTGCCTCAAGGTGCTTTATATTGTGAGATAAAATAATACAGAGAAAACGGTGAAAACCCCAACAATCACATGACCCCCTATGAGCAAGCACTTTGGCGACAGTGGGAAGGAAAAACTCCCTTTTAACAGGAAGAAACCTCCCACAGAACCAGGTTCATGGAGACGTGCCCATCAGCCATGACTGGTTGGGGGTGAGGTTAGGAGGACAGGATAAAGACATGATATGGAAGAGAGCCAGAGATAAATAATAACTAATGATTAAATGCAGAATGGTTTATAAACCCATAATGAGTGATACAGGTGAGTGAAGAAAACCAGTGCTGAAATGCATTAAGAAATCAACAACTGAATCAGTCTATGTGCATATATTGCATATCTACTGATGAAACTCTGGTACCATAAATGTATTTTTACCATTACCTAGCTACCTGGGAAAAAGAAACCATTTTTCTGACTGATTAAAGTGATATGATTAGACAGTTAGAGCAGTCAACAATAAAAATGTCCTGACAGCTGTGATATATGTCCAGACTCATCCCGGAGAAAAGCATAGTTTGTGATTTACTGTTGGATGTGTCAGCAACAATTAATAGTTATGAAAAATGTACAAATTTACAACTACAGCAACAACTTTCCAAATTGGGGATGTTCATGAGGATCGTGTAGGTAATCATATGAAACTCCAGGTATTGCATTAACTCACATGGAAGACTTCTAATTAAAGCAGATAACTAATTAGACAACTAATACAACTTATATGGGTTTAGTGTCAGGTTCCACTGTGGTAGGGTAGGACCCAAATGAATTAGGCTGCTGGAGGATTCCCATGACGCACTGAGTATTTCTTCTTCAGTCACCTTTCTCACTCACTATGTGTTAATAGTGTTAATAGTGTGTTAATAGTGCAGTAAATCGTACTTGTTATTAATCTCTGTCTCTCTTCCACAGCATGTCTTTATCCTGTCTTCCTTCTCTCTCCCCAACTAGTCACAGCAGATGGCCGCCCCTCCCTGAGCCTGGTTCTGCCGGAGGTTTCTTCCTGTTAAAAGGGAGTTTTTCCTTCCCACTGTCGTCAAAGTGCACAGCAAATCCAGCATGTCCAAATTAACACTGTCGGATTTGATTTCAACACTATTAAAGTGTCTATATGGGTCCACACCAGAGAGTGTTAATTTAACTCTTTTTGGAGAGTTGGTACGTTAACTCTGATTTAGTGTTAAACACCAAATCTGTCTGGAGTTGATAATTTAACACTTGGTGTTAAGAGTTTATATATTAACTCTCAAAGAGTATTTTAGTTTAACTACGTAAGAGTTATCTTCTAATTCATTCTAAAAAGCGGGAATTTTACTGTTCTGAACTTCTAGAAATTTATTTTGGAAATAAACATTTACTAAAAAGATGCAATGGTTTTTGAAAAACATTTATTCTGAACTGTGCACCACAATTTCAAAACATTTTCTGAAAGATGTAACAGTATACATGTTGTCACTTTCATTAGAATTTTGTTTATCAAAAGGTCTGACATGGTAAATGCAAATAACAGCATTCTCATCACTTATTTCTTCAATACAATATGCATGTCCTTCATTCATCCCTTTGTGGAACTTCAACGCACTTCTGCTCTCCCCCATATTCCATCTTCACAAGCATATCCTGTGCGGAGATTGACTAAAAATTAGTTGACGCCAATTAATGGCACAAATAATCCAGTAAACAATTGCAGCACAGTAAAAAAAAAAAAAAAAAGGAATCCTCTTTGAGCCATTACTTGTGTAAAGTATTTTCCCAAAAGACAAGGACACAGGCAACAGGTAATACTGAACTAAATGTAAAACCGCAACCTTTTTAATTTTTACCTAAACCGTGTGCACAAAACTCTGGAGGGATCTATGCTAACGTAGAACCCAGTCAGGATGCCTGCTACTGCTGTTTGCTCGTGTTTTTTATTTTTATTTTTATTTTTTTTTACGGGCGATCGTTTTCAGGCTTCAAGTAGCACCATTATACCAACATTTCACATTCTAGACATTGTTTTAGGTGTATTTGACCAAAAGTTTGACTGAAAATTCACATGCAAGCTTTTTTCAAGGCTGTGGTATTTGCCCGCAAACAATACCTTTCAGCTAGCTAAAACAGAATATTATGCTATCAGCGAGCAACATGGCTAATGCCTTTCACACAGCTTTGTCTCAACTCCAAAGAGCCACAGAAGTAAAAGCTCATAATAATAATTGAAACAATCTTTGAAAAAATGACTTACCAAGCATGGCAAACAACTCAAATATGTAGAACAAAATGTTCTGAAACGGCTTCACTTCAGCTTCGATTGGAGCCGTGCTGGGGGCGGAGTCTGTGAATTTACTCTATTGGTGTCATAGCCCCTCTAGGAGTTCAGAGTTAAGAGGTCAAGAGTTAATGTTTCCATTGTAACACCTCCAGATTTGACATAGAAACACTCATTTTTAACACTCGATTTTAACTACTATCATTTTACACCTCAGAGTTACATTAAAAGAATGTGACTCTGCTTAGAGTAAAATTAACTCTACTTTTGCAAGAAGACTATTAACACCAAAACATTTAACACTTTTGAATTTGCTGTGTGCTTGCTCATAGGGGGTCATATGATTGTTGGGTTTCTCTCAGTATGTATTATTGTAGGGTCTACCTTACAATATCCCACATAGCAAAATTGGTATGTCCTGGAACTGGCCCACACAATGAGCTTACACTTGGCCCACATACCGCTAAAAATGACGGCCCTTTGATGGCCCAGATCAGGTTTGCCAGAGGGGGCCCACACATGGGCCAGCACAAGGCTAGTTGCAGACACACTGCTGGCACTGTGCTGGCCCAGAACAGTTTCAGCTCTGACCCCAGATGTCAGCTTAATGTGTACTTTAATCAAGCCATGTAATAACAATGTGCCAGAACATAATAATGCAAAAGTAACATGACGAAACTCTAGTCAGACAGTGAATGGACTGATTCTCATATAATGCTTTTCTACTCTCCCGGATTACTCAAAGTGCTCTATACAACAGGCCACATTCACCCAATCTCTCTAAACTGAGTGCTTTCAAACTACATTCATACACATCCACGCTCTTGACATATAGAGTGGAGAAGCCAGGAATCGAACCACCAACCTTCCGATTTCTAGATGAGCCGTGCTACCATCTGAGCTACAGTCACCTGGTGGTAAACATGAGTAAACCCTCACTAGGTTTTGGATAAAGTGTACACTCACAAACCTGTCAAACCTGCATTTGAAATGTTGGCTACCATAGCAGTATAGTATTGCAACATGGCATTTGGGTCTTCTAACTAAAATAGGAAAATAGGAACATAAATAGTGCCATCATTGTCAGACCTGGCCCACATCTGGTTGACATACCACTTACCATGCCAGAAGTCAGCCAGCAGTGACACCAGTCAGTAAGAAGTGCCAGGTTGATGCCCGATCCGGGCCAGAGCTGTTTTCTATGAGCCTGGGTCACAAAAACCAAACCATAATCAGGCTAGATGTGGCGTGCCATCACATAAACAGTGTCATCTATGCCAGGCCTGGCCCATATCTGGATGGCATACCACTTACCATGCCAGAAGTCAGCCATCAGTGCCAGCTTGACACCAGATCCGGGCCAGACCTGTCTGCTATGTGGGATACGACGCCTTGAGACGACTGTAGTTGTGATTTGGCGCTATATAAATAAAACTGAATTAAACTGAATTGAATTGAAATGCAGGACTCACAACACAGTAAACACTAACAGTAAAGACTTATAATGCAACCACAAACTAAGAAACACTGGAATTTGGCATGGAAATACACTACCATACACTAAGGTGAAACACACAACATAATGGCGAACACTACAAAGCACAAGGGAAAACTAAATCTAAATCTCAAGCATAAAATATCAAAAAGAAACCATAATGATTCCACAAAAACTCAAAACCCCTGGGTCCAAAATGGGACATGGCATTTAAGTTATAACTGCAGCAGTTAAAACAGAAACTTAGACTATTGTCGTCCTTGTTCTCAGCTACTTCTCAGTTGTATATAGTATTTGTATTTGTATTCTATTTTTATCTTATTGTATATTTATTTTATTTTATTCTACTGTATATAGTATTTTATTTTATTCTATTCTGTACAGTTGTGTACTGTATTTATTCTTATTGTATTCTAATTTTTGCCTCATAACTTTTGCACTGTCCACTTCCTGCTGTGACAAAACAAATTTCCCACGTGTGGGACTAATAAAGGTTATCTTATCTTATCTTACTTGTGCTCCTCCAGCTCATTTGATGTCTCCCTGAATGAGTTGGAGAAATTAGCTTGGCCTAAGTGGTGTCCATGAGGCATCCTAGTAACATCCAACCACCTCAACTGGCTCTGTTGGATGAAGATGAGGCTTTACTGTGAGCCCTTCCAAATTAACCAAAATGCTCACCCAATATTGAAGAGAGAGCCCAGACAGCCTTCGAAGGAAGCTCATTTCCGCTGCTTATCTGTGATCTCATTCCTTCAGTTAGTAGCAAATACCCATCACCAACAGGGCAGGAATGTAGATCAACCGGTAAATTAAAAGTTTTGCCTTCATGCTCAGCTCTCTCTGAACCACAACAGATCAGTACAGCGTCTGCATCACCGAGATACTTAAACTCCCCTACCCGGAGAACCAACTCATCCCAGACATGGACATTAATTAGCCATAGAATCCTGCACATAATGCATAATCTGCGCATTTGTTTGACTAAAAATGTATAAATAAGCTGAACTTCTCCAGTTGTCTGAATGGAAGTTGCAGTTGCTGTTCATTAACAAACCACATTTCCACAAATTTTATTCATGAATTCAATCAGTAACATTAAATTATGTGTTGCTGTGAATAATTTAACACTGTGCTCAGTCCTAATTGTATCACTTGGCCTCACAGCTTATAAACTGTATTTGTATTAAGCAGCATGATGTAATACCTTTGTCCTATATATGGTGCATGTTGACAGCTTAGTACTGTCACATCCTGTCACTTTCAAGTGTGGCCCGTTTTTCATGTCGTTGCAATCCCTGTCCCTGCATTCCCCCTGCCACCCACTTACCACCCAGCTTTTTATCCCTTTCGGTGCAGAGGCATATGAATACATGAATGACAATAGCGTATGGGTGACAACTGAGATTTGCAGACACAAGCACTGTCCACGAGCAGTTTAGGGACGCGGAAGAGGTGGTTGTGAGTTCAGCAGGCAGACAATTGGCACACAAAAATCCCTGAGAGAGCTTTACGTGTAAATGCTTGGTTTGGCGGCATCCACTTTGTGTGTGCTTTTGTAATTAAGGCAGGAGACAATGAGTGATTTCCATATATTTGCCAGTACTTGGCGCATTGGAGAATCTCGTGGATTTATTTCAATGCCCAAGCATTCATTCCTCTTGCAGTATTTATGTGGATGAGATTGTGAGATTTAAAATTTATTGAAATGGAAAGAGATGTGTATTATAAATGAATATATATGAATAATGAAAGAAAGCATTTTAAATTTTTATTGTATTATAAGGTTTTAAGATTTACCTTGTGAAATACTTTTTGGCCATATGACATATCACTTTGGCTAACCTGTATTAATAAAAGTTCATCCTAAAGAAACTGAAATATTTTCCTAAATTTTAAAGGTTTTTGTTGAGATATATATATATATATATATATATATAAAACCAAACACCCAGCACGCCCCTGCGGGCGGTTTATCCTTCAAGCTCGGGTCCTCTACCAGAGGCCTGGGAGCTTGAGGGTCCTGCGCAGTATCTTAGCTGTTCCCAGGACTGCGCTCTTCTGGACAGAGATCTCCGATGTTATTCCCGGGATCTGCTGGAGCCACTCGCCTAGCTTGGGAGTCACCGCACCTAGTGCTCCGATTACCACGGGGACCACCATTACCTTCACCCTCCACATCCTCTCGAGCTCTTCTCTGAGCCCTTGGTATTTCTCCAGCTTCTCGTGTTCCTTCTTCCTGATATTGCTGTCATTCGGAACCGCTACATCGATCACTACGGCTGTCTTCTTCTGTTTGTCTACCACCACTATGTCCGGTTGGTTAGCCACCACCATTTTGTCCGTCTGTATCTGGAAGTCCCACAGGATCTTAGCTCGGTCATTCTCCACCACCCTTGGGGGCATCTCCCATTTTGACCTCGGGACTTCCAGGTTATACTCGGCACAGATGTTCCTGTACACTATGCCGGCCACTTGGTTATGGCGTTCCATGTATGCCTTGCCTGCTAGCATCTTGCACCCTGCTGTTATGTGCTGGATTGTCTCTGGGGCATCTTTACACAGCCTGCACCGGGGGTCTTGCCTGGTGTGATAGACCCCAGCCTCTATGGATCTTGTACTCAGAGCTTGTTCTTGTGCTGCCATTATTAGTGCCTCTGTGCTGTCTTTCAGTCCAGCTTTGTCCAGCCACTGGTAGGATTTCTGGATATCAGCCACCTCCTCTATCTGCCGGTGGTACATACCGTGCAGGGGCCTGTCCTTCCATGATGGTTCCTCGTCTCCCTCCTCTTTCTTGGGTTTCTGCTGCCTAAGGTATTCACTGAGCACTCGGTCAGTTGGGGCCATCTTCCCAATGTATTCTTGGATGTTTGTTGTCTTATCCTGGACTGTGGTGCTGACACTCACCAGTCCCCGGCCCCCTTCCTTCCGCTTAGCATACAGCCTCAGGGTGCTGGACTTGGGGCTCCATGCATGGTAAGGAGCTTTCTTGTCTTTATGTCAGTGGCTTCTATCTCCTCCTTTGGCCAGCCTATTACCCCAGCAGGGTACCTGATCACGGGCAGGGCGTACGTGTTGATGGCCCGGATCTTGTTCTTACCATTCAGCTGACTCCTCAGGACTTGCCTGACCCTCTGCAGGTACTTGGTGGTTGCAGCTTTTCTAGCGGCCTCTTCATGGTTCCCATTCGCCTGCGGGATCCCCAGGTACTTGTAACTGTCCTCTATGTCTGCAATGTTGCCTTCTGGTAGTTCAATCCCCTCAGTTCTGACTACCTTTCCTCTCTTTGTTACCATCCGACTACACTTCTCCAGTCCGAACGACATTCCAATGTCATTGCTGTATAGCCTGGTAGTGTGGATCAGTGAATCGATGTCTCGTTCACTCTTGGCATACAGCTTGATGTCATCCATGTACAGGAGGTGGCTGACAACTGCTCCGTTCCGTAGTCGGTATCCGTAGCCAGTCTTGTTAATGAGCTCACTGAGGGGGTTCAGGCCTATGCAGAACAGCAGTGGGGACAGAGCATCTTCTTGGTAGATCCTGCACTTGATATATATATATATATTAGGGGTGCAACGATACACAAAATTCACGGTTCGGTTCGGTTCGATACTTTGGTGTCACGGTTCGATATTTTTTCGATACAAAAAAATGTTCATGCCTTTTTAATTTGTCATTTATTAAAATTATAAATATATATTTTAACTCAAAAGTACAGTTTTTAAATTTAACCCTAACCCTTGTGCGTGTTTTTTATTTTGACAGCGAATGCGCACCTGCGGACCACTTATGTGCAGCCCTGGTTATTTAGCTCATCATATTGCAGCCACAGAAATTCTTTTGTCCATGAAACCATAAAGCTGCACTTTCTTTTTGCCTTATAGTCTGATTTGTCATAACTTCTCCGTTTTGTGGTAAGCTTTTCTTTGGCTGTCACTTCTTCACCCTGACCTGTCTTATTTTGCTTTTAGACACGCACTCACATAAGCTCAGCGATTCTCTGCGCGATCAACCTCTCACATGTTTAAGCTTGCTGCGGGAGATTTCACTTGTCATGTTTGCATAGTAAGCTAACGATTAATAAGACGATGTCAGAGGAATTGGTGCACAAATTATCATCACTCACAGATCAGTGCTGTCGCTCTCTATACACAGTTCGCAAGATTGCAAAGTGAAAGCAAAAAAACAAGCGCAAATTCAAACGCGACTTCAATATGTCACATATTGACAGTGGCTCACCGATGCCAATGACATAATTACCCAGCTACATTTCTGAAAGAATGCAAAAGCATTGACATATATTTTTCCTACAATAGCCCGACGGGCAGGGAAGAGATAGATTTTGGTAGCCCGACTGAAAAAATCGCTAGCTCCGGGACGTCGGGCTAGCGATATTGCAAGCCCTGTATCTGATTGAGGAATCACTCATCTTTGGAAAAGAGAGTTTATTACAGAGAAATGGCTCTTTCCAAAATAAAAGCTATACTATCCGCTTCTTCTGGGCTATATTCTCAGCAGCATAAGGAGAATCATGTGCTAACAGCTGTCTAAATGACTCGGCTAAAGTTAGTAGCATGCTTGCTTTTTTTTGTCTGCTTCCACTTGTCTTTGCACTAGGATGATGTCGGCGTAAATGTGCAGTCATATTCGTTTTGTTCCCACTAGTGCTTTCAGGTTAATCTCGTTGAAATGACCTTAACGCCACAACACGGCAAATCTCCGTTAACGAGCTACTGCCGATCGCTCCGTGCATGGGGCTAGACGGCCAACACGTTAACGAGCTAACTGCGCTAACACACTAGTTCACACCAATGTAATTGAGCATTGCATGGCACATCCAACATACTGTTTTACTTTAGTCCATGACTCGCTTACCTTCAGGGTCATACGTCACATGAAAACCAAAATAATTCCAAACGCCAGATCTGAATGAGGTTCAATTTGCCTGTTGCAAGGAGAGCTTAACTTCTGTCTCGCTAGCTTGCCCTGCGCTCTTCCTTCTGACTATGCTGTCTGTGTTGAGCGCTCAGTGGATCTGCGCTGGACAGTGCAGCCTAGGCGGAGTAGTCGAACGCAGATTCACTGAGCGCTCAACACAGACAGCACAGACCCCTAATAAATATATATATATATTAGGGGTGCAACGATATTCGTATCGATATTGAACCGTTCGATACAGTGCTTTCGGTTCGGTACGCATATGTATTGAACAATACAACATTTTTAATTTATTTGATCTACTTTCCTTCTGAAGTGGATCTGCACTCGACAGTGCAGCCTAGGCGGAGTAGTCGAACGCAGATTCACTGAGCGCAGGGCAAGCTAGCGAGACAGAAGTTAAGCTCTCCTTGCAACATGGCAAATTGAACCTCCCCCACCCTCATTCAGATCTGGCGTTTGGAACTATTTTGGTTTTCATGTGACCCTGAAGGTAAGCGCGTGATGGACTAAAGTAAAACAGTATGTTGGATGTGCCATGCAATGCTCAATTACATGGGTGGGAGCTAGTGTGTTAGCGCAGTTGGCTCATTAACGTGTTGGCCGTCCAGCCCCATGCACGGGGCGATCCGCGGTAGCTCGTTAACGGAGATTTGCCGTGTTGTGGCGTTAACGTCATTTCAACGAGATTAACGCTGACAGCACTAGTGGGAACACAACGAATATGACTGCACATTTACGCCGACATCATCGTAGTGCAAAGACAAGTGGAAGCAGACAAAAACAACAAGCACGCATGCTACAAACTTACAACTACAAACCGAGTTATTTAGACAGCCGTTAGCACATGATTCTCCTTATGGGGACCTGATATGTTTAATATGCTGCTGAGAATATAGCCCAGAAGAAGCGTATAGTATAGCTTTTATTTTGGAAAGAGCCATTTCTCTGTAATAAACTCTCTTTTCCAAAGATGAGTGATTCCTCAATCAGATACAGGGCTCGCAAAATCGCTAGCCCGACGCTAGCGATTTTTCCAGTCGGGCTACCAAAATCTATCTCTGCCCTGCCCGTCGGGCTATCGTAGGAAGGGAAAAAAAAAAAAAAAAAAAAAAAAAAATATATATATATATATATATATATATATATATATATATATATATATATATATATATTGCGCGTATTATATGCTTGTAGCAACACAACATTTCAGATTTCTTTTTCTTTATGAGCTGTGCCTTGGTGGATTTCCTACCATGATTAGTATCATTATCCTGTTGAAAGATCCATTTCCAGTTCAACTTCAGTTTTCAGACAGATAGCTTCTCATTATTTTCAAGCACTCTTTGACATGATCCAGAATTCATAGCTGACTCAGTGGCTGCTAGCTGGCTTGTCCCTCAGGTAGCAAAGCCACATCAAACAATTTCATTTTCACCTCTGTGCTTCACAGCTCTTCACCCAAAAAACAGCCATATATTTCTACTGATCCATTTGTCCTGAGCGTGCTATTTACCTTCAAGGGCAAACTGTATTTTTTTGTTGGACAGCAAAGGCTTTTTCGTGATATACCCCCCCATGCAGGCCGTATTTGTAAAATCGTGGTTAGCACTGTTGCCGCACAGCACGAAGGTCCTGAGTTCAATTCCAACATCAGGCCGGGGTCTTTCTGTGTGGAGTTTGCATGTTCTCCCCGTGTTTGCGTGGGTTCCCTCCGGGTACTCCGGCTTCCTCCCACCGTCCAAAGACATTCAGCTTGAGGGGATAGGTTAATTGGAAAATCCAAATTGCCATTAGGTGTGAATGTGCGAGTGAATGTGAGCGCGAATGGTTGTCTGTCCCTGTGTGTTGGCCCTGCGACAGACTGGTGACCTGTCCAGGGTGTACCCCGCCTCTCGCCCTATGACAGCTGGGATAGGCTCCAGCGCCCCCCGCGACCCTGAAAAGGATAAGCGGATGGATGGAAGTTTATTGACATAAGCTAGTATATCATACAGTATAATGTCTAAATCAGCTACAGAAGTGGGAAGGAACCAAAAGATGACAGAGGCACATCTTAAGGCTTTCTTTTATGGTTGCTGAATGAACCATTTTTACAATTAGCAAAAGCTAGAGAACATTATCTAAATGTTTAAATGCTGGAACAAAAATAACAGCATTAGCAACAAATCCATATAAAAGAGAGATGCTGACAGTGTTAATTGATTGAAGTTTGCCCCTGTGCTAGGCAATATGTTTTGTTTTGTTTTGTATGTGCTCTCTCTCTCCTCTGCCTGGGCGGTGCTCATCACAAGCTCTCGCCTCTGGCCCACGCACCTGTTTCCAATCATTGTACCTGCTGCTGATCTCCTGTAATCCTGAGCCCTATTTAAGATTGCGGGTTGTTGAGTAATCTGCGTCAGTCTATCCGTCACTTGTAATCTGAATCCATGTGTTTGTTTCTGAACCTCTTGCTAACTGAGGTCTCTGTGTATATAGATCTTCCCTAGACCTGTCCCCATAAACCCAAGAGTCCCGTGAGCGAAGAGTGGTGAAGTGTGTGGAAGTGTGAGTGGCTGCAGAGGAGAGTGGAGAGGAATTCTGAGAAGAGAGGCGTGTGTGGACCAGCCCTGAATCCCTCCCCGCAATCCCTCCCCGCACATTTTATATATCTGCACTTGGTGTTTATACTGTAAATAAAATCACTGTTTCCCTGCAAAGGATTCCTGGTTTGCACCTGAGTCCATTTGAGAAACATGCCAGAGGTAATGTTAAATAGACAAACTTCAGCATTTTATTCTTGGGAGATAATGAAGAATAAGCTGAGTGCCTACAAGGATAGTGGGGAGGAAGAACAAGCAATCATTGTGCATTATTGTTATTCACAGGTAAAAGATGAGGTAGAACAGAGTGGCATCCCTCCTTGGAAGACCAACTCATAAAAAAGAGTTGACCTGAGATCAGACCATAACAAAAACTGTAGCGAACTCAAAATCCTATGTTTGTCTGTGCACAGCAGTGTGTACACAGAGCTCTTATGTATTGTGAATATGTAGTTCCTTTTCCCCCTTTAGTATCAGATCAAGCTTTTTGTTACAGGAATACAGAAATTAATGTGACAGATCTGAAGCAACTTGAATAACAGTAAAAAATAAATATATTTGGATGTCAGTGAATGTGACTGTGTGTGTGCACTTTTATTTATGCATGTGGCACTGTGGCAGTAAGCAAGGAAAATGCAGTTCAAAGACAATTAATTTTACATGATTGAATGTTTGTAATAAAACAGGTGTATTTTCCTGAGATTTTTTCACCACCAAGATCATCCGTTTCTAACAGATGACTTAACATCAGAATATATTGATTCTTCAGCTATTTGAATGGCCATGGTTTTTCAGTAGAGAAATGTGTAAAACCCTCTGTAAGTGGACTGACTCTTCGGGTCAGTCCACTTACATCTCAGGGACAAAAGAACATTCATTTGAGTACAATAATGGACACAAACTGGCCAGAGAAAAGTGCAGATTCAAAGGAGGAGTGATAGAAGGCATCTACCTCAAGCCGGAACAACTGTCACTAAGCATCCTTCAGCAGACAGCTTACCATCCATCAACACCTTGACTCATGCAACCCTAATGACTAACACAATGACCGAGTAGGTCAACAACTCACATGGGACTTCAACGACTAGTAAGAATCACATGATGGCTGGGTGGGTCAGTGACTCACATGTAAGTTCAATGACTCTAAAGGGCTAACAAACCAATAAGAAATCAAATATTCCCCACCATTCAGTTGGAGATGAAGCAGCATTTTGTTCTCGCTTTCAAAGTAAAAGTTGCACCAACAGGTTGGGGGATATAGTTTTCTTGCTGGTGACCTGTGGCTCAAAGGAGGTCACTGACCGGTCTCAAGTTCTGCATGACTGGGCTTTAGCAATTCATTTCAGAATGACTGTGATTCATCCCCAGTGACCACTCACCAATGAGCTGGGGAATGTAGGCTCTCCCCCACTGATTGGTGGTTTCCAGATAATCAAGGACCCGTCTCTAGGCTCGAGGCCTGTTCAATGCAGCCACTGTTTTAGGTTCATGCAGGACTTTTCGGGATCTTGAATTTTGTTTTCAGACTTCTTCTTTTCACTGCAAACTTTGCTGCTCAAGTTCATCATCCCAGAATACAAATGTTATAATATTTGTTTAAATAAATGTTTGCTGTACAAATACAGCTAGAGGCACACCTGGATCATCACACTGACAAACCTGCCACTGACTTCCTATTGTGGACTTTGTGAGCCTGTAACAGTATCCTCACACTAGGCACACCAGGTTGCTACTGCTGCCTCTCTCACACTTGGTGTCTCTCTCTGTCATGCACAAATGTACTTTGAGCAGTACTTGAAAAGTGCTCTTGCACAACATAGTGATGTTCAGTTTTTTATGGATTTTGTGGCTTATTGTCCTCTCACATGGCTTATAGATTTGTTAATTAGTTAATACAGCGATATTCACTGAGTCGGCTCTTGTTGAGGACATATTAAATCCCTGCCATGAGTGTTGTGATTTAGAGGTTTTCACACAAGTGGTTTCCTCATCTATTTTCTTTAACCAGGCAAGTCACCGAGGACAAATTGTTATTTATAACGACGCTTATTTACTCTTTTCTTGGCAAGAGAGATAAGTGTATTTCCTAGAATTTCCAGTGCATTTAAAGCAACAGCTACAAGCTTTTGCTCTGCAAGTATTAATGGTCAATGAAACAAACATTAGGCTTGTCATGAGCCTAAGTTGGCTCTAAAGTTTTGGACCCTAAATTCACAATCCAACAACCAGACAGGCTGCTGTCAACAAGTTTATTTACAGAATATTCGGAGGTGTAATTAGAACATCTTAATCATGCTTCTTGCTGGTTTTTAGAGAGACTGCACTGGGTTCCTCAGATAACCTGGAGCACTGGAGGAAGGACAGGCAGGTGCGACTGGCAAGTAACTTCCCTTAGTTCCCTTTTCATTAAATGCAGACAAAGGAGCTTGCAAAGAAAAGCGTCTGGACTTCTTTAAGTTGCTTGAAGACGTCTCACCTCTCATCCGAGAAGCTTCTTTAGTTCTAAGGTCAAATGGTGGAGAGTCCCAGATTTAAACCTAGTGGGAGTGACCCCCCACAGAGGGACAAAAGGACCCCCTGATGATCCTCTAATCGATGATCCTCTAATCGCCCACACCCAGTTTCCAAGGTGTGAAACTGGGTGTGGGTCCCAATCAGCCAGGGTTTCAGGTGAGCTCATTGTGAAACCTGGCCCTACCTTATCATGCAAATTCCTGAGGTCAGATGGCCCAGGTTGTGAGTGGGCGTTAAGGCGTCTGGGGAGGAAACTCAAAACTGGATTATAGATGGTAAACCCCCGCCTCTGTTCAAAGATGGTCGCTCACAGTGGACATAAATGGCTTCTTTCACTCCTCTTTCAAACCATCTGTCCTCTCTGTCCAAAATGTGAACATTGGCATCCTCGAAAGAGTGTCCTTTATCCTTAAGATGCAGATGGACTGCTGAGTCTTGTCCTGTGGAGGTGGTTCTTCTGTGTTGTGCCATGCGCTTGTGAAGTGTCTGTTTGGTCTCTTCAATGTAGAGGTCTGGGCATTCCTCGCTGCACTGTACAGCATGCATCACATTGTTAAGTTTGTGTTTTGGAGTTTTGTCTTTCGGGTGAACCAGTTTTTGTCTGAGCGTGTTGCTGGGTCTGAAATGCACCGGGATGTCATGCTTGGAGAAAACTCTTCTGAGTTTTTCTGATACACCGGCTACATAAGGGATGACAATGTTGTTGTGACAATGTTGACGCAACAACATTGTCATCCCCTATGTACCACCTGAACACATCACAGAGCAACTTGTAGTTCAGTATCTTGCACTTTAATATGCAGATTGGAACAGCAAGAGATTGAACCCCCAGCTACCTGCTTATGTCTTGCTCGATCTGCTGAACCACAGCAACCCCGAGTTGTTCTCTAAACTGGAGGCTGTGGTGTCCACAGATGTCTCCTCCCTGGCGATGGAAGCGTAACCTCACGTTTGCGACAAATCTTTTTTGCTTTGTGAGTTTTCAAATTACAGCTGCTCATTTAATAGTTTCTTCAAGCAACAAGTAATTAAGCCTGACAGCTTATTTGCCTTTTAAGCAGCTCATTATCATTTGCTCTTAGTTAACCTCTCATTAGAGTGATTTAAAAAATTTTCCTTTAATTGAAGGATTTACTTACTCGGAGGGAACTCTGCACACCTTGACCTTACTTGCTGCAAACAAAGCTGCTTTTCTCCATTCTTGAAAAGTTACACTGTTTTCAGCCAGCAGCAAACGCTGGTGAAGCAACCATAACTAAATTACTTTCTCAATTATTTATAATGCCTTTCTGGAAGATGGCTGTGAGTAAAACATGCCTCTGCTGGAGTTTTTTCATTTTGTTCCTTTAGCAGAACAATTCATAATTGCAAAGAGCGATTTTTCTACAGTTTTACCTCAGAGCACCAGATGAAATATGATTTTTTCACCTACAGCTTCTGCACTTGAGTCTAAATGTGACTTATGAAAAAAGAAAAAAATCTTCTATCATCTGCTCCATTTCACGTTTGCAGTTTTTTTTTTACATGTTTTGTAAGGCTGCACTTCCTCCTCTGAGGTTGACTTACAGGAAAATGAGACCAGATTTCTTTTTAAAATGCTTCTTAACGTCTTCTGAGGGAGCATGTGAAGCCAGTGTAATGTCTTCAGGGGAATAAAAGGACTCCACCAGACTGAAGTGTTGAGGCAGAGAGAAAGCACAGAGAAGAGGTGATGAAATCATAAATTAAGCTCTTATTAGCATTGGTAAACCTCGGCTGATGTGTTTGTGCATCTACATGTGACAAATGTTTGCAGAAACCATCTGCAGACTAAAACGCTGCCATGTTTGAGTCCTGCAGGGGACACAAAAAACTGTTTAAGAGGTATATATGTGATTGCTGATGCCTTACTTTCACTGCATCTGCAGGAGAATGTAATTATAGAGACACATTTGGTTTAGGGTGCTCGGTGTTAATTATCCAACAAAAATAAACACATAAGAGATGATTACTGTATTCCGTTTCCTGGATTAAAATACACAAATGCTAAGCATTAATCGCTCTGCATTAAAGTTTTGAATCACTATGTCATCTCAAGCACAGGAGAGCTGAACTGTGAATAACTATTCAGCACTCAAAACATGAAAAAGAGCGGTGAATAATAAAACAGCAACAAACAATCGGCAGTCAGCTTCCCAAGCGAATGCAGGCTGGTATGAATCAAAGTCCACGGGGAACAAGAAGCCCCCAGGAAGTTCAAACTCACAAAGATGAAGATGAGCCTGAATGCTCAGGAGTCATCGCCATAGCAACTCGCCAGCCACAACTTTATTCTATCGTGTTGGAGCAGAAACTACGCTTTATTTTTTTCCAAGTTATTCTTCAGAGATGTGAATTTTGCCCTGCATCAAAACAGAAACACATTTGTTTTTTTCTCAGGCGGCGCACAAGTCCACGCAGGCTTTTTAAATATTTTACACAGTCAGAGCGAACAGCAAAATATGCTGTGTTTCCTGATTGTCAATTAAATCTGTGCTGCTTGCTGTTTAGATGCATGCTCAATCATCCAGGTAAGGAAATCCCCAAAAGTGGATTCTGTTCAGTACGTAGCGTAGTGTTTGTGCTATTTGCTGTGGTAATGACTATCTGTTATAAAGCATGTGCATGAGACTTTAGAAATATTTCTTAGGGGTCTTCACTTTCCTGGAGTTTTGATACCCTAAAGCGAAATATTCTGAAAACTAAAATGTTGCATCTTTGTGAAGTTCTGTGGTTTTAAATCCTTAGTTTTCCTCTTCATTTGTGTTTTTGAAGAGTTTTCCCATTTCCGTGCCCCCTGTGTTCTCGCCCTCTTTATCTTACTGCTTCTTTCATGTTTTAGTTTTATTTCTCCCTTTTGTTAAAAAAAAAACAGCCTCCTTTATTCTTTTTCCTGCCTTTGTTTATGTTGGAGTTTGCCTTTTCCTTTTCACTCCTCTGTACCTGGAGTCTATTTAATCTTTCTCTTCCCTTGTTCCCCATTCGGAGCTCTGCCTCCCTGTTTTTAGTTACTCTAATGCTCTTTTGGATTTTGGCATGTTTACA
This sequence comes from Diplotaxodon limnothrissa, assembly GCF_057381915.1. Classification (NCBI taxonomy): domain Eukaryota; kingdom Metazoa; phylum Chordata; class Actinopteri; order Cichliformes; family Cichlidae; genus Diplotaxodon; species Diplotaxodon limnothrissa. The sequence goes on along the minus strand of NC_140617.1, from coordinate 34,379,392 downwards.
CCTTTTCGGGATCAAAAAGCAGACTCAGACAACACCGTGTGAGATTAATCTGTTTATTTCCAAACTGTAGCCAAACACAGAAGGCTGCAGACTGATACAACGCCAGAGAACTGGGAGAGTCTACGAACAGGGAAACACAATGTTAGTTTGAATTGATGGAGAGTTAAAGGGCCACAGTGAATGAATGGGCTTGTCTTACTTGTGATCCAGGGCAAATAGGAGGTGAGGTAATGCCTCACTGGGTGGGCTGGTTTCCACAACAGAAAGAGCTGGCAAGGTGGAGAGATGACAGGCGGAATAGATCTATCTATCTATCTATCTATCTATCTATCTATCTATCTATCTATCTATCTATCTATCTATCTATCTATCTATCTATCTATCTATATAATTAACAACACTTTTTGTAATGATGTTAAAAAGAGCCCACTTTTATTTTCAAACACAACGAAGTATAACAGCCAACATACTGGACACTGTTCTGCTGAACAACAAACAATTATATTGCCATCACTGTTATAATCTTACAATGAAACAAAGTCTCAGATCTAATTATTCTGAAAATAAGTTTAGGCCTACCACAAGTTTGTTTTGTACTTACATTACTTATATAATCAAAATAAAATATTTATTGTTCTGTCACAAGTGCAGTCTCTGATTTAAACAACACATATATATAACAAATATATATTTTCTCATCTAAATGTCCACTGAGCTGTGAGCCAGGGGGCAGTAATGCGCCTTAACATTGGTTGCCAACCAAGAAGAAGAAGAAGCTGTGAGCCAGGAGGGAAGGGGTGAGTGAGTGGTCGTGTCCAAATTCATGGACTGCATCCTCCTGAGGCCACATTTGTAGACCGATTACGTCACAGCGACGCGCCGAAGGCTCTCCAAATTCGTAGACTTCGCCGAATGCAGCCGACAAATACGTCCTCCTTTTCCCCGAATTTGAAGGATGGGTCGGGTGTGTCCTTCGTGGCTTACCATATCCCAGAATTCATAGCGCAGCCCAGCCAAACTCCAGTTTCCAATAACGGTGGCCGCTACGAAGTTTTAAAATTACTCCTACTAATCTTTCTGGGTCACAAAATAAACTTTTAACATATTTTCAGGCGAGAAAGTAGCTGTGTAAACAACAAATATCTGCTCGGTTTATCAAGATATCACATATTTGCAAAAGTGCTTCGACGTTTTCGGAGCATCTGCTACCCACCAGCTCGATAGCAAGCTGGGAACTCGAGGGTCACTGAAGCCGCCAAGAACGGCACAACTCCCAGCACATCATTTTCAGATCACCGCGGAGTTTCGCTACTCAGGTTAAACGTAATAAATAAGTCACTTAGACAACCTAAAAATGTTATTGTTGGGCTTTTTTCAGTGTTTTATTTGTTCGTGAGTAAATCGGTTTGGCTGAGATTAAAGTTATTAGATTAGATTAGATTAGATTAAATAACACAGCTGAATAAACGGCAAATAGAAAACTGATTAAACAGAAGTGTGAGACGGTCGAGAATTTACACCAGTGTCCTGTTATATTTTAGATAGCAAGGAGCAGACGGCTGAGTTTATAAAACTCCACCGAGACTGCGCTGACGCTAATCAGAAGGCTAGACCGTCCAATTTCCCCAGCCGTTTACTTCCGGCCTACCCGACCTTCTGAGGACCCGGCCCGCGAAGGCCGGGTCCTCAGGAGGATGCAGCCCATGAATTTGGACACGACCAGTGAGTGAGTGATTCGTTCGGTCTATGATTCAGCACAGGAGGGAGGGGGTGAGCGAGTCCTGAGTAATTCGCTTACGCTTACGATTCAGCACAGGAGGTAGGGGGTAAGTAGCTCAAATGTGCTGTTAGCATGTTAGCAGAGCGATGCTACTGTGAACCGAGGAGCTATTTTCTTGATGTGAGCTTCTACTCAGGGTTTTTTCTTCCAGTTCAGAGCAGAAATTTTTTTGTTAATTAACAAAAAAATTAACAACATACTGGAAGTTGTGTTTTTCTCCACAATTTTAATTATAAGCTAGATATATTGCTGCTAACAGCAACAGGGATGAGTCAGTGAGTCAGTTGGGCTTGTGAATCATGATTCATGAGTCAGTAAAGTGATTCTCGAGTACTGAACGATTCGTTTATGATTTGCGCATCACTAGAAGGGAGAGTCGGGGGTTGTTTTTGTTGCTGGAGAGCCCGCTTTTTCCCTGTTGTTTTGCTGTTGGCTACGGCCCACAGTAGCCCGTGTTGCTATTCTGAATGAACACCGGTAACCGGAACGCTGATCGTCTGTGTCTTCTGTCGGAGGGACGCTACAATATATATTTATATATTAGGGGTGCAACGATACACAAAATTCACGGTTCGGTTCGGTTCGATACTTTGGTGTCACGGTGCGATATTTTTTCGATACAAAAAAAAATGTTCATGTCTTTTTAATTTGTCATTTATTAAAATTATAAATATATATTTTAACTCAAAAGTACAGTTTTTAAATTTAATGTTGCTGCAACAAAAAAGTAATAATAATAATAATATATATATATATATATATATGTATCTCAGGGCTCTCGAAATTTCAAAATCCCTGGTAGCCCTTCGGGCAGGGACTCTTCAGTTTTTGGTAGCCCAAGATAAATTTAAGTAGCCCGAATAAAAAAGAGAGCAATTTTTTGATTGATGTTTTGTTTCCTGTTTTGTTTCCTTTACAATATTATACATTAAAGTATAATATTGTAAAGGAAACAAAACATTAATCAAAAAATTGTTGAAAAACAAATTACAACATTGTATAAAAATTACAATCATCAACTCAAATACTTTGTTCTAATTGAACAGATATTTCTATGAACTTGTAAGAACTGTGTAGAACATGAATCAGTCTGTGTCAGATCCTGAATTTGAAATTTCCACTGAAGTCACGGATAAGAGGCAAGTGGAACCAAGATATAAAAGGCAGTGTTTTTGTCCGCTAGAGTGGGATTTTTACGGCACATTCTGCACCACATCTCTGTGCCTTCGTTTGAAGCCAGCTCACCTCCTGCAACCACTTTTCTGAGAATACGTGCTTCTTTTGCGGTTCGGACTCCTTCTGACATTTCTTTGGAGGTGGAGGAACACCACAGTAATTGCTTAAAGGAGCTTCTTCGACATCTTTAAGAGTTTTAAACAAATGTCTGTCTCATGTACGCAAACACGCGTTGCAACTTCTTATCTTGTGCGCGTTTTTTATTTTGACAGCGAATGCGCACCTGCGGACCACTTATGTGCACCCCTGGTTATTTAGCTTGTCATAATGCAGCCACAGAAATTCTTTTGTCCATGAAACCATAAAACTGCACTTTCTTTTTGCCTTATAGTCTGATTTGTCATAACTTTTCCGTTTTGTGGTAAGCTTTTCTTTGGCTGTCACTTCTTCACCCTGACCTGTCTTATTTGGTTCAGCAGAGATTTCACTTGTCATGTTTGCATAGTAAGCTAACGATTGATAAGACGATGTCAGAGGAATTGGTGCGCAAATTATCATCACTCACAGATCAGTGCTGTCGCTCTCTATACACAGTTCGCGCGATTGCAAAGTGAAAGCAAAAAACAAGCGCAAATTCAAACGGGATTTCAATATGTCACATATTGACAGTGGCTCACCGATGCCAATGACATAATTACCCAGCTACATTTCCGAAAGAATGCAAAAGCATTAACATACATTTTTCCTTCCTACGATAGGCCGACGGGCAGGGCAGAGATAGATTTTGGTAGCCCGACTGGAAAAATCGCTAGCCCCGGGACGTCGGGCTAGCGATTTTGCGAGCCCTGTATCTGATTGAGGAATCACTCATCTTTGGAAAAGAGAGTTTATTACAGAGAAATGGCTCTTTCCAAAATAAAAGCTATACTATACGCTTCTTCTGGGCTATATTCTCAGCAGCATATTAAACATATCAGGTCCCCATAAGGAGAATCATGTGCTAACGGCTGTCTAAATGACTCGGCTAAAGTTAGTAGCATGCTTGTTGTTTTTGTCTGCTTCCACTTGTCTTTGCACTATGATGATGACGGCGTAAATGTGCAGTCATATTCGTTGTGTTCCCACTAATGCTGTCAGCGTTAATCTCGTTGAAATGACATTAACGCCACAACACGGCAAATCTCCGTTAACGAGCTACCGCGGTTCGCCCCGTGCGTGGGGCTGGACGGCGTCAACACGTTAACGAGCAAACTGCGCTAACGCACTAGTTCCCACCAATGTAATTGAGCATTGCGTGGCACATCCAACATACTGTTTTACTTTTGTCCATGACGCGCTTACCATCAAGGTCATACTTCACATGAAGACCAAAATAGTTCCAAAGGCCAGATCTGAATGAGGGTGGGGGAGGTTCAATTTGCCATGTTGCAACGAGCTTAGCTTCTGTCTCGCTAGCTTGCGCTGCGCTCAGTGGATCTGCGCTCGACAGTGCAGCCTAGGCGGAGTAGTCGAACGCAGATCCACTGAGCGCTCAACACAGACAGCATCGTCAGAAGAAAAGTTGATAAAATAAATAAAAAATTTTGTATTGTTCGATACATATGTGTACCGAACCAAAAGCACTGCATCGAACGGTTCAATATCGATACGAGTGTCGTTGCACCCCTAATATATGTATGTATAAAAAAAAAAACACCCAGCACGCCCCTGCGGGCGGTTTATCCTTCAAGCTCGGGTCCTCTACCAGAGGCCTGGGAGCTTGAGGGTCCTGCGCAGTATCTTAGCTGTTCCCAGGACTGCGCTCTTTTGGACAGAGATCTCCGATGTTGTTCCCGGGATCTGCTGGAGCCACTCGCCTAGCTTGGGAGTCACCGCACCTAGTGCTCCGATTACCACGGGGACCACCGTTACCTTCACCCTCCACATCCTTTCGAGCTCTTCTCTGAGCCCTTGGTATTTCTCCAGCTTCTCGTGTTCCTTCTTCCTGATATTGCTGTCATTCGGAACCGCTACATCGATCACTACGGCTGTCTTCTTCTGTTTGTCTACCACCACTATGTCCGGTTGGTTAGCCACCACCATTTTGTCCGTCTGTATCTGGAAGTCCCACAGGATCTTAGCTCGGTCATTCTCCACCACCCTTGGGGGCATCTCCCATTTTGACCTCGGGACTTCCAGGTTATACTCGGCACAGATGTTCCTGTACACTATGCCGGCCACTTGGTTATGGCGTTCCATGTATGCCTTGCCTGCTAGCATCTTGCACCCTGCTGTTATGTGCTGGATTGTCTCTGGGGCATCTTTACACAGCCTGCACCTGGGGTCTTGCCTGGTGTGATAGACCCCAGCCTCTATGGATCTTGTGCTCAGAGCTTGTTCTTGTGCTGCCATGATTAGTGCCTCTGTGCTGTCTTTCAGTCCAGCTTTGTCCAGCCACTGGTAGGATTTCTGGATATCAGCCACCTCCTCTATCTGCCGGTGGTACATACCGTGCAGGGGCCTGTCCTTCCATGATGGTTCCTCGTCTCCCTCCTCTTTCTTGGGTTTCTGCTGCCTGAGGTATTCACTGAGCACTCGGTCAGTTGGGGCCATCTTCCCAATGTATTCTTGGATGTTCGTTGTCTCATCCTGGACTGTGGTGCTGACACTCACCAGTCCCCGGCCCCCTTCCTTCAGTTTAGCGTACAGCCTCAGGGTGCTGGACTTGGGGTGAAACCCTCCATGCATGGTAAGGAGCTTTCTTGTCTTTATGTCAGTGGCTTCTATCTCCTCCTTTGGCCAGCCTATTACCCCAGCAGGGTACCTGATCACGGGCAGGGCGTACGTGTTGATGGCCCGGATCTTGTTCTTACCATTCAGCTGACTCCTCAGGACTTGCCTGACCCTCTGCAGGTACTTGGTGGTTGCAGCTTTTCTAGCGGCCTCTTCATGGTTCCCATTTGCCTGCGGGATCCCCAAGTACTTGTAACTGTCCTCTATGTCTGCAATGTTGCCTTCTGGTAGTTCAATCCCCTCAGTTCTGACTACCTTCCCTCTCTTTGTTACCATCCGACTACACTTCTCCAGTCCGAACGACATTCCAATGTCATTGCTGTATAGCCTGGTAGTGTGGATCAGTGAATCGATGTCTCGTTCACGCTTGGCATACAGCTTGATGTCATCCATGTACAGGAGGTGGCTGACAACTGCTCCGTTCCGTAGTCGGTATCCGTAGCCAGTCTTGTTAATGATCTCACTGAGGGGGTTCAGGCCTATGCAGAACAGCAGTGGGGACAGAGCATCTCCTTGGTAGATCCCGCACTTGATGGTGACTTGTGCTATGGGCTTGGAGTTGGCCTCTAGTGTTGTACGCCACATCCCCATTGAGTTCCTGATGAAGGCTCTTAGGGTCCCATTGATCTTGTACAATTCTAGGCATTCCAGTATCCAGCTGTGGGGCATTGAGTCATAGGCCTTCTTGTAATCGATCCAGGCAGTGCACAGGTTGGTCAGTCTGGTCTTGCAGTCTCGGCTGATTGTTCTGTCTACCAGTAGCTGGTGTTTTGCGCCTCTGGTATTCTTGCCAATTCCTTTCTGTGTCCCGCTCATGTATTGACCCATGTGCCTGTTCATCTTAGCCGATATGATGCCTGACAGGAGCTTCCATGTAGTACTGAGGCAGGTTATTGGTCGGTAGTTGGAGGGGACCGGTCCCTTCTTGGGGTCCTTGGGGATCAGGACCGTCCGGCCTTCAGTTAGCCATTCCGGGTGTCTCTCGTTAACTAGCAGCTGGTTCATTTGTGCTGCCAGACGCTCGTGGAGTGCAGTCAGCTTCTTCAGCCAGTAGGCGTGAACCATGTCGGGCCCTGGTGCTGTCCAACTCTTCATACTGCTCTTCCAGTATTGCTCCGTCTCCAGCCTTGGTGGTGCTGTTCTCTTATTGTTCCCTTGCCACTGAGAGTACACCTTTGCTGGTTCTGTGGAGAACAGCTGGTTTATTCTCCTGCCTTCTATCTCTCTGGTGTACCTCCTCAAGCGGCTGGCCAAGGCTGTGAGTCTTTGCTTGGCAGTTTCCAAGGCCTCAGGTATGGACAGCTTGCTGTATTTCTTAGGCACCTTATTTGTCGCACCTTTCTGCAACTCCGTTAGTTGGCTAACCTCCCTCCGTGCTACTTTGATCTTGTCCTCTAACCTCCTTCTCCATGGAGGGTATTGCCCCTTGTCGCTGTTCAACTTGTAGCCAAGCATCTCACTGATCACTGCTGCCGTATTGTAGATCAGCTTGTTAGTGTCGGTAATCGTGGTTGTAGGTATTGCCCGTAGTGCTGCATTAACATCATCTAGCAGACCTTCTGAGGGTACTTCACGTAATCTTGGTAACCGGCTACGGGGGATCCAGGTTTCAAGCTTGGCCATGATCCTATTTTTCAGGTCAGTTCCTCTCGCACTCAACGATCCTTCTCCTATCGCACTTGGGGCTATGTACCCAATCTCGGGTGGGGGTGATGATATCGCCCCCCTGACCTGGCGTCCTGACTCCTCCTTGCCGTAGCATTTATGTTGTACCTCGTCAATCTCTAGCTGTGAGAGCAGTCCCTTCTTTCGAATGTTGGAACACTGAGCTACTAGTTGTTTCGCCGTCATTGTGGATGTTGGGTATTGAAGAATCCATAGGTCCCTCATCCTATTCATGTAGCCCCTTCCGCCGGGGTTACTTGCGTAGTAGCATTCCAACAACGCCCTGTTTTCGTCTCTTGCCCACCGATGCCTTCTTGTTCCAGTAGCCCACTTTTCGTCAGGGTGCCCTGGTTCCTCAACACCTGACGCGGACCTTGTTGATCCGGGCGACGTCCGAGCCGGCATGCCTTCATATTTATCTGTCTCGCTCATGTCTGCGGTAGGCTTGCTTAGCATAGGGGGTCTAGCCTTAGGACCCTTACTGGATACAGACGCCCCAGGCAGGAATCGAACTTGCGATCCTCTGTTCCAAAGGTGTGTAGTCTAACCACTACGCTATCCAGCTGCTTTTATATATATATAGATATATATAGATATATATAGAGAGAGAGAGAGAGATGTAGTGCTCAGCATAAATGAGTACACCCCTTTTAAAAAGAACAAATTTAATCAGCAGCTCAATGAACAAAAGAACAATTTCCAAAATTTCCAAAAGCGTTGCATCACACATTTCCTCTAAAGAGTGCTTCACCATTTTCCTGTAAAAGAAAAAAATAAATAAAAAATTGACTCCACTGCAAGTGCAAGCCATTCAAGCTCAGAGGCAGCAAAGCAGCCCAAGCTATAATGCTCCCTCCTCCGTGTGTCGCAGTTGGGATGAGGTCTTGGCTGGTGTGACACATATTGTCTCATCTGTGCAGAAAGCAGTCTCAGAACTGAACACCCAGTTAATATGTTGCAAGCTTAATATTTACTGGGGTAATTGACATTGCCACAAGAGCAAGAATCACATTTCTTGGGTGACTTATGCTTCCATAGACACTACAGCTGGCAACCAGCATCCAGGCTTAGTTTAGGGAGCAAAAGCATTTAGAGGAAGATCTCAGTATCATTTAAATTAAAATTTCCAGATAAGAAAATGTGGTATTTGTAAATTAATTTTAACTTGCCAGTTGCAACATGTCCCCATCACATTAACAGAAAATGCAGTCCAGTCACAATTACGCTGTCTTCCAAATAGGCTTCTTCCTGTCACGGCTGCCGAGGCGAGCCGTGTGGAGTTAGAAGAAGGACCCAAGATGCAGGCAGTGGATGAGATGCCGGTGAGTTTATTTACACAGTGGTGAGAAGGCAAAACTAAAGACCTGAACTGGGAAAGCTAAATGACAAACCCGAGATGAAACAAAAAAAGGAAGAGAGGCAGAGAGACGAGCAGGACACCGAGGAACACAGACTGACGCGGAGTTACACAGACGAACCGGCAACAGGCAGGAGAACACACAGGGCTTAAATACACACACCAGTAATCAGGGAATGAGAGACAGGAGGGCAACACAGCTGGGAGGAATCTGGGCTGACGGGACAGGGGAAACGTAAACTGATCACACTCACATACGACACGGACCTTCACAATAAAACAGGAAACTCAGATACATGGAACCAGACAAGACATTGAACTAAACAGACAGATTCACAAACAGATGGGGAGACACCATAGACAGACACAGACGCAGACTCAGAGGCAGATCGAAAATAACACAGAACTTAAACAATCATCATCTAGAAAATGATAACAAACTAAAAGCGCTGGGTCACCGACCCAGGACCATGACAGTACCCCCCCCCCTCAAGGGCTGGCACCAGACAGCCCAGCAGAAACGAAAAAACGGACCAAAACAAAACAGAAAACAACCCGACCAGGGCGGGCGGAGGGGGCCCAGGACGGAGGGACAGAGTCCAAAAAGGCCCAGATGGTCAAGTTCAGGAGGCCGACCATGCGAATGGCAACGGGGCGGGTCCAGATGCCGGCCACGCAGTAGGCAGTGGCGTGGAAACAGTTCTGGGGGCCGACTGTGCGGACGGCAACGGCGGCGTGGAAACAGTTCCGGGGCCGACCGTGCGGACGGCAACGGCGGCGTGGAAACAGTTCTGGGGGCCGACCGTGCGGACGGCAACGGCGGCGTGGAAACAGTTCTGGGGGCCGACCGTGCGGACGGCAACGGTGGCGAGGAAACAGTTCTGGGGGCCGACCGTGCGGACGGCAACGGTGGCGTGGAAACAAGTCCGGAGGCCGGCCACGCGGAAGGCAATGGCGGCGTTCAGGAGGGCGTTCAGGAGGGCGTCCACGGTGGCGGAGATGCCCAACAAGCGGCCTGGCAGATGACCGAAGATGTGGAAGTGGTAGTAGGGGACCTGAAGGCTGCGTGGCCCCTGCAGCCCCAGGCGAGGCGCAAGCTGAGGCTGGACCAGACAAGGCGGAAGCTGAGGCTGGACCAGACAAGGCGGAAGCTGAGGCTGGACCAGACAAGGCTGATGAGGATGAGGCGGAAGCTGAGGCTGGACCAGACAAGGCTGATGCGGAAGCGGAGGCCGGACCAGGCGAGGCTGAAGCAGAAGCGGAGGCCGGACCAGGCGAGGCTGAAGCAGAAGCGGAGGCCACTGCAGGTGATGCGGGAGCTGGACCAGACGAGGATGAAGACACGGAGGCTGGACCAGGCGAGGATGAAGACACGGAGGCTGGACCAGGCGAGGATGAAGACACGGAGGCTGGACCAGGTGAAGCGGATGAAGACACGGAGGCTGGACCAGGTGAAGCGGATGAAGACACGGAGGCTGGACCAGGTGAAGCGGATGAAGACACGGAGGCTGGACCAGGTGAAGCGGATGAAGCCGAAGCATGCGCTGGACCAGGCGACGCTGAGGAGGCTGAATCCGGACCAGGCGACGGCGTGGAGGATGCAGACAGAGGCGCTGAAGCAGGTGGCGGCATGGATGAAACTGCTGCTGCAAGCGTGGATGAGGCTGCTGGTGGAGCAGCTGGTGGCTGGATGGGCTCCTCGGGCCCCCCAGCTGACGAGGAAGGAGGCTGGATGGGCTCCTCGGGCCCCCCAGCTGACGAGGAAGGAGGCTGGACGGGCTCCTCGGGCCCCCCAGCTGACGAGGAAGGAGGCTGGACGGGCTCCTCGGGCCCCCCAGCTGATGATGCAAAAGGCTGGACGGGCTCCTCGGGCCCTCCAGTGAGAACAGTCTCAGGACCAGTGGGCACAGGGGCCCCTGGAACACACAGGACAGAACCAGCAGGCGCACGGGCCTCTGGCAGGCACAGAACAGGACCAGCAGGCGCACGGGCCTCTGGCAGGCACAGAACAGGACCAGCAGGCGCACGGGCCTCTGGCAGGCACAGGACAGGACCAGCAGGCGCGCGGGCCTCTGGCAGGGACAGAACAGGACCAGCAGGCGCACGGGCCTCTGGCAGGCACAGAACAGGACCAGCAGGCGCACGGGCCTCTGGCAGGCACAGGACAGGACCAGCAGGCGCACGGGCCTCTGGCAGGCACAGGACAGGACCAGCAGGCGCACGGGCCTCTGGCAGGGACAGGACAGGACCAGCAGGCACGGTGGCCTCTGGCAAACACATAGCAGGCTGCAGCTGCATAGAGCATCGACGCTGCTCAGGCAGCGACAGCCGGGTGCGGCCCTCAGCTGGCTTCTTAACCTCCAGGGGTCCGGAGTCTGCTGGGGGCTGAAACCCAGCCTCTGGGGAGGCCCTGGAGTGCACCTCAGTTTCAGAACTGGCCAGCCTTTGAGGAGTGTTGACATTATTACTAGGTGTGTCCCTCTGCTTGGAATGGACGGGCGAGGAATGGTGTTTTTCGGGTTGAATTGACTTGTATTGTTTTACAGGTGGAGCAATTGGTACAGGATGCCGGGCTAGCGGCTGCTGAACAGGAGGCTGGACTAAGGGTGACTGAGCTTCTGGCCGGGCGGCTAACTGAGCTTCTGGCCGGGCGGCTAACTGAGCTTCTGGCCGGGCGGCTAACTGAGCTTCTGGCCGGGCGGCTAACTGAGCTTCTGGTAGATAGTCTTTCTTATTTCCAGATTTTGGTTTGAAAGTCCGGGTTGGCATAACAGAGGACTCGGAAGAGGCAGAATGAAAGCAGTCCTCTAGATCCTCAGAGCGAGTGTTAACGGACCTTGGAGTATCAGACAAAGAATTAACAGTTTCCGAATTACTCTTTTCAAATTTGAATAACCCTGAGTTGACTGGTATTGAATTACTAGATTCAGGAAAAACTGACAGAGTGTTCATGAATGCACGCTCAGATGGAGCAGAAAAAACACTGCGCTCCTGACTCACGGAATCCGCCGGTAACTGACGGCCGTGCGGACGTCGCTTCCGCCTGGGAGAAGGGGCGAGAGCGGCCGGGGAAGCGGACGGTGATGCGAGGCAGCTCTGAAGTGGCTGCTCCTGCTGTGAGGTGGATGGGCTGGGTGGAATGAGGATGATTCCCAGTGCTTTGTAAAAAGCCTGGGCTGGTGTGAGCTGGCCACTGGGGGGCTGCATGTACATGAAACCGTCACTCTCACTGACCCCGAGAGCTGGTTTGGCAAGCGAAGGATGACGGCGGCGTGACCGCCGTTTTGCCCGGAAGGAGGGGGAAGCCGACTGATCGGGCGGCATTGCGTCCAGCAGAGAGTCCTCTGGTGGACTGGGGAGAGAATCTTCCGGTAAGCCAGGCAGGTCAGCTGTCACAGTTGGAGGGTGAAGATGAAGCGTGTTGAGGATGAAGTCCTGTAGGAGTGGGTGAAGTGAATCCAGCAACCAGGGGTGATTGGAAACTAGCCGCTGTATTCGGGCCTCCAGAGCATGACGAAATTCCTCCCCCTCATGCTCTAGCCACAGATTAGTCCATCTGGAAACTGAATCGGTTAATTCCTCCCGAAGCTCCTTGGAAGGTGCGAATGCCGCTGGGTCCATATTTGGCCGGTTCGTACTGTCACGGCTGCCGAGGCGAGCCGTGTGGAGTTAGAAGAAGGACCCAAGATGCAGGCAGTGGATGAGATGCCGGTGAGTTTATTTACACAGTGGTGAGAAGGCAAAACTAAAGACCTGAACTGGGAAAGCTAAATGACAAACCCGAGATGAAACAAAAAAAGGAAGAGAGGCAGAGAGACGAGCAGGACACCGAGGAACACAGACTGACGCGGAGTTACACAGACGAACCGGCAACAGGCAGGAGAACACACAGGGCTTAAATACACACACCAGTAATCAGGGAATGAGAGACAGGAGGGCAACACAGCTGGGAGGAATCTGGGCTGACGGGACAGGGGAAACGTAAACTGATCACACTCACATACGACACGGACCTTCACAATAAAACAGGAAACTCAGATACATGGAACCAGACAAGACATTGAACTAAACAGACAGATTCACAAACAGATGGGGAGACACCATAGACAGACACAGACGCAGACTCAGAGGCAGATCGAAAATAACACAGAACTTAAACAATCATCATCTAGAAAATGATAACAAACTAAAAGCGCTGGGTCACCGACCCAGGACCATGACACTTCCTGAGATGAGTTTAAACTGAATTTCAGGGAGGAAAGACAATGTAAGAGGCCCTTTAGGACTTGAAATTTGGTCTGCTCTGAAGCCTGATATTGTATTTTTAATCTTTTGTAAGAAAGCTTGTAAAAATGCCCCACGAGCCTCAGCAACAGATAGAACTAGCTCCTGCATTGCTCATTCCTTTGTCCTCTGAAACTACAACAGCTAAAACACAATCTTGTTGATATCTCCAACTCAGCAGTTACCTATAAGGTTGGCGAGCTCCACACTGCAATTAACTCATTTGTAATTCCAGCCAACAGCATGTTTTCCCAGTGCCACAAGCTCCAGGTGCCTACGCTTGTGTCTTGTATAGGGTTGCCAACCGTCCCTTAAAATACGGAATCGTCCCGTATTTCGAAACAAAAGTACACGACCCGTATTGAGCTAATAAGGGACGCACTTTGTCCCGTAATACAGTGAGAATCAAAAGTAGTCTATAAATGTTTATGGAATTAACACTTTGTTTGAAAACATAATTCCCAGCCCCTCTCCTGCTTTGTGACCAATGAGCTGACAGCACACTTATGACAATTCGAGTATGACAATTCAGATTACCGCTCATCTCATTGGTCGAGGAAAGGTCGCTTGCGGAGAAAATACCGGAAGACAACAGATGACCACAACAAGAAGCATGGCCAACAGGGGAACAAACGCCGACTCTGCGGTGCAAGTCTCGGATGACAGTACACCTAAAGCTGGGCAAACACTGTGCGATTTTTTTCAGTCACGTTATTCAGCTCCTGCTCAAACTGCACGATTGACTCGCAGGGGTTAGAAGTTCGTATGTCACGATGTACTCTCACACTATACCGCCCGATGCTCTGATGCGACCTGAGTGCTCACACCGTGCCTCCATAACATGAAGGTTATAACAGAAAATCTGTCGCTCGCTCTCTCTGTCTCTCACTCACACAGACACACCACTACCATCAACTTGGCTAAATTGCTAATGAAAAACATTGATCAGGCAGCTGTGATTGAGCAGCAGTGTAAATCCAACTATTTTCACGGTTGTTGTGGTCATGATAATTTTGTGATGCCACATCGAAAAGGCTCGGATGAGCTTTCCAAAGTTCTACAAGTTGTGCCTCCATCGCTTGTGTCCAGATCACACGCTGCACAGCCGTGCTGCGCCGTCTTTTTCACCAACGTTTACGTTTGCGCCTGTGGTGACACCCTCACGAGCGATTGATGATCGGGAGCTGGTCGTGAGGTGTTAATCACTTCTCGTTACCCCACGTATACTACACGACGCACGATGAAGGCCAAAATCGGTCCGATCACTCAAAAATCGGCTCAAAATGGGCCAAAAATCGCACAGTGTGAGCCCAGCATTAGAGCAGCAATGTTTGTTCCCCTCAGAGAAAGGGAAGAATGGGAAAAGGAAAACACCTGGCTGGAAAACGTTAATATGGGCATGTGCAGTGAATATCAGCGCTATGTGGCCAGAAGTGTGATAATATAATTTATTTTGTGTAATAAACAACTGCAAGGATAGATGATTACAACAAATTGATGACTAATACATAAAAGTAATACATAGATGAATAATGATGATGAGTTATGATGCGTAATCATGGGAACAAGCGGGTTTACAAACAGGAGCAGCTGATTAGCATTAGAAAAGCTGAAATAATACCTCAACTGAAGCCAATTGTACTAAATGCACTAAATGTGCACTGTTACAAGAATATTTTTCTTTCTATTGTTTTCTATTATTTTAAGTTAAGCAGGACAGAGTTCTTTTAAAGAAAGATTTACTTATATTCTCAAAAGTTAAGCATGACAGGCTTCTGTTTAAGAAAGAGACCTGTTTTACTGTGTTAATGTTGTCATTTTGAGCTAAAAATAAATGGCTAAATGATCATTTGTTTCACATGTGTTCATATCACAAAGAATAGAATATGCATCTACTTAAATCAACTTCAAGTCAAATGGTTAAAAAAATAATTTCACACACAAAAAAAGAGCTAGAAAATTCACCACACTGGGAAGGGTGAAGACAACTGGGTCGCCCGGCCCTGGCCACGAGGTGTCCCTTATTTATTTTTCAGGGAGTTGGCAACCCTAGTCTTGTATGCTATTGGCATGCCAATTCCTGCATTATTTGTCATGGCTGCTGTTCCGCTACAGGGTTTAGTGATGGAAGTCAGCAGCTCAGCGTCTAGTAAATGTATGCTGCTTCTGTGCTGCACCCAGCCTGTAACCCCCCCCCCCCTCACTGTAACAACAGACTCTACTAGGTACTACTGATGACCTATCCACGCCTGTGTTGGCATGCAACACCAGCTCCACGAAAAGGAAATGAAGAAGCTTTGACCAGCAGGCTAAACCTCTGCTATTTCAATAACTTACAGGATCCATGCATTTAGGACCTAAAGAGCATATAGTTACAGAAATGTCTTAAAGGGGTCACTTCTATACTTCATTTCATAGTCTACAAAAATGTGTTGCTATAATATTATTACACTGCTGACTCAGTGCAGCTTTTGAGCATTTCTGGAGCCTGCGTAGGTACAGAATCTCAACAAATGAGCCCCTGTTGTAAAGAAAACCCACGTGAACTATGTAAGCCTTCAAATCACCAATTATTAGGTCTATTCTGTTCAATTCACACATCATCCATAGTGCACACAAAAGGTGCTATAACACGCACTGTGTCCAGAGAGCAATTCAGATATATAATGATCCCTTTAGCTTGCCCTCACTCTGGTATAGATGGAAGAGAGGAAGTGGCATAGTGAAAGGTCACCCTTGAAATGAAGCCTCCAACGAAAAGACCTAAACATCGACCAGAAAAGGCTTTCTCTCAAGTACCCTTATGGTGCAGCGTGAAAGAAACAAAGCTAACGAGCAAACACTTGTCAGACAACTTTTCCTTCACTTAAGCTAATCGAATGAACTTTTCCAGGCAGCCAATGTTAGACAGTAATGATGGTGATGCGACACGCAGGCTTATAAATGACATTGGAAGATGCCCAAATTAATTTCTAACAAACCAGTTGTCATTCTTGTCCTTTAACCCAGAGCTCAGGTGGCTTTAATGACTCGTATTGCCAAGGAAGGATGCGCTAATGGTCTGATGTGGGAGGAAAGCCTCGAGGCTGACACTCCCACCTTGAATATATGTCGGCCTCGAGGAGACAGATTTATTGCGAACAGTCGCTGTGACGTCCTTCTGTTCTCCAAAGTTTTTCTCCCTGCTCAGGCCTTATGTTTTTATTTTTGTGACGTGTCATTTAGTTGCTAAGTAACTGAAGTGAAAAGAGCAGTCTGTACATCAAAAACTTACACATATTCCTCATAAAACACACAGATTGGCTGGTTATGAGGATATGAAGAGCCATCACGGGTGTTTACATTTAGAGATACAATGTGAAGCCTATGTTTTGAGATAGAAACTTGCATGTAAATTCATACATGTCTGTACACATACGTAGTATATTTTCCAATGTCATCATCAAAACAAGACACACACACACACTTCTCACATGCCAGCCTCTGAGAATCCCCTCTCCCTCAGCTTTCTTCTTGCTGATGGGATTGGCACTGCATTGGAGTTTAACTGCAGAAAGTAATCATTTGGCCTGTTTTATGGGTGTAATAAGATTGGACTTCACCTTCCCCATTTGGCATGTGTGTTGTCTGTCCTGTCTATGTCCAAGCCAGGACCAACAGCTTGCTGCACTTGGCAAGCCTTGTGCATTTATTTCCTACACCAGAGGGAAGTGTCAGTATTACGCTCTCATCTTTGGCATGGCGCAGTTCGTCTCTTTTCTGTGTTGGTTCAAGACGTTGGTTCAAGAGAATTGCACTTAAACTAAAATTGCCATGAGATGCTGCCCAGCAGATGGGGGTTGTCCTCTAGAGAAATGTACGTCTGTGATTGATGTTTCCAGCTTGGATCTTAAATCCAGCAAACCCTAAAAAATTGTAAACAAGCTCAGCCCACCCACTGTCAGTTTTTTTAAGCATGACTGTTTCCTCACATGAACATTTCGCTGCTTCATATAAAAAAAGATTCGCACATGTAGCATAAGCAGCCTCAGAAGGACTTTGAAGTTTTCCTCTTAAGGAAAATGGATTCGAGTGCTGTACTGTGAAACTGTGAAGAACAGAGAAAGATAAACAGTACTTAATGCTCTTAAGGTACGACTCTACTGCGAAGTTAGAAATCTTTTTCATTTTCTAATTAAAACTGCACCCTGTAACTAAGTTGAACATTTCTTCCATGATTATAGCAGTTTTATAATTTTATGCGCAATTAAAACATATTCTGCAAGGGTAATCCGGCAAAACTTGGTCTAGTTTGAGACTATTTAGTTCATTATCATGGGCTCAAACTGTAGTAATTATAGGAAGAATATTTAGCATTACAATGGATAGCCTTAGAACATTACCTGCAAAGCATTGTAACATGTCAGAAGATAAACTATATTTGTCTAATCACACCTGCGTTGTCGTTCACGTTAAATAAAACTCACTGAATAGCGAGTCAAAATGTGCCAAAGTTGACTGCTTTAAATTTGTGAGCACTGACCGTGAAGAAAATTAAAGACTGAACCCACAAGAACACTGAAACATATCAACATATGTTAAAGGAATGTGAATGAAATTCCAGATTTGCTGCTAATTTGGTGCTGAAAGTCATTAGCTGCTGAGCTAAGCTAATTTTAACCTTGAAATAAATGGCGAGTAAACCGCTTTTGGAGAGGAGTTTAGGCTATCATGTTAGCATTATAAAATGCCAAGTGTTTTTATTAAAGGTTTCAAATATAAATTATTTTGCAAACATAGTTTTTATAGATTTGTGAGACAAAAATAGAATGCCTATAAACTTATTTTAGCAATTTAGTTATGCTACATGCTCCCAAAAATGTCAGCAAATAATATAGAGGAGTAAGCCTATTAACTACCACTTAAGAATACTTTTTACATTTCAGTTTTTTGTTGATTGACATGATGCACAGTCATAGCAATGAAACCTAAAACATAAAGCTATTGAGACCATGTGCTCATATCACCATCTTGTCTGTGTGAGATCTGGCTAACTAGCTAGCAAAAAAAATATATCACATTACACATTACTTTTTGTCAAAGCTATGAATTACATGATTCATTACATTTTAACACACCCTGGAAAAAGTTCATTTGATACATTACTCACTATCTCACTTTTACATTACTTTGTAACTTCTCGGTCAGTTAACCATATGAACCTTGGGCTATGGTCCCACAACCTGAAGTCCCTAACCTAATAAAGATACACATGTTGAAAACAAGTCCAAAAAAACTATAAACCAATCACCACAATATTTCTATTGATACAACTGTATAATATACAATTGATTCGACAAAGCCAGAAGCCTGACTGCTCATCACTGTC
The DNA here is from genome assembly GCF_057381915.1 of Diplotaxodon limnothrissa. Taxonomy (NCBI): domain Eukaryota; kingdom Metazoa; phylum Chordata; class Actinopteri; order Cichliformes; family Cichlidae; genus Diplotaxodon; species Diplotaxodon limnothrissa. Next base: position 34,360,990 of record NC_140617.1, on the reverse strand, counting down.
ATAGTTTACCTGTATGATATCAGACTGGGCAGGGGTAGGTATGTACCTGACTTCATCACTAGCTTTGTGTTACCATACTGTCTGTGTCTTGTTCTTTTGTACTATAAAAATAAAATTAATGCCTATATTTCTACTATTCAAAAGTTGGAGGCTAATTCTCCATTTACCTCTGAAATCAGGTAACTCTAACTGTGCAGGAAGAAAAAAGGCATTTGCTATTTAGTTTTTCCCGACATCCTGCAGATAATTGAATAACCTTGGTAATGCAATAAATACATTGTTGTAATTTTAAGTGATTTCTGAATTCAATGCATTTAATGCGTGACATTAGTGCGCTACCAAAAAGTATGACATGATTACAGCAAATGTTAGTTTTGTTAGTTTACCAAATAGCAATCCTTGAAGACGTCTGTGAAGGTTCTCAGTCAGCCAGGTCATCGTAGTCAAAGGAGCTTGCAAAGAAAAGCGTCTGGACTTCTTTAAGTTACTTGAAGACGTTTCACCTCTCATCCGAGAAGCTTCTTCAGTTCTAAGGTCAAATGGTGGAGAGTCCCAGATATAAACCTAGTGGGAGTATCCCCCCACAGAGGGACAAAAGGACCCCCTGATGATCCTCTAATCGCCTGAGCCAAGGTGTGAAACTGGGTGTGGGTCCCAGTCAGCCAGAGTTTCGGGTGAGTTCATTGTGAAACCTGGCCCCACCTTATCATGCGAATTCCTGAGATCAGATGGCCCAGGATGTGAGTGGGCGTTAAGGCGTCTGGGAAGGGATCTCAAAACTGGATTATAGATATCTATTTATATCTGGGACTCTCCACCATTTGACCTTAGAACTGAAGAAGCTTCTCGGATTAGAGGTGAAACGTCTTCAAGTAACTTAAAGAAGTCCAGACGCTTTTCTTTGCAAGCTCCTTTGAATCCTTGAAGACATGCTATATTAGGAGGAAAACATGAACATATAGTATTAGTATATATATAAACTTGAAAAACATTTACAGATACTCATTTGTGCCTGGTGTATAACATCTATGTGCGCTGCAGTCTACAGTACTCTATCACAAACCCACCTGATATGGAGTCATAACAGATTCATCTGATTGGTCAAATGCAACGCATGTTTAATGTAACAGACACTGGGCACAGTAATGCTCAGTCAGTACAGATGAAGTAACATTAAGAAACCTGTTGGCTTAACATTAGCAACCCTGAAGAAAAATTAATGAGCAGCACCGAATAAATCAATACTGGTGATGGGCTGCTGCAAATATCCCAAGTAGCTGCACCACATAAAGGGAATATCTTCTCAATCACTGGTAATGAATGTCATCATCAGGACCTTCATTAACTTGATCATTACAGCACTGCTAATTATTACAGTGGCACCAAGGAGCACACTGGGGGCCTGGTTTGTATAATCATCTCTGGCTTAATTTGTTCATAGGAACCTCCATTTGTAAGTTACAGTACTGCTACATATATGGCCTATAACTTAAAATGTAAGTTTTCCAGTGCTATTTATTAATCTAAATTTAATTTCATCTTAATTCTGGCATCAAGTCGATCTTCTAATTAGGAATGCTTGGCTGGATGAAGTAATTACTGAGTGCAGAGGCATAACTGTTTCTAGTGCAGCTCTAAGTCTGCCAGGGAGACTGAGCTGACATCAAACAACCAGATCCTTCACATTTCACACTGTGAACACCTCAGGTTTCCGTATACAGCAATAATTGGTTGGTAATTTAATAACGTCTTGACTCATTTTGAGTATCATTAATACAACCAAAATCATAATTAGTATCTGGAGCACAGCTGGATTCAAACTTTCTATTTAGTCAACCATGTTACAGCCATTTACATTTCTAAATCATTTTATGTTTCTTGTAATGATGTGATGATCCACATGTGCTATGATAACTTGTGATTCACATGTTCCCTCAACTACTAAGCATAGCAAAAAAGTTGAGATCACTGATATCAGCATTCAACCATCACAGATTTTCAGAGGCATAGGCAGATTTTGGTCATTATTTTCTTTCTGCACTATTCAGTTCAATTCAATTTTATTTATATAACACCAAATCACAACAACAGTCGCCTCAAGGTGCTTATTGTAATGTAACCCACAGCACCTCTCCCAATGCACATCCTCAAAGAAATGGCATCGTTGTAACAATAAATACAAAGGAAGGTGCTATATCATGTGCATGTACAGGATTTATGAAGTTTAGCAGAGTTAGAAGTTCCTGCTAACTTCTAACTCTGTTAAACTTCATAAATCCTGTTTTCATGGATGTCTGGATGTTAAACTTAATTGCAAAGCAGCCACACCGATCATTTTATTAAAGATGGACCCGGAAATGGCTAATGACGTCAGATTTAAAGACCACTTCGACTCTATTCTATATTAATCTATATTAATTTATTAATATTTAGTTTCTTAGACAAACCTTAGTTTCTTGTACCAACCTTTTTGACTTATATACTGTTTGTTACCATGTATGTTGATACGTTTCAATAAATGGCTGCGCCTGTTTTCCTAGCAAACTATAAAGAAATGAGGGGTGCTTGAGACTTTTGCACAGTACTGTAGCTCCTGAGAAATCATTTTTATCTGACAAAGCAAATAGATCTAATATCACACAGGAGCCTGTAGTAAAGATTAAAATTTCAATGAGTGAAATGGTAAAGTAGGAAATACACAAGGTGGAATCGATTTGATTCTTTTTTTAATTCTTTTTTTAAAATAAAAGATAGATATTTTTTGATGGGAAAAGATATATAGATAGAGCACCATTTCCCCTCAAAATTCAATTTCGCTGTTATTCATAGAGAGCCAGTTCACAGAAACAGTAACCTCAAGGCATTTACCAGTACCTGCAAGCCGGTTAGCCTGGTACCCAGTTTTCTTCAATACATCCGTTTTAAGAGATGATGTAATAATGCGGGATGGGGTTTTTATTTCCAGAAAGAGGTGCACATGATATAACGCCTTCCTTTCATTTACTGTTACAACTATGCAATTTCCTTGAGGATGTGCACTGGGAGAGGTGCTGTGGGTTAGCATAACATATACTAACCATAACTGAATGCTATGGTTAGTATAGAGATAATCCATCCACGTTGCTTTAAAATAGTGAATAGTGGTAATAAAAACTGAGAGAGGCCAATAGTGATCACTTTTTTTAAGGGTTTGTTCAGATTAAATAGAACAAGATACAAAGCATTAAAACAAGTTAAAAACACAACAGCCTTGATAAACGCAGAGCAGAGTTCATACATCATCACTTAAAGACCAGATAGAATTCTTCTGTACTAACTTCCATGTTAATATTTGGTATGACTATGTTTATTCATTAATAAACATAGTCATCATTATTTATTCTGAAATCCTTTTTTGGATGTTGGCTGACTTTTGTTCTGTTTTCTGATAATATGGCGATATGGCAGACAAACTGAAGCAAACAAAAATGCTAACAAAATGCATTCTGGTCCCAACCATAAATGAGTTTTCCACCAAGGAGTGATGGAAGCAAAGAGTGAAAACTTTACTTTCTGTCTTTACAGACATTTAGAGATCATGGAGTGAAACAAAGAAAGGCAGTGAGGGAGAGCAGAGAGGAGTAACCTGATTTACAGCTGACGCTTAAAGTGTCAATAAATGCAATTTTACTGGCTCACAGCACAAAATAGCCATAATAGCATTTCAGAGTGTTGATCAACACCCATGCTTCAGAGGAAATCGAATTATTAAGCCCAAAGAAATCAGCCGATCAGTAGTCCTGGCAGTAATATCTGGGACTGTGGCACTTGTCGGCGCTTGCGTCACAGCTGATGTCTCTATTAATGAGAGAGATGGAAAAACATGTAGTCATGCTGCCCACATCTCCCACATTTCCTCTGCATTCTGATTTCCTCCTGGTGATGTTTATCAAGTCTCTGCACCTTGGAATCCAAACTGAGGAGGAGAAGAGACATCATCCGTCGTCCTCGCTGACACCTAATTATGAAAATGGTGATCTCAGGAGGCCACGCCACATGGCACTGTGGCACAAGGTCGCCTGCTGGCTCTGTTCTCTGAGACATCCTGTAAGCCAGCAGGGCAGTCAGAGGGTGCTTCCTTGGCCTCTTCATGAGTGTGTTATGACAGGATGACTGGCAGAGGAGAGCAAGAAAACGTGAACATACATGAACATTTAAACTCTAAATCAGGCTGAAATGACGCAAGTTTTGGCTGCTAAGCACAAAACACAGACGTTCTTACTGTAGGCAGAGAGGCTGAAAATACCACATATGTTTCTTGGCTTCCAAAGGATTACTCAGATCACTGTGATGTGGGCACTTGAATGTGGATTGCTTACTTTTTCCCCTAGGTGAATTTGCCACAGGCTTAAATAAAGATTTTAATAAATGGTTCTGGGCAAAAGCCTCAAAAAATGTCCTCAGCTGCGTTCATCTGTCACCTTAGTAACAACTTTACTGATGACTTAATTGGTTTATTGGCTAATTTCATGTCACATTAGATACAACATGAGGTTCAAATTGTTATTGTTCTGATCTGTTTTAGTATTTTTGTTGAGACAAAGGGTTTAAATGAGCTGCCAGCCACAAATTGTTAGCCAAAGAGTGGTCTTTCCTTGGTAGACTTGATTTTACAATCAGATCCAACCTTTTTAGAATAGAATAGATCTTTAATGTCACTGTTACAAGAACAACGAAACACAGTTTGGCATCTCTCCAATAGCAGCATGTAGATTTTTACATTAAAATTCCTTTAGGACAAGAGAAACCAAAAAATTAAACTTAATAATGTAAGTATCTACACAGATATGTACAAGTTAGCCAGGTGCAATACAAGAATTAATGGCCTGTATTTGTATAGCGCTTTTACTAGTCCCCACTAGGGACCCAAAAGGGCTTTATACACCCAGTCATCTACCCACTGGTGGTGGTGGCAAGCTACAGTTGTAGCCATACCTGGGGCAGACTGACAGAAGCGAGGTTGCCATATCGCGGTAGGTGAAGTGTCTTGCCCAAGGACGACCGAGACTGTCCGAGCCGGGGCTCAAACCTGCAACCTTCCGATTACAAGGCGAACTCCCAACTCTTGAGCCACAATCGCCATGTAATCGGTGGTAGTGCACATTGAGTAAGAGGTAGGACTGCTGTTTGTATTATGATAAATACTGTTTATAAATACATAAAATGATATTATAAATGTCCTTAAATGTTAACAGTTAACCTTCGATCAGCACTCGAAAAAATGAAATTGGGTGGTTGTCACATTTACAAAATTCAAACTTGTACTGTGAACAAAATAATTCATGGTTCTGTGGTGAACGTAATTAAATCATGTAGAATCTGCATGAAATTCAGCAACTTAATTTATTCTTGTTGAGATGACATGATACAATCTAGTAAAGTGGTTAGTTACCTCAACTCACAAAATTCATAAGATCACACAAGAGTTCAAACCACAGGAAAATCACTGGGGTCAGAAGAGACAGACAACCATACACACACTATGTATATGCCTTCACTATTTATTGTGGTTTAACCTGTAAAGGATTAAAACGTACAGAAAATTCTATATCAAGCCTTGTAATCATTGCTTCCCTATTTTTTTTTGAAGTCTAGATTGACAGGTCGGTGGCGCAGTGGTTAACACTGTTACCTCGCAGCAAGATGGTCTTGGGTTCAAATCTGCAATCTGGCCAAGTTTGCAGTGGGTTCTCTCTGGGTACTCTGGTTTCCTGCCATAGTTAAAAGTCATGCAGTAATTAGGGTTAGGTTAATTAGTGTTTCTACAATACCTGGAATATAATCTGTAATATTCTACAATATGCTAAAATAATACCTTGTATCCATACCAGTGATGTCATGATCCCATGCACTATTATATTTTTCCTATTTTCAATCATAAACTAAAAAAACTTCTTGCAGCATGAGTATTTGAATATAAATATGAAAAAACACAAAAAGGGTCAATGATTGTACCTCACAGAATGTTCAATATTCAATTAAAAGCTCCTTTTGGCTGCATCATTATTCACATATACATATTTGATTTGGCACAGACCAGATACCCTTCCTGACACAACCCTACTCCCAGTCTAGATTTGGAGATCTTTCTCGTGTTAGGCGAACATATGAAGACAGTATTCAATTATTGGCTGTTTGTAGCTGTGATATCCTAATTGGAACAATTAAAATCAATAAAAATCTCTAGGATTGATTTAAAGGCAGTTACTACACATTGTGGAGGGAAATGTTGATTGAATTTTTGACAGAGCTGAATTCTTTTTTGGGAGCCAGCCTGGTGTGCACTGTGAAATAACAGGCTAAATGTGCTTTGTTTTAAGTTAAACCTGCTGTAGTTGTGATTCCTTTGTTATCTCATCTCTCTGTGTGTGTGTGTGTGTGTGTGTGTGTGTGTGTGTGTGTGCGTGCGTGCGTGCGTGCGTGCGTGCGTGTGTGTGTGTGTGGGAGGGAGATAAAACATGTCTTCCATCATCTCAGAATTTATACCCACCTTTACTGCTCACTGCTTAAGTAAAATGTCACAAATATGGCACTGTACCCAGAGTAAAAGATTTTGACAGTCCTGTGAGAGCGCCACATGAAATATGAAATGTAATTTTAACTCCTCTGGGCAAAACCTCACTCTGTGACTGATCCAGCAGAAAGGTTTTGACTTGAGTTGCCAGGCTGGATGCTTTCAATCATCCTGACAGGCGCAAGGCCAAAGTGACTGAAAATGAGAGGAAAATCACATGGACAAAAGACTGAGCTCATAACACCTGAAGCTTTCATGAAACAAAGAGAAGCGCTCTCTCCAGCAGAGCAATTCAACAGTTTAGGACAGTTTTTGCTCAAATTGCACTGAAAAATGTTGCCTCGGCAGAGCCATATTGTCACAAAAGACGGTTAATTTCTAATTTGAATACTCTACTAGGCAAATAAAAACCATGGTTACAGTAATGAAAATGTTCTATCACAGAACTATGACAGAGTAATAATTGAAGCAGTAAAAATCTGCTGATCTCTGTCAGTCCCACTAAAATGAGAGAAGGGGCAATTTAGGAGAAGTTCTTGGAGGTGGAAACAAAAGTATGCCAATTATCATAATGGTCTTCATAAGTACTTCTATGTGCACAGTTGAATAAAATCACTCCAAATGGACTGTGTTTCCAGTGTTTCCAGGTGCAGTCACTCCAGAAAAATCCCTGCTCTATAACACTATCACACTTTAAGATTACATCAAGTTTTAATAGTACCCCAAAATAACATAAATTATATTCAATTGAAAGCAGATAATCATATTTCATAATATTTTTTTTCGCATTAATCTAGCTAAGTGTAAACAGCAGTAAATACTAAATATTCAATGTTGTTGTGCAGCACGCAGGACAGACAGCGCACAATGTGCTTTGAAGTAGCAGCCAAGAAAGGTGTAATTTAAGTCTACGAGCAGTGAACACCCGTGTGCATACCTGTGTGGATCAGCGCGCTTGTATTCAAATGGTTTCCACATGTAATGGTCTGCAAGAGGATGTAGCGAGCCATAGCCCCGTCCCCCAGGGCATGAAGCAGGCATGGAGGAGATCCAGGCCCCAGACATCCAGAGGCCTCAGAGTGCGAGAGCCCAAGGAGGACCACCGGAGGGGCATCCGTGCCACCCTCATGGGAAGGGCTGAGGATCCCCAGACGAGGTGTCACCCAGTAGCCACCTAGCAGAAGCTAGAGGGGGCTGTACCGGCGTGCCCGCCGGCTCTGCCAGCAGCCAGCTGTGCCAGAGTGAACCAAGCCACAGGCCCAGAGGCCCAAGGGCCCCCCGCACCCCGGAGGAGGCCTGACCGAGCAACAGGCGCCAGGCCCCGCCAGGTAGCCACCGGGAGTGAGCCGGTACATACCTGAGCGCCCAGCCCCGGACACCAAGAACCACCAATGCACCGACCCCTGAGGGCATCAGTCACCGGCAGGGAGTGTGGTGAGGGGAGATAGGCCTTGGAGGGCCTGGGAGTTCCCAGAGAGGTGGAGTCTAAGACCCGACCTGACATATAGACACAGACAAACAGGCACACACAGACACAAACATGCATTCCCACCCTCATGCACACATATACAAACACTCAGCACTCACCCAACGTAAGGATTGACATAAATGGACATGTACACACAATCACACTCCCCAAACATACTCTATACCCCGGGTCCAGGTACCCTCGCCCCCAGAGGGGGAAACAGAACCCAGACCCAAGAGATGTTACCCTTCCCCCCGGGGTGGAGGCAAGCAGACCGTCCCAGGCTCCGCAGCAGCAGGGAGGCCAATCGGATAGCTAACATCTCCTCCCAGCCCCCCCGCCCCAATGGCTAGCAGAGAACGGGGGTGTGTGAAGACCCCATACCTCCCTCCTCCCGCTCATGTGTAGTGTTGCTGCATGTTGTTCTAAAGTGCATTTAAAACAAGGGAGAGCATGGTGCTGCTGCCAGAGAGCAGCAGGTGTTAGCACGGCCCCTCCCGAGAACCCTCAATGTCTACATGGATTTAAAATTGAGAGGTGGGCACCAGCGCCAGAGGTAGGTTTGAGTACACAGACCGTCCACTGGACGCCGTTAACGTGCCCACCCTCAAGGCCCTATACAGTGGGGCAAAAAAGTATTTAGTCAGCCACCAATTGTGCAAGTTCCCCCACCTAAAATGATGACAGAGGTCAGTAATTTGCACCAGAGGTACACTTCAACTGTGAGAGACAGAATGTGAAAAAAAAAAATCCATGAATCCACATGGTAGGATTTGTAAAGAATTTATTCGGAAATCAGGTGGAAAATAACTATTTGGTCAATAACAAAAATACAACGGAACACGTCTGGCACTGCGGGATTTGATTCCCTGCCGTTGTAGTGTGTTACTGATGGTGACCTTTGTTACTTTGGTCCCAGCTCTCTGCAGGTCATTCACCAGGTCCCCCCGTGTGGTTCTGGGATCTTTGCTCACCGTTCTCATGATCATTTTGACCCCACGGGATGAGATCTTGCGTGGAGCCCCAGATCGAGGGAGATTATCAGTGGTCTTGTATGTCTTCCATTTTCTGATGATTGCTCCCACAGTTGATTTTTTTCACACCAAGCTGCTTGCCTATTGTAGATTCACTCTTCCCAGTCTGGTGCAGGTCTACAATACTTTTCCTGGTGTCCTTCGAAAGCTCTTTGGTCTTGGCCATGGCGGAGTTTGGAGTCTGACTGTTTGAGGCTGTGGACAGGTGTCTTTTATACAGATGATGAGTTCAAACAGGTGCCATTCATACAGGTAACGAGTGGGGGACAGAAAAGCTTCTTACAGAAGACGTTACAGGTCTGTGAGAGCCAGAGATTTTCCATGTTTGAGGTGACCAAATACTTATTTTCCACCCTAATTTACGAATAAATTCTTTACAAATCCTACCATGTGGATTCATGGTGTGTGATATGAGAGTGTAAGTAATGTGGATGTCTAATTTGTGAGATAAAATTGAGGCACAGGTGGCCAGAAGGGGACAGAGGGGGGGGGGGGATGTCTCCCCTGCACCCTTGTGACACACCCGCACCCCAAGGCCCTACCTGTGTGGGTGAGTGTGGTGGAGCGGGAAGAGGGAGGTAGCCGGGGATGGGGAGGAAAAGGAGGGAGGGGAGGATGCCCCTCCCTTTTCATAATACTAATATTTAAGCTTTAAAAAGACTTCTTTTCTCTCAGTGTGCTGATTTCAGGTGTTTTTCAGCTGTCATAAATGCTTTATTTCACTGTATAAATGCTTTAGTCATTTCCTCCTGATGAGTATCACAGTAACGGTAATGTGGGAATCTATAAATATTTGATTTAGATTATTATTCAACAAGTCATACAGTATGTAAGTCAACAGTTCCAGTTTGCTTAAAAGATTATTTCTCCCACACGGTATTGTTCATATTCAATCAAGCAACAACCTTTAGGGCTTTCAGCTCCGCTCTTTCAAGTACTTTGACCTCTCTGCCATGTTGGTGACTTTTGAAGAATTCATAATGGAATAATCAGACAAGCAGTATCACTTCCAGTATATTCTTTTTCGGACATTTTCTGTGTAATCGCATGCTAATGTTACTGGCATGATTTAGCAATGCACATTCTTCCCGCCAAAAAGAAAAAAGAAAAAAAGGAACCATAAATAGAAATATGCAAAATGCTAGCACTTTGATGGTCTTTTATATAACGTATAGGTAAATTGTGTTTTTATTGTCTGCACTGTTTTCTTGAGCTCACATTTCTTCCTTACATACAGGCAGAGATAAAGGTGTTAATGTATTTACATTTTAGTCTTTGCCTAAAAGATTTTTTTATGCTTTTTGGGAGCCTTGGAAACTTCTGAGATCTGCTTACTTTCAAGTCTTATCTACTTGCCTCATGCAAATATTGACCCTTGAACTGTGCTTTTTAAATTCTGTCCAATTTGCATAGCCCAAATAAGCTCCACCATGTCTGTTAACTCCATGAGCAATAAGTTACACTTTTATTTCTGAAAATGGTTGGGTTGTGCCACAGGCCCCCAATGGAGCAAAGGTCAGAGTTAAAATGAACCCAGGCTTCATAATGAGCTTTTTAGTAGATCTGGAAGAACTGCGGTCTGACAACTTCACAGACGAAGGCAGTCCTCCTAGAGAGAAAGAACAATCAGGGAATTAAAAAAAATGTAAAAAGCATAAAATTAGGGTGGTATCGCTTTAATGCAAGACTGTCTTCATCTCCACATCTCTCCTATGCAACATTATGCTCAAAAACTGCTCAATATGTAGAGCCAAGAAAAAGCAATGTACAATCTCTGTGGGGAAATTGGGCTGATAGAATACAGTGATGGGCGAAAAAAAGCAAATCTAGGTATTAGAAATGTAGAAATAACTAAAATATATATGCAGGCTGTGCAAGAATTGTTATATAACCTATTCAGCATCATTTAGTGTATATACATGTATCACCTTGCCATTATAAGAAATTAGCCATAGTCCACGTGGTCATGTACATTACGTCCAGATCTGCATACTGTAAGTGCATCACTGTTCAAACCTCCAGCTGGAAGCACCATATGCACAGGAACATGTTCTCTGTCAAACTCAGACCATGTACAGTTCTGTGGGAAGAAACCCACTCCTTTCGAACACATGATCATTTCCCAAAGTCTCAAAGAGAAGATAATGGCTCGAAATGTTTTCGTGGTTTTCTTGGAGAAAGAGAAGACAGGCACAAACAGACGGGGTTGGGCTTTTCACAGCCTCATAAATGAGCATCCTCAAACTCTTTCAGTGCAGTGTTGGATTAAGTAGCCACTAGACGATTTAGAGGTCCTGCATTCTCGTGCTTTCCCTCAGTCTCTCATTTCTCCAAGCACATGGCATTTCACTTTGATTAAAAACATGCTGTATTATATTCACTCAGTCTGCTGAAAGAAAGCACAAACCAGTCGAGCGAGAAGCTTTGTTTTACTGTCATTTGGTTACTCTGCGAATCCGAGGTCTCTGAAAGTTGTTGTTCTAAATTTTGAGTCAAAACTCGACCTTTTCTGATAAAACAGGTAGGCTACATATTACTGCGCTGTTTAACTGACAAAAACGTAATCAGGCAAGTTTTCTTAAGGTATTTTTTAGTTAAGTAAGAAGAGCACTGTGGAAAAAGATGCAGTCGTTAATCACTAATACTCTAAAACAGACCTTATCTGGTATTTATGACTATCTCTTAATTACTGATGAATGACAAAGAAACTGTAGTACCATCATGTTTTTATGGGGAGCTAAAAATGCTGATATCTGGATCTGTAGGGGCTATTTATTCATTAGTGCATATCTGCATAATTCCTTATGTTCTACTGGGAAGCAGTCTAAGTTACTGTCTCTTTAAGCCCACTTTCTTCTGAATGGCCAGCTTTCTGAAGCCTACTGAGGGGCAGCACACCAGCACTGTGATAGGCTGCCTTTATATTGTAGGTGTTCTTACAGCTTGTAGGAGAAGATGAAAACCCCAGAGCTCACAAAGATTACTTTTACATACATTTAACTTTTATCTTTAACTTTTGCCACATTCAGCTGTATATGAAACATGGACGTCATAGCCACTATGACATAATGTATTTGCGCTTGCCTTCCTACCCTGCCTTTCTAGCCTCACTGATCACTTAAAGCCTTTTGAAGCCTGGTAAGTTTTCTTGTTTGTTTGTTTGGTTGGTTGGTTTTTGTACCAGAGGAGTCTCCCCCTGCTGGCCATTTCAAAAGAATGCAGATTCAAATTGATGAAAAAAAAATAATGGTTGCAATTTTTTCAAAATATAAACAAATTTAGACTGAAAATCAAGCTACATGTTGAAAAATGACCCCACTATCCAATTCACAAGGCCACATTAAAAAACTTGTAACTTTCTAAAATAATGCTGATATTAATGGACAAACGCATATCCATTGTATCTTATCAAACCACCTTAACATCTGCTAACCTCTGACTTACACAACAATTCAAAACTGCAGGATATCAACCTTTTACATGTTCGTTCCTCTTTAGTATACAGGTACAGACTCTCGGTTTTTTTCTTCCAATATGTGAAATTTTGCACACTGCATGTGTGGACTTCCTCTTTTGTTTATGTTCACTACACACTGTTTAACACCTACCTCTTACCATCTGACTGTAAAACACAGAGAGATTTTGTGACAAAGATGTGAGGTGAAATCACAGTAAGTGCTGTTGCCATCTGTTCTCCATGTGTGACTATGGCTGCAAGCATTATTAACATAATTTGAAGCTGCCACATATGTTTAATAATTATGCAATTGTCATTTATATAAAAGTATATGACTGTTTATGTGAGTGTGCGAGAGAGTGGGCGGGCACTGAGGTTGACTTTGAAGTTGAATTTATTTTTGGCTGCAAAGGTGCAAATTAAACCAACAATAGCTAATTTGTTACCTATTGTGTGAAACACTTTGCCAAAAAATCAACTTGTATGTTGTAAACAGCTTTAGTGAAGGTTACAAATGATCTTCTTATGGCCTCTGACAGTGGACTCATCTCTGTGCTTGTCCTGCTAGACCTCAGTGCAGCATTCGATACTGTCGACCATAATATCCTATTAGAGCGATTAGAACATGCTGTAGGTATTACAGGTACTGTGCTGCAGTGATTTGTATCATATCTAATAGACTCCAATTTGTACATGTAAATGGAGAGTCCTCTTCACACACTAAGGTTAATTATGGAGTTCCACAGGGTTCAGTGCTAGGACCAATTCTGTTTACATTATACATACTTCCCTTAGGCAGTATCATTAGAAGACATAGCATACATTTTCACTGCTATGCAGCTGACACCCAGCTCTATCTATCTATGAAGCCAGATAACACACACCAATTAGTTAAACTGCAGAAATGTCTTAAAGACATAAAGACCTGGAAGCCGCTAACTTTCTGCTTCTTAATTCAGATAAAACTGAGGTTATTGTACTCGGCCCTGAAAATCTTAGAAATATGGTATCTAACCAGATTCTTACTCTGGATGGCATTACCTTGGCCTCCAGTAACGCTGTGAGGAACCTTGGACTCATCTTTGACCAGGACATGTCCTTCAACGCACATATTAAACAAATATGTAAGACTGCGTTCTTCCATTTGCGCAACATCTCTAAAGTTAGAAATATCCTGTCTCAGAGTGACGCTGAAAAACTAGTTCATGCATTTATTACTTCCAGGCTGGACTACTGTAATTCATTATTATCAGGATGTCCAAAAAACTCGCTGAAAAGCCTTCAGCTAATCCAAAATGCTGCAGCAAGAGTACTGACAGGGACCAGAAAGAGAGAGCATATTTCTCCTGTTTTGGCTTCCCTCTATTGGCTTCCTGTTAAATCCAGAATTGAATTCAAAATCCTGCTTCTCACATACAAGGTCTTAAATAATCAGGCCCCATCTTATCTTAATGACCTTGTAGTACCATATCACCCTATGTTACGTTCCCCCCAAAGGGGTCTAGGCATGCGAGTGAGGGGAACAGTAACAAATGAGTCCGGAAACAGAATGAAAAGGAAAACAGACAGAGTTGTTCTGTATTGATATATTTTATTACAAATGATATAGATATAGTTAACGACATTAACTTAAAGAGCCGGCAATGCCGTTTTACCAATAATGCCAAAGAAACAAAGGAAAAACAAAGGTTGCAACAACAAAGAACACAACAACCAAACAAAAACTCCACACCACGAGGAGGCACTTCCAGGGGCCCACAAGCTCACCCTGTCACTAGTAGCAGCTAGCTTTACTGCCGCCGAGGCCCACAAGCCCACACTACTCACGTAAAGCAGCTATACTGTTTCCACAACTCCACACTTCAGGCAGGATAACTACACACCAAGAACACAAAGCAGAAGACACCAGAGAAACATCCCACCATGCTCCCAGCTTATATGACCTCAGAGAGGTGATTGCTGACTGGGCCCAGGTGGTAAATGAGTCCAATGAGCAGCAGCTGTGTTCTGGGGAGAGAGAAGAGCAAGAGAGAGACAGAGGGGTGGAGCAAGAGAGGAGGAGGCGGAGAAAAACACCACGCCCACACAAGGGCAGTATCAGCAGCTTGTGAACTCACTGTCTGACCCATACTCCGGAACAGTAGGAGGCGGTAATGCTCCTTTACGTTGGTTGCCAACCGCCGTTAAACACAAAGAAGAAGAAGAAGAAGAAGGGCAGTATCAGGAGGCCCAGCTAGGGCCGTAACACCCTATTAGAGCACTTCGCTCTCACACTGCAGGCCTACTTGTTGTTCCTAGAGTATTTAACCCTTTAAGACCTACCATAGAACCAAGTTCGCCAGAGCTTATATTATATTTTTACATGCTGTGGAGCCATTTTTGGGAGCATTTCAAGTTGCTATACATCAATACAACCATTATAGCCCAAACTTTAATAATATGTCTGCATTAGGTGCATAGTAATTACATAAATTGCAAAAAAGTGCAATAAACTACAAAAAAATTGAAAATCGTTTTTGTTTTTTTAACATATATTTCTAGTTAGAGAAATTTAAGAGGCTTATCCCTCAAAACTGTAAATACAAAAAAGTTACACAAACTAGTTTCCCACCACAGGAAATTTATTTTGAGTGTCTTCATAGTTTTATTTTTGAAATACACCAATTTTTATATACTGCAGGAAAAACGAAAATAAATATTATAGTGCAAATTTGCAAAATAACAGCATATGCATCAAAATAAACTATTTCCAGCAGTGCAATATGAGTCTTAAGCATCCCAGAAACGACACAGAAAGTCATAAAGTCAAACATAACTTTTTAAAACACATAACAAGTAAAACACAAGCTCATAAGGCCCCGATCGTAAAAAACTACATTTCCGCAAAATGACGTCACTTTCGGTTTCGGGCAGGTCATGCGGTCATGTGATAGTTCGCGCTGATGGACGTAGGAAGTGTTACAAACAGCTGATGGATCGGCGAAGCGTGTTTCTGGAATATCATGTTTTTGTTGCTGCAAGTGATTTTTATGCAGTTTTTGCAAAGCTATATGTGGAAGGAAACTGTGACCTAGGACAAGCTGATGGCATAAGATGTAAGTACAACTCCTCCAGTTTCATATGCAAAAAAAATTATTGCGCTAGCTTACTTGGTTGCAGAGCTACCGGGATTTAAAAATAGTTACGCAAAACAGAGCGTGCCCGCTCCGATCGGCTGTAAAGGGTTAAAAGTAGAATGGGAAGGAGAGCCTTCAATTTTCAGGCCCCTCTTCTGTGGAACCAGCTTCCAGTTTGGATTCGGGAGACAGACACTATCTCTACTTTCAAGATTAGGCTTAAAATTTTCCTTTTTTGGTTGAGCACCAGTCACCTTTCTCACTCACTATGTGTTAATAGACCTCTCTGCATTGAATCACATCTGTTATTAATCTCTGTCTCTCTTCCACAGCATGTCTTTTATCCTGTTTTACTTCTCTCTCCCCTCTTCCTTCTCTCGCAGCAGATGGCCGCCCCTCCCTGAGCCTGGTTCTGCCGGAGGTTTCTTCCTGTTAAACGGGAGTTTTTCCTTCCCACTGTCGCCAAAGTGCTTGCTCATAGGGGGTCATATGATTGTTGGTTTTTTTATCTGTATCTATGAAGCGCCTTGAGGCGACTTTTGTTGTGATTTGGCGCTATATAAATAAAATTGAATTGAATTGAATTGTAAAAGCCACTGGTTAGCAAATAGTCATCTGTGTTTACCATAGACTAGATTCAAGTTGAATTGAATTAAATATTATTTCTATAGCCCCCAGTTAAAAGATGGCTGTAAGTTTCGAGTCTGAAAAGTGAAATCTAAAGTGGACGTGCTTTAGAAAATGTGTTAGCAAATGAGTGTGCAGATTGTCAGCCAAAGCCGCTTTCAAAACTCGAAAACAGTGATGGTGAAACTATGAGGCTTCACACTGGGACTTGGAACCAATGGCTGACATTATGGCGACTACATCCATCTTTTAAAAACAGTCTGTGGTATTCATACATCGCTAATGCAGAGGCCTGTTAGCATTGTTTTTTGGTCTATCGATTCAGCCATTAAGTCCTACACCCTGCTACTGTAACTAGCTAGTTGCTAATTGTAGTTTGAAAATTATCAGTTTTCTAGGCTGCTAGTTTTAAGTACTAGCAGCCTAGCTAGTTCAAGGTTCGGGGGCGCTGCAGAGGGCAGAGTAGGAAGTCTGTTTTCTGTGGCTCTTTTTCTCATTACCGTAAGAGCTTTGATAGATCTGTTGCACTAGGATCCTAGGTGGACAACGCTCAACATAAACTCCCTGCTGCTGGCTAGATGGCTCATTTCAATTGGGCATAAGAGCTGTTTAATTTGAACTTCGCCTGCAGTGTGTGTTGCATCCTGTGTAAAAGCATCTTTAGCTCTTAAAGGTCAGATTAGCATTAATTTGCCAAATAAAAAACTGCTAAAATCCAGCGATCCTTCAACAGCACAACTCACCTCATAGTTTGAAACAGTCAATAAACCACACGTTCCTATGTACAACTTCTGACCTGTCTGCAGGCGCCTCCATGACTCCTGCAGGCTGAATTGAGCAGGATTTCAGACCTATATTGCAACCATTTCACAGCCTGTTTGAGATACTTTGGCTTCACTGCCAGTGAGGTGCCAACTTCCATCTATAGAGAGAGACACTTCCTTACAATGCTAATTGTCTTCATATCATCATAATGGCAGTTTTGTGAGGCAGTTTTGTGAGGCACCATCTCAGACCTCTTATGGTTTTGACCCCACTAGTAAAACATCTTTAGCTTTTGGAAATAAGTGTTGCTAACACACTTAAAAGTTCAATCATTCAGCAAAGCCTGACAAAGAATGCTTTTTTCTTAAATGTATTCAAACAGCCTAGAACAGCCGATTTATGGAAATGAGGCAGAAAAGGGTTTTCGCTCCATCACTCCACCTAACCATGAAAAATTGCGGTCTGAGAGTTGAGTGTGAATGAATTACACTCCACTCAAAGAAAATACTTTCAGCTGAAAGTTTCTTAAGCCTTATGACTCCATCAAGCCTCCCCCCTCTCTCTGTCTGTTTAACTGTC
Organism: Diplotaxodon limnothrissa; assembly: GCF_057381915.1. NCBI lineage: Eukaryota > Metazoa > Chordata > Actinopteri > Cichliformes > Cichlidae > Diplotaxodon > Diplotaxodon limnothrissa. Next base: position 34,343,391 of record NC_140617.1, on the reverse strand, counting down.
TGTCTGTCTGCCACCAGGTTGTGTGCTTCTCTCCACACAAACAGCAGTATTCATGATTGTTCTTGTAAAATTCAACGCTGTTTGTTGTAGCTCACACAAAGAGAGCGTAAACAGTTTATTAATCCTGTAACTTGAATTTCTAGGTTCTCATCTATCAGGTTTGCCTGTTTTCACATCATTCTCTTTAGTAGAGTTGCATTATTCACTGAGGGCTTCAGAAGAACATCCGATTCCACATGTGGAACTACTGACTTAATCCCACTCTTTTGGTGTTTTTAGACACTGATTTATTTATGAGAGCTTCTTTGGAGAGAATCGTACTTCATTAGACACCAAACACTGCTGTTTTCTGAGCATGCATGCCATCACCACTGCCAGTAGCTTACTACTGATCCCTGTGCTGGGAAAAAAAAGTAATTTTAACACACCTGTAAAATCAGTTAATCCAGCTTAAATGCGTGTATGTACTTTTTTCTGCACTGTTCACCTGATGAAGTATATGAACTATAGTGTTCATATACTACACTGTGTAAATGGATGTAATATGTATTATTTAATCTGTCTGAGGTGCCTGAAGTTTTGTCACGTGCCTTTTCTTGTATTAGCTAAAATTATGAAAGAAATGAAGTGTTTTCTGAATTCTTCGCCAGACAGAAAGGTCCAAGGCTGTGCCATCAGTGCAGAACTATCCATCTGTTCCCCTTCATAGTCTAGTTACTACTGCAGTCCTGGTCCAATCTGTTCTCTCCAATAGGTTAACAGTCCTTCAGGGCTGCTATAACAAGCTGTTGGCTTGTTGTTAGCATTCAGTGAATCCAAGTAGCTAGCTACTGCTTGGGAAATAAAAGGGGAAAACAGAAATGTAATCAGAAAAAAAAATATTTTGAACTCTTTAAAAATGCCCTAAGTAAAAAGACGTTTAGTCATGTGGTTAAAAGTAGCCTGCACATAGCAATAAGCTGATCTTATGTATGTTAAAAGACAAATGATTGTGAGATTTGGTAGATATTTATTTCAGTTATGTCAGTTCTGTTCTTTTTCAGTGGCTCAAAATTAATTACACAATTTACAGGAAAGCGGTTTCTGTGGTCAGGTGAGGGCTGCTTCTTTTCACTCATGACGAGGCGACATGATTAAAAAAAAAGTCTGCAGCTTTGAACTTGCATTTGGTAACTTTACCTTTACCTGGTACTCTCAGTTGTTGATGCAAGGAACAGAGGCCATCATTACACTGAAAAAACAAACTCAATCAGTCAGCAAAATAGCAAAAATTCAGCAATTTGGTGGATTCTTTGAAAGAAGGAATGCACTGGCTAACTCAGCAAGGTCTGAAATACCACAGAAGACAACTGAACTGCATGAAGACTTCTTTCAATTGCTACAGTACAGTCTTGAGATGCTTTCGTGAATGTAATGAAATTCCAGTTTACAACAAAGTACAAACCAACGGATGCACTGAAGAACAAGGAGGGCAGATTTTAAAAAGACAGAAAACATCAAAAAGAGTCTGCAGAAAAAGGAAGAAAGAAGTAACAGAAAGATGGGAAGAGTTTTCGTCCCATCGTTATTTGTCAAACAGTCCTGGCAATATTATAGCATGGGCTGACATGGCTGCCAGTGCAACATTCACACACACATTCACACACTGGTGATGGCAAGCTACATTGTAGCCACAGTCAATCTTGTGCCCTGTCTCCTGTGCAGTACAGAGTGCGTTCAGCTTGTCAAATTTACATAAATCTTCGATTGGTAGCAGTGTGACTCTGAAGTGCTGTACTGTGTGTCGTCATCTGCGGGTGCCATTGGTTTCATTCTATAATACTGGAGTTGTTTTTCTACATGGTTTGAATTTTGAGAGTGTTTAGACAAGAGAGAAAAGTGTGAAAATGTTCATGCCATCACAGCTCATTATCATCACTCCATCAGACTCCATCCAAACTTCAGTGCTAACTTAACTACTTTACCTAACACGGTAAAATATCCTTTATTAATATTCTCCATTGTGTTACTGTTATTAAAGTGAAAATATGAGCTATCTGACAGTGCCACAATGGGGTGCAGCAATTATTATGTATTTTGGAGCCAATCTCCTTTATGTGCCTGAAGGCCAAAGTAGTTCATGATTGATCTGAGGTCAAATTAATTTTAGCACCGGAAGGAAATTCAAATTACATCAAGATTAATAATGTACCACCAGTGTTCCTTAGGAGAAATCTTACAATTGTAAGGACTGAAGAGTTTCAGTAAATGCACAGAAACACACTTCTATTAAAATACACAATAGATACACTGCCTTCATTTTCTACCAAAAAAACACAGCATTGAGGTTATGATTCATAAGAGCTACTTGAGTCATAGATATGCAGAGAAGCTTTGTTTTTTTCATGCAGTCCTGGATTTTGTTCTTGTCTCTCTACAACAAACACTTCCATCTGCTCGCCGTGTTTCAGCTCACTGATTACAATCAATGTGTGTGGGTGCTGTGGGTTTTTAAGTGTTTGCACCCCCTCATTTCTCCATCCCTTGCAGGTAACTGGGTAGCTGACAGCCTCGGCTCGCCTTGGGCTTCCCACTTCTCACCAACCTTTATGCCGTCACACTGGCTGTGTGGGAAGAACACATTGATGTTGAAAAAGGTGCGTTGCTGTAATTATGTGCCACAAAACAGCAAAAAAATTCACATATTTCAAGCATGTCTCTGAACTTTTCAAACCTATTCCTCTGCTTTTTTGGAGACTTAATAGCAGTTGAGTTCTTGTTTTTTTCTTTACATTTTTTCCAGTTTACTCCAAGGAGTATAAAGTGACAGTAATTACCAGTTTACATACTTTTACACAACCTTACATACACAACCTTTAGTTTCCTTTTCTTACCACATTTGACCTCTGATTTCACTTTTACAAGTATTGTCCAAAAAAAGAGAGAATGATCTGCTTAGTTAGTTAGAAATATACTATATGATCGTGATCGTGGAATTCTTGCTGTGCTGCAACAGTGTTAAGCACCGTGCACCGTGCTCAATCCAGTTTAAATCAATTTTATTTACATAGCACCAAATCACAACAACAGTTGCCTCAAGGTGCTTTATATTATTATTATAAGGTAAAGACTCTGCAGTAATACAGAGAAAAATCCGAAAACCATATGAGCCCCTCTGAGCAAGCGTTTTGGTGACAGTGGGAAGGAAAAACTCCCTCTTAACAGGAAGAAACCTCCAGAAGAATCAGGGTGAGTGAGAGCCCATGTTTTATATTATGGTTTAAAGGGGATGTGGGTTGGACTTCTGTGCTCACGGATAGAGCTTTGTGTCTTGTGTCTTATTAGTGTATTTTGAATCTAGTGACATTTCCACTCTATCTATCATTTGCTACTTTAAGAAAAACATTTGTGCATTTAGAGGCAGAAACCTGCACGGAGACTTAATAACATATTGATTATCAGATACTGACTGATATGATATGCATGCGCATTTGGTATGCTTCCATGCTAGTTTCTTGAAACAACATGTTGCCATATTTGGAAAAGAGGATGAAATTATCAGCCAAGGCTAGGACGCTTGACTACCGAGCTGCATTCAGTTCACTTTGCTGAATAATCACAGCACAGTCTTCTCTGCCTGTAATGAATCCAGACCTTTAGCAGATTTAAACTGCCTGATTCCCCGATGAAGGTTGTGTGTATGCTTCCTACTCAGCAGCTTTTGTTTGATCACTTAGAAAAAGTCGAGCTTCTGTGTTAAACTGGCTTGACTTTTGTGCCAAAGATCATCTGGGGTCTCTGGTTATGACTGACTCTAACCGAGAGGCCAAAACATCGATTTTTACTAAAAGACCTCTTAAAAAATAAAAAGGTAACTCAACTTGGTGGGTTTTTGTACATCCTGCCTCCTGCAAGCCAAACTAATGTCACATTGAAAAATCATCACTAGAACAAATTAAGTACAGCTTGTCATTTCAGCCTCAAGAAATGCACTGTAAGGGTCACTCAGAAGAGTGACCTTTACAGTGCATTTCTTGTTGAGCATCCTGATTGTGATTATACTGCTCTGCTTCTTAATGCAGAGATTTGCTTTCCCTGAGTAGGAGTTAGATGATGATGATGATAATATCTGATTTTAATTAACCAAGATGTCAAAGGCCTTCATTATGTGTCCACTCTGGGATTTTCAAGTGTCACTTTGCACAGTGTGTTGGCATCCCTCACTGCTGTCCACACTCCCAGTGTGAGGTGCGCTGACCTCAGACGCATGTCAGAATCTGAGCTCCAAAGTCTGTGGAATGAGAAGCAAGGGAGATGTTGGGTGTGCATCAGGCCATGAAACAAGGTGGTTAATATGTGCTGAAGAAAAACAGGCCCCTGATAACAGTCCCCTATAGCTCAGCTATACGGCTTAGTGTTTATGAATGATTCATGCAGTGAGAGGATCTAATAGCACAGAGGCAAGAAGCTAGAGGAGGTTTACAAAAAGTGATATCTGCTCAATGCTGGTTCAGCCGGGAACGTCTCTCAAGCCATCTGGCAATTGTGACTTTTTACAGATTCTTGGACACAGGGGCGAAAAAAGAAAAGTCTCTGTGTGTGTGTGTGTGTGTGTGTGTGTGTGTGTGTGTGTGTGTGTGTGTGTGTGTGTGTGTGTGTGTGTGTGTGTGTGTGTGTGTGTGTGTGTGTTTTGGGTTTATTTATGTCCATCCTACATTACTCACCTCTAATACTGTCAGTTTATTGAATGGAGATTCTTCGCATTGATCAGTTTGCCTCAGTAGCTTCTGCCAACACCTTAAAAAATATTTGTTTTCTGCTAAGGAAAGGCGTCAGTTTGTGCGCCTTCTTTTTCCCAATGAAAGACAATTAATCACAGCCTGATTCCCTGTTTTATTTCTTTCCCCATGGTCAAAGAGCGTGACTATCAATAAGTGCAATAAATCCCACAGAAACCGCAGTAGCCTGAGTGTGAGAGTCTGTGATACCCTGCAGCTGAGCCACAAACCACACCCTGCCACACTGAGATTACATAGACAAGATATTAACAAAACAAAAACCCTTTTTTGAATCAATTTTGGTAATATTGACTTACCTCTACTCCTTTTCCTGCTTGTTTAAAATAAATAATCTGCACGCTAATAGAATACTTGTGCAATGGTAAATTCAAAGCTTCACAGGACTGTTTAACTTAACATCATTTAGCATGTTATTCAGTAACATTGTGTTCAGTTTGATTCTTGCGAGAGTATAAAGTGACTTTCAGGGTTTGTGTGGCCAAAAACAGTGTAAATATTTAGCTAGCAGCAGACCACCACGGCAACTCCCGGAGTTCATGTTCAGGATTGTTGTTGAATTGTTGTTGAAACCAGTGTTTCTTTAATGAAATGTAACAGTTTCTGGTAAGCGCTACACACCACAACAGAAAACGTTCAACAAAATCCAGCCTGACTCTCCCCACATTTTCCAAAGCGTATGCATGAGAACAGCTTCATTCATGTCACTCTTTTGGTTGATGGCCAGGATGTTCGTTTGCGCCTTCCTACAGAGAGTGAGTACTCATGTGAGCAACAGGATACTGCCTGCAGTTCACTAATGACCATCTGTGGCATTTTTAACAAGAAGTTTCTGAACATTACTCTTAGAAATTTTGCATTTATGTAGCTGCTTGCTGACAAGATTCAGAGATTAGAAGAAGACTTTTATGTGCTTTCATACAAGGAAACCAGCCAAGACAAAATGTGAAACACTTTTCTATGACCAAATGGTGGAGAGTCCCAGGTGTTTAAGCCCTAGTGGAAGTTATCCCTTAAGAGGGTCGTCAACCCAATATTGATCGTGTGTCGCATCACACGAGTCAAGGTGTGGAAAAGGGTTTGGGTCATTATCAGCAGAGGTTTCAGGTCAAACCATTGTGAGACATTGCCTCACCCTATCATGTAACCTATTGAGATCAACAGACTGTCAAGATGTGAGTGGGCGTTAAGGCGTCTGGGAATTCAACTTAGTTCAATTCAATTTTATTTAAACAGCTTCAAATCACAACAACAGTCGCCTCAAGGCACTTTATACTGTAAGGTAGACCGTACAATAATACAGTCAGAGAAAATCCCAACAATCACATGACCTCCTATGAGCAAGGAAAAAACCTCCAGCAGAACCAGGCTCAGGGAGGGGCGGCCATCTGACGCGACCAGGAAGAGATCTCAAAGGTGGATTTTAGGTGACAGATGTCGTAAGCTCTGTCCAAAATGTGGACATTGGTGTCCTTGACCGAATGAGCTTTGTCCTTGCGATGAAGATGGACAGCCGGGTCTTCTATGTTGTACCATGCGCTTATGAAGTGGTTGTTTGGTCTCTCCAATGTAGAGGTCTGAGTACTGAATACAGCATACACTACGTTGTTTAGTTTGTGTTTGTGTTTTTAGTCCCTGGGACTGTCTGATCTTCTTTACTCCCTCCCACTAGGGCTTAAATACGTGGGACTCTCCACCATTTAGTCTTAGAACTGAAGAAGCTTCTCAAATGAGAGGTTTAGGAAACTTTAACAAGTACAGTCGCTTTTCTTTCCATGACGTGGATGACTGAGAACCTACACAGACAAAAATAAATCACTAAACACTAAAGTGAAACACCAAAAACTTTGACTATTTAGCCTACATGAATTACTGATTGTTTTGTGGCAGTCATTAAAAATAATGTACTGTAATTCAATAGTAAGAATGTGTCTTCAACACATGTTGAAAACTGTCAAACTTTGTGCATCAACACCGATAAATAGATATGAGTCTGGTCTACTGAACACTCGTGTTCTTGTAAACAGAAATAAAATTAGCGTCAGGAAGCACAAACTATTAGATCACATGTCGCAACTTTTTAATAAACTCCCCTTCGCCTTTGCTGAAGACACATGAGCACCACAAGGCGATTCTTTAAACACAACAAAACACATGAAGAAACTCATATGACAGCATTAAAATTTAATGTGCTGTACAAGATAGAGTAGCTGCTCTTTCAACCAAGATTGAAAACACAATGGCTCTGGGAGCTTGTTCGACAAGAGTGCACAAGACAGATGGGAAGTGACACGTGTGTCCCGAGGGCACAATGCGAGACTACAGAATTGCCGGACTTCAGCATTGCTGTTTGTGTTGCACCTTTTTTCCTTTGCTTTCCTTTCAGACAAAAAGACCATGTAAACACATTATTCTCTTTCACTCTGATGTCAAACTGACTAACTCCTCAAAGGAGAGCATCGCACTCGTAGCACCAGCTGTTCTCCCTCAGGCACCTGCAGTAACAAATCCAGGAGTTTTTTTGTAACCTTGCCAACTTGCAGTCGCAGTGAGGCCTTTGATGCAGATGAGCCCAGGCACTGGGCAGTCTATTGGTCACCGGCAGCTGAGGTGTCACGTTATTGAAGTGGCTAAGAATGAGCCTGGATGCCAGTTTCTTAAGTGAATAAACTGCGATTGGAGAGAAGAGTGGGCAGCAAGAGGACAAGATGTGGGAGGGAGGCTGGCATCTCCGATTCATTTTGAGCATGTGACAGCGAGAACACAGACTGGGTTTTTTAGCGTTAGTGATGAGCTGCTCAAGAAAAACACACGTGCTCGATCTACTCACACAGAAAAGAGAAAGAACAATATTTGACTTACTATTTGTTCTTGTGTCTTCCACATGCAAGTTTTTCAACTTTAGTGTTGAGATGAAAGGTATTTTTGAAATGCATTTAGTAGTACAAAAGAAATATTATACTTGTGTAGATGAAAAGTCCTGCTTCAGTGAGAATCCAGAGAAACAGTATTTTATATCAAAGAAAGGGTTCTTTTACATGGGATTGTTTTTCTACAGGTGTATATTCCTCATACAGTTTTTGAGTAAATGAGACAATTTGAAAAAAGTGCCAGACTTCAGCATACCAATAAGCATTTAACAATATGTAAATCACAATACAGAGTGCAATGTCACAACCCCGACCATAGTGGCTGTGGAATTCTCACTTGGGTTAATGGTACTTCTTAAACACATATTTTTATCTACAAAAATAGAAAAGGAATATTGTTGTAATTAACACTATAAGGTGGGACTGTAGTTACATTTTTATTTAGAAACAGCAGCCTGGCAGTATTAGTGCAGAGTTTTTGTATCCCATGTTGTACCTAGAAGTAATTTAATGAAGTAGAGATCATGGGATATTGAACTATAGCATCTGATCAAATAAATTTGGGGCATAATGCAGGAGAAATCAAAGCAAAGCAATGGTGTGAACAGTTAGCAAAGATAACTAAAAGGAAAAGAAGAAGTAATTTTTTAACCCCTTAAATAGTATCAGACGCTGTTTGAAAGAGTTTAAATTGTCTTAAATAGCTTAAATGTATCTAAATATAGTTGCCTAATAAACGCATTAGCTAGTTAGCCAAAAAAAAGAAGATGTTCTAATAGTTTTAGCCCTTCTCAAAATCAATGAAGTTGATCGAGAGCTTCTTTGGTGTTCCAGGGTCTGTTCGATGATGGTGCGCAAAGTAACGATCTGCTCCACGCCTGATCAACCACATCGAAATCCGCCCTGCTCGTCACGTAACATTTTGTTGACTGCCCGCTGTAATCGGTTCAGGAGGACTAGACAGAATACTTTCTCCAGGAACTGAAAGCATTGTGATTCCTCGCAACTTGCTATAGTCGCCCAGATCACCCTTCTTTGGGAGTTTAATTAATCCTAATTGAAATAGCTAAAAAAAAATTGGAGATGTTTAAATATATATGAAAGACAACAAAAGTTAGAATGATAGTAAGAATATTTACAATGGTCTGCAACAGTTAGCTAAAGGATCTGTAAATAAACTCCTGAGCTAATAAACTGTAGTTAGAAAAATCTAGCTGGATACTGGCTTAAGAGATTAAATATGTTATATAATCAGAACATTCATGTTATTTATGCAGTATAGTTAAAAGACTTATCAGTCAAGCAAAACATAGAACAAAACATAGAATCCCCCTTTGATTTAAACTCAGCTCTCTCTCTTTTATGATGTCTCTAATAGCATTAAATTAAACTAAAATGACCAATGTTGTTGATCAAAGGGTGCTTGTCATACATTTGGAGAGACTTCCTCCTGAGGTCTCGTGCCATACCACCATAAACATGCCAGACTTTGTCCTATCTTGAAAGCTAAGTAGGGTTGTGCCTGGTTAGTCCTTGGATGAGAGATAGCCTGGGAATACCAGGTGCACTAAGCTTTCCTCCCTGAATCTGTTTTGGCCAGAGGCTTCGTTGTGTTAAAAGGGAGTTTTCATCAATTAAGTGCTTTTTTATAGGGGGATATCTGATTGTTGGGATTTTCTTTCTATTATTGTAGAGTCATACACTCTTCTAACCTGTAATACTGTCCAGAGTTCGTGCATGAACAGTTCACTTTTTTGTCTGCACATAGCTTTTTGCAGATTAGGCTCTGAACAGCAGGCAAACCAGAAGAATTTCTCTGTGCAGCCAACGTTAGCTGAGATGTAACAGATGGATTTAAATTAATTTTTAACTTTATTATGCAAAATCCCTGACTTTAATAGAAACACTTGCTTGGCAAGCAAGTGTTGGGGTCAGTCACTCGATTCAGGTCATACTGCATTACTTGAAGCCCATTTACCAGATTTGGTCATTCTAACTGCCACAGACGAGGATTATTCAGGGTATGCTTGTTGGCTAATGACTTGTGAAAATTCATTAGCCACCGAGCGTGCGGATCAGAGGAAGCGAGATCCTTTCTTGACCTATCTCATCTGGTTTCAAAACACTAAAGATGGCGATGGTGAAAATGCTCATCACAGGCCAATGGATAATCTAAACACCAACAAGACCGAATACTTAGAGGCTGGCCCCCAGACCGACGGCACGATCAGCGTCGATGGAGAAGATCTGGCGAAAGTACCTCATTTCAAATACCTCGGATCGATGATCAGCAATGACGGCGATATCCTACTAGATGTACGAGCCAGGATCAACGCAGCGTGGATGAAATGGCGCCAAGTCACCGGCGTCCTGTGTGACCGAAGAATGCCCAATCGCCTCAAGTCAAAGATCTACAAGAGTGTAGTGCGCCCCGTCGCCCTCTATGGATCCGAGTGCTGGCCAGCCACCGCAAAGCACGAACAAGCCCTTCACACGATGGAAATGCGGATGCTGCGATGGTGCCTAGGCCTGACACGATGGGACCACGTCATGAACACCGACGTTAGAAAGAGGATGGGAATCGCGCCAATCACAGATAAGATGCAAGAAGCGAGGCTGCGGTGGTACGGACATGTGGTACGGAGCGATGAGAACTCAGTGGTGAGAACAGCACTGCGGCTCAGCCCCCAAGGACGTCGACCTAGAGGCAGACCAAAGCGGAGATGGATGGACCGAATCAAGGACGACGTGAAGAAGATCGAAGCCGATCTGACCGACGCCCTTGACCGACCCAAGTGGAGACGACTTTGCAGAAAAGCGGACCCTGCAACCGAGCGGGAAAAACGCTAGGAGGAAGAAGGCCAATGGATAATCTCATGGCGGCTAAGTCCACAGCAGCTGTAGTATTTATGACTTTAGCAACCTACTTTGAATTGCATCAATTATGCATTTTATACATTGAAGAAACAAGTACACAAATTTCTTGATTAGATTCAACAGGAGCTCAGAGCACAAGAAGTCTATCCTCTTTTCCCAGCTTCTATATGAATGTCTTCCTACCTGGGCAGTAGATCTGACCCCATGAGAAGGGGAAATGTCAGTTGACATGTGGTTCAGAGGGAAAAAATGAGTGGGAGTTAAGAGAGCATTGCTGTGGGAGAACACATGAAAAGGCTAAGGAACAAAACTGGCCTGAAACTTCAATAACAGTCAGACCTGCTGCTGGAATCATCTGTTTGAATAAGGAAGTGAGCTACAGTAAAGATGAAGTAGCAGCTTTTATGTCATGTCGTTATGTACAGTATGTACAGTAGATACTTGATGTAGACACACTATTCCGTGTGTTTGCTTTTTTATGTGGGATGCTTTATCTTACATCTTCAAATTCTGTGATGCATCACTTGGATTCTTTTGGATTCTAGTTTTTCACCTATTTCATAATATTTAACACATATTTCATTATTCTGTTACAGTATTTTTCCAATCTCACACATTACAATGCTTGACAATGGCTAAACTCTGCTAGGCAGTTCACTGACAGCTGCTCATTTAACTTGGTGCTATGGTTCCCCCTTGTGGCTAATACAGGGTAATACATGCATAATACAATGTGATTCTCCCAGTGCTTTCTCAAAGTGACTCTTGGACTGGTGTTGAATTACCAGTGAGACTGTGTACTCTTCCATTGGATTTTTCCCTCTTTAAAATGTCTGTTTGACCCAAACACAGAGAGCTGAGAGAGTTCATTTAAGTTCTTCATTGTTTCTTTTCTCAGTGGGCTGTAAAGCCTGCCAATATCATGACATAATTTAACTTTATCTCAGATATTTTGCCTGTTTTGAGAATAATGGCTTCATTAAATTTAATAAAACCCACAAGTGAGAAACCTGTTTCTGACACTAGTGGAAAAATTGGAATTTTACACTTGATGTTACACTGAGGGGGAGAAAATGCCCCCGTGCGCAAAGGTAGACTGAAGAATAGAAAATTTCATCAGAACAAGTGGAAGTGAAACGTGACTGATGCTCAGGCTGAGGTGTGACGAGGCATATAGTAGGTTCAAGATTGCGTTCACTGTGGCGTGAAACTCCCAAATGTGAAGCTGTACTCCCCTCTACTGGTCAGTCTGAGAAACTGTCCCAGTTATCCCTGCAACCATATTATCAATAAAGCACCATTTTTCAATTTTTATACAACACAAAATAATACAGGAAATTACTGAATCTCAATTAGTTTTATTGTATAACCCTTGGTCACAAACTCCCTACTTGTCAACTACTTTGAGCCAGTTTGTGACAAATATTACATGCTCAACATGTCCAGGTGCTACTACAATTAACCTGTAAGCTACTTCCACTCAGTTAGTTATGATTGGGTGTCAAACCTTCTGTTTCTGACTCCATCAACTAGAGGCTGCTGTAACTAAACATGGAAGGTTAGCAAGGCTGACATAATACCACCATGCTAGGCAGGACAAAAACTTTTTATTTCATTCGGGGTAAGAGTTTTAGTAAAAGTAGTTGACATGATCTGGTTACACTTTTTTACACTTTTCAGAGAAAAGCAGAAAACCCATTGTAACCCAGTTCCTAAAATCATCTCAAACAAAAAAGAAGAAAAAGTAAAACATTTAATGTTCATTGTTTCTGTTCTTACTGTCCTTGTATAATGAAAGTGAAATTAATATATTTACTTAAACAAAAAAAGGGACACGGATTTATATATTTGTTCTGGTTAAACAAGGGTTAAGTTTCTCCGAGGATTGATGAGCTCCACTCCTCGCGTGTCAGCCAATCGGTGAAGCTCTAGGTAGCTCTTGTCCCTCCTTAGTACCAGCTCCCAAGTTTTCAGTCTCTTGGTTCTACAGCCGAACAGAGCAGCCGGGCTAAAACTTTGTTATTAATCTCTTGTTAAATTAATCTCTCACAAGTTATTTTTTTTAAAAAAGAAAAAAAAGGACAACAACTTTAAACTAGTGATGGCCAAATGAAGCTTTCCGAAGCACTGAAGCTTGTATTGAAAAACGGTTCATTACTCGAAGCTTTTCAACACAGTCCTCTCCGGTGACATCTGGTGGTGAAAATTTTGAAGAGCAGCTTGAATCTGCAAAATAAAACGGACTGCTCAATCATCACTGCTCACTCAAGAGTGGAGTTCTCTCTGATATTGGGCCACCGTTCCGTTGCTTTGAACATGTAATTGGTTTTGTTTTCTCGATTGGGGGGCTGAAAAAAATGTAATGCGTATCTGCGTAATACATTTTGATCAATAAACTTTCCCTATTTAAACATGCACTATGGTGTGGCCTTTCTTTGCTCATAACTCCTTGATGTTGGTAAATACAATAAGTGAGCAATATATATAATATACATATGATAATGCACAGCACATTATGGAGTATGCCCCTGCTGTGAAGTCCTGCCTCCATCTACTTGTCGTTTAATCACTGGACAGCTGGACAGGTTCATACAAAATATTAGATTAGGCCAATTCCTATACATATTTTTGACCTAGGGGTGGGATTGATTGTGAACTGGAAAGGGAAAATGCTTAGGAAGCTGAGTACGGCTGCATCGTCACTGATTTGTAGAATCCTTTTGATTCGATACAGGATCCGATTCAATTTGATTGGAATCTGGAAAGTTTTGCCTCAGTCAGAAATATTACAATTCTGATCATTTAACAGTATATATCCATAATTTCGTATCTATTAAAAGAAAGCTGACACATGTGAGACTTAATTAGAGATGTAAACAGAGAGTTATGAAACCTGCAGCTGCAGAAGCCAGCGGGAAAAAAAAGAGGCAAACACAGCGCGGACCCGACGACGCACCAAAATCTGACTCTGACGCGTCGGGTCCGCGCTCTGTGTTCACGTTTGTATGCAGAATCCGTAAACCTGCTCGCAGTTACTGTTTTAGCTGCATGGTGTTTGACGACATGTTGTGAGGTTTAACCTGAGATGCTGGCGTTTCAGGCATAATAACGTTAATTTACAAATCGACACGGGATTTTAATGAATCAATATCACTTTATTCAATTTAGCATGGATTGTAATCAGAAAGGCGATAATCAAAACCCACCCCTAATCAAGAACTTGCAAAGTAAAAACATGATCAATGTAAGGTAGCCCTTTTGTTATTTACATTTAAAAAGAGGATTAGTGTTACTGTGCGCTGGCTGAGTCTGTTTCTTTTCTTAGAAATAGTTTCTCCTGCCCTGGAGAAAATCCACTTGCATGGAACAGAAGAGGCTGTGGAGTGCAGGAACCACACTGCAAGCTGGTAGATATGCAGGTATTCCTGGGTCCTGCAGACTATCACCTAAAAACAATAAACAAAATGATTTTCTAAACTGTAGCAATGTAATGTACGTATAGTGCCAAATACATTTTTGTAGTCTTCATTAGCTTTAATTCACATGGAAGTGTTCCTAAAGTCATCTGCTGTAATGATATTTACATTATGAAAACATGATTTTGGACATTTCAAGTTTTTCACTTCGGCAGATAAAATGAATTGAGCAAAATCAACTCAAAATATTTCCACACGCCATAACGTCCTCTCTTCCTCGCTGGCTCCATATCTGTCAGTGGAATGATCACCTCGTCGCTATCTGTCACCATCAACACACTCCACGAATCCCGTGGATGATTCACTTCCTTATATCCGTTTGAATCAGGTACCGAAGCAGTTACGTGCGTAATGAAGCTTCGGACGTCACTGGTCACGTGACTTTTGCCAAACGAAGCAAGCCTCGACACAGTGCTTCTGAACCAGTGTGTTGTTTTTTTCGACACACGCTCCGGAGCGTCAGCTTCAAGCGGGCCATCACTACTTTAAACTGATATTGTTCACAAAGTATGGTTTTGCACTTGTTGTCATAGAGGACAGAGCGAAGCCGGAAACGCTGAGCATCCACTCGACAGCGGTAAGCTAAACGTGGCTAATTAGACACGTGATGTATCGAGTGGGTTACAGTTGTTGGGTGTCTCTGAAACGCACTGTTGTTGTGCTAGTTATATCGTTAACCAAGTCATTAACATGTGAAAAGCTGTAAATGGTTAAAGCAGCTGAAAATAAGTTTATGAGAGATATTGTAAGCAGACTTCATGCTGCTTCCTGCTTAATTTTTTGATGTCACTCAGTTATATTACAATGCTCAGTATTGAATACTTGGAGGTAATTTTTAGTGTATTCCCACTTGTACTTGTAGGCCTATGGTACAAGCGGGATTAAGCACATCTATTTTAATACTCCTATTCATGGACTGAGTCCTTGTGTTTACATGTTATTGAAATTATGTGCACTTTGTTCAGTTCTGATAAGCATTTGTGTATTGCTCCATCTCTTAAAAGGGGTAATATACTTATTTATTTGTGATTTTATATATATGCAGTGAGTTTATATCTGATGGATGTAATCATGTTACCATGAAAAGTGAATTATATGGTGACTATAATTCCTGAATGTTTGAAGCCTTGTAGATAATCTTTAATGTTACTGCAGGTGTAGCCGGATGGGCTACTCGCCCTTCTTTTTCTCTCTTTCTCGCTCGCCCTACCACCCTCACTCTCTTTCCGCTGCACTCGCTCCTTGTATCGTGTGATTGGGTTAATTAGGAACCCACCTGCATATTGATTACAGGGTGGTGTTTACCTGTATAAAGGGAAGCCGGTTTTTTTGTTGGATCATTCCTCCCGAGCTTCTGGTGCGATACGGCAATAAATGCTGGCCTATTGGTTAATTTACCGATACAATCGCACTGTGTGACTGCTACAGGTAGGCCTCCTTTCGACCTCTGATTTCTCTCAAAAGTCGATAACTAGTAGTCATAATTCTGCGGCCCGCTACAGCGCGGCTGTTTCTCTTTTCTTTACTCCAGCTGTGGTGGAGAGACGCGAGTTGCGTCCACCGTACAGTACAGCGCCTCCAGTCTTGGGGTAAGCCGCTTATATTATAGCTGCTAGTATTTGTAAATTAGAGACGATTAAGGTTATCTTTGCCTTTTTTTGTTTGTAGGGTTTGATTGCTGCTGCACCTTCTCAGGGACCAACCGCCTGATTTTAAGCAAAGAGTCGAGACGCCTGCCTAGCTGCTGTCTTGTCTTGCCCTGTTTTATCTTGTGTTCCGATCTGTTGGCCGTCCAGTTTTGTTCCTGCTGCTGGCCTCTCCTCGCCCCTGGAGGCTTCGGGTCTCACGTTAAGCCCCTTTTTGGACTATCGTTTTACTCCAGCTTTCGCGGCTGGTCGGGGCGATCTTCAGCTGCATATTGGGCTGGTGTTACAAAAACTGGTACCGCCTCTCCCTTTCCCTCTCCCAGTTGTGGAGAGCTGCGCGAGACAGAGTAGGGCTACGGACAATCGGAACCAGCACCAGCTGTGGGCTGGCTCGCAGAGCACGAGTATTTCCAATCTGTGCTCTGTGGTGTATATGTGGGTGTGTTTTATTGCAGGTCTCCGTTTTTCTTTTAATTTCTTTTTTTAGTATATAGAGAGCCTTTTTATGTCCCATGTTTTTATCCTTTTTAATGTGTATATCTTGTGCTTTTATTTCAGTGAACTGAGGATCTACCAGCGGCCGTGGGACCTTAGGTGGCGGGTCGTTTTCCACACTTTTGTTGTACAGCACCAGGTAAAGAGACTATAGTTGTTTTTTTTGTTTTTTTTTTTGTGTGTGGTTTTCTTTTGGTCCACCGCTGCTGGTAAATCCCAGTTGTATGTTTATTTTGTTGTAATTTAGGACACTATTTTAGACAGTCTTTGTTGTTTTGTTTTTATTTTTTTAATAAATAAAATGGTGTTAATACATTGAGCCGGCCTCAGTGTGCATCCCTGAACCTGTGCAAACGTTCTTTTTAATTACATTTCATTTCTAAAGTTCATATTTCCCGGGGGCTAGAATTCCCCCAGGTGGCGTTGTCATTTTATTCTTTCTTTCATAACCCCGCCGACCACTTGGTCACATACTTGGCGTTGGTCGACAGGATGCACATTTGAGGTAGATGTTTTAAATTGTTTTATTTTTTGCAAAGATCACAGTTCACCTGTTTGAAGGCTCTATTTGTTTTAGAGTGTGATTATAGACAAGACAGCAGTATCCAGGTAGGAGGAAGAGTAATAGGATTTTAGCACCTTGCTGTTTTTTTTCCTTTTTTTTTTTTTTTTTTTTTTTTGGTCAAAATTTATTATGGAGGAAGAATTGCAGCAACTTGGAGACTTGGTAGCGCAGTTAAAGGCAGATAATGAGCAATTGCGCCGGGATGGGGGCGCTGTTCTCGAGTCTGGTGGTGGTGCCGCGTCGGCCTCCTTCGCACCAGCTGGTTGCCAGTGTTGGGGAGTAACGGAATACATGTACCGCTGTTACGTATTTAAAATACAAAATATGAGTAACTGTATTCCGTTACAGTTTAAAAAGGTGGTATTCAGAATACAGTTACTTTGTCGAAATAAATGGATTACACTGCGGTACTTTCCTGTTTCATTTTGTGGCGGGTCAGGACTGTTTGGGTTTTGTTTGACAGCTACATTCTGTTGTTCCAGGCGGCAGCATTACGGTTGCCATGGTTACAGGGCGACGCTCTCTCTCTCTCTGCGACTGTGTGCTTCCTGGGTGAGAGAGCGCCTTTTCGTTGTTGTTGTTGTTGTTGTGCTAAGCTAACAGGCAGAATGCTACAAGCATAGCTCTAAAGAATGTAGCATCGTGGGCAGTGTAGTCCGTGTTGCAGGGAGAATGGACTGCCATACATGTTATGGGTCTGTGAGCGCGAGGAGGGAGAAAAAGGGGAATGGAATAAGGTACGAGTTGTCATCGAGGAAAAACGGGAGCTGGAAGCATGTAAATATAATAATAACCACTTCAGCCAAGAAGAGTGCCTGACGAGCCCAGTTGTAAGTACGCTATTAAGACTCGACTGTACACAGTGTTCGTGTTTTCCTCCGAAAACAATAAGTTCCGTTGGAGCAGCCTTTCAACGCCTCTCTCTGTCTCTCGCAAGAAAAGTTGACCCACACAACAAAGTAAAGCTATTTTTCGGCTACGAGCCGACAGGGACCCAGTATTAGTCAGAGGTCCCTTTACTACAGTTCGGAGTCGCGGACCTTCAGTAATAGTAATAAATCACAGCAATAGTACATTCACGTTGTTGTAAAAAGCATGATAATATAGTAAGTAATCCAAAGTATTCAGAATACGTTACTGTCATTGAGTAACGTAACGGAATACGTTACAGAATACATTTTGGGGCATGTATTCTGTATTGGAATACATTTTAAAAGTAACCTTCCCAACACTGCTGGTTGCATACCAAATGTTGGTAGCCAGGCCGCCGTTACAGAGCGTTTGATGGTGGTGCCTAGGGACCGTAAATGTCCCATGTTCAATGGCAGAACGGGCATCAATATAGCTGAATGGGTCGAAGAGGTTCAAGCGTGCATGCGTGCCCGGCACCTGTCTGTTGCTGATCAAGCTTTCTTTATTTTTGACCATTTGGAGGGAGAAGCAAGGGAGGAGATCAAATTTCGCCCTAATTTAGAGCGAGGGGATCCTGTTCGGGTGTTGACTATTTTAAAGGAACTGTATGGTAATGCGCAGTCCTATGTCACTCTGCAGCAGGCTTTCTTTTCGAGGAGACAGCGGGAGGGAGAGACTTTGCAGGAGTTTTCCTTAGCGCTAATGGCTCTGATGGAGCAAGTAAAACAAAGTGCACCTGATGGCATGCATAACGCAGAGGTGTTGCTCCGAGACCAGTTTGTAGAACATGTTGTTGACAGTGCTCTCCGCAGAGAGCTTAAACCAGGGCTGCCCAATCCCAGTCCTCAAGAGCTACTATCCTGCAGCTTTTAGATGCATCCCTACTCCAACACAGCTGAATCAAATGGTTTGATTACCTCTTCAGCATGCCATCATGTTTGGCAAAGGCCTGATAACA
This sequence comes from Diplotaxodon limnothrissa, assembly GCF_057381915.1. Classification (NCBI taxonomy): domain Eukaryota; kingdom Metazoa; phylum Chordata; class Actinopteri; order Cichliformes; family Cichlidae; genus Diplotaxodon; species Diplotaxodon limnothrissa. The sequence continues at coordinate 34,324,817 of NC_140617.1, read as the reverse complement.
AGCCATTCATTTGATTCGGGTGTGTGGGAACAAGGATGCATCTAAAAGCTGCAGGACAGTAGCTCTTGAGGACCGGGATTGGGCACCCCTGGCTTAAACAATACGTTCGCCGTGTGCCTACTGCCACCTTGTTAGAGGTGCGCGGGGAAGCAATTAGATGGGAAAGAGAAGGGTTTTCAGGCGGTGTTCGCGACCGTGGCTATTCTCACCCATCGGCATATGGTTTCCAGTGTGGAGTGCACACTAGCCCTAGGTTCGCTCCTGTTGGTACACCCGAGTCCGAGTGGCGTGAGCTAAAGGAACTCCTTAAGCGCCAACAAGAGCAGTTAAATCAGCTCACTGAGACAGTGGTTTCTTTACAGAACCCCCGAAGAAGTGTTCGGCCTTCACGGGCTGGCTCGGTGATTTGTCGCTGGTGTCAGCAGCCAGGACACTTTGCTAGGGAGTGCACTGGGGAGCGGGCTTCACGCCGCCCCAGAGCAGGTTCTGATTCAGGCCCTCCTTATGCCGCAGTTGGCAATAATCTTCCTGCTACCCAGTCGGAAAACTAAAGCCCTCTGAGCTGCAGAGTCACAGTTCAGGTGGGTAGTTCACTGGCTCACAGAAAGATAGGATTGGCAGGCTAATTTTATCGTGTCCAAAGATAGATGTGCTGATTAGTGGGGTAACTGTCCCTTGTTTGGTGGATACTGGGTCCATGATTTCCACCATCACAGAAAGTTTCTTTTTGGCACATTTTGCCCCTTGGGGACAAGAACGCCTTCAGTCATGCCATTGGTTACAGCTTCGGGCTGCCAATGGGCTTGCCATCCCTTACATTGGCTATTTGGAGCTCAGTGTACTCCTATGTGGCAAGGAAATGCCCTCTTGTGGGATCCTTATAGTGAAGGACCCTCCTGGTGCCACACCCTCTGTTCCTGGTATTTTAGGAATGAATGTAATCCGTCGCTGTTATCAAGAGCTGTTTGGGGCTTTCGGTGACTCCTTGTTTAATTCTCCTTCTGTGTCACAGGCACCGAGACCAGTTTTGGAGGCCTTACATCAGTGTCACCAGTCTGCAGCCCAAGCCCCAGAGGACCCTGTCGGTACCGTTAAGGTACAGGGCTCGCGGGCTGTGCGGATACCTGGTGGCGTCATGCAGCTGGTGGCTACCACCTTTTTTCAGCAGTTGTCAGGTCAGGCTGTGCTTTTTGAGCCTTCTGAGTCCGGGTTGCCAGTGGGTTGCTGGCCTCTCCATGTTTGGTCCAGGTGGATAAGGGCGTTGCCTACATCCCAGTCACCAATGTGGGGACAGCTGAAGCTGTTCTCCACCCGCGGACCCGTTTGGGAGTGATAAGCAAAGCTATTGTTGTTAGCCTCCCTGCTGGTGTTAGCGAGGAACACTCTTTTCCCGTTACAGTTTCCTCCCATACAACCAGCAGCCCTGCTCAAGAGATGGTGGACACTATTGACCTGTCTGCTCTCGCTGAGTCAGAGCAACATGAGGTACGGTTACTTTTGCAGAAGTACCGCTCTGTTTTCTCCACTTATGAGGGAGACTTGGGCTGCACAAACCACATTTTGCATGACATACCGCTGCTCGATGACGCACCTGTCCGGCAGAGGTACAGGCAAATTCCTCCTGATTATGAGGCTGTCAGGGCCCATATCAACCAGCTACTGGAGGCCCAGGTAATTAGGGAGAGTAGCAGTCCTTATGCCTCTCCCATCGTGTTGGTCCGCAAGAAGGATGGAAGCCTCCGTCTGTGCGTTGACTATCGTTTGCTGAATAGCAAAACAAGGAAGGACGCCTTCCCCTTACCTCGCATCGAAGAAAGTCTGGATGCCCTTGCTGGCGCACGCTGGTTTTCTACCATCGACCTGGCCAGCAGGTACAACCAGGTGCCAGTTTCTGAGCAGGATAAGTCCAAGACCGCTTTTTGCATGCCGTTTGGCCTGTTCGAGTGGAATCGTATGCCGTTCGGGCTGTGCAATGCTCCTGGTACCTTCCAGCGCCTAATGCAGAGGATGTTCGGGGATCAGCAGTGCCAGTCGCTACTGCTGTACCTAGACGGCATTGTGTTCTCCTCGTCTGTCTCTCAGCACCTGCAACGGCTAGAGATGGTGATGGCAAGGCTGCAGCAAGAGGGGCTCAAGGCTAAGTTAGAAAAGTGTGCCTTTTTCCAGCAGAAGGTTAACTACTTGGGCCATGTAATCTCCTGTGAGGGTGTCTCTACCGATCCAGCCAAGGTTGACGCAGTAGCCAAGTGGCAGTGTCCTTGTTCCATGTCAGAGTTGCGATCCTTTTTGGGTTTCACCAGCTATTACCGGCGCTTTGTGGAGGGCTTTGCCACGTTGGCGGCTCCCCTGCATCAAGTGGTGGCTAAATTGGCTGGCACCAAGACAAAGAAGGGCTCGGGACAGAGTTTGAGTGCTATTTGGACCCCTCAGTGTGAGGAGAGCTTTGAGGCCCTGAAAGCAAAGCTTGTGTCTGCACCTGTGCTAGCATATGCTGACTTTACGCGCCCATTTATCTTGGAGATTGACGCCAGCCACAGTGGTTTGGGTGCAGTTCTCTCCCAAGATGTAGAAGGTGCTGTTAGGCCAGTGGCTTATGCTAGTCGAGGTCTTCAGCCACATGAGCGCAACATGGACGATTACAGCTCCATGAAGCTGGAGTTTCTTGCGCTCAAGTGGGCCATGGCCAAGAAGTTCCGGGAGTACCTGCTGGGGCAGAAGTGTGTGGTTTACACCGATAACAATCCACTCACTTACCTCTCTTCAGCTAAGCTGGGTGCCACCGAGCAGAGGTGGGCCTGCCAGCTGGCGGCATTCGATTTTGAGATTAAGTATCGCTCAGGCCACAGTAATAGGAATGCTGATGCTCTCTCTCGACAGTATGAGACGAGCTCCAGCTTGGCCGAGGATGTGTTGCCTGGGACTCGTGTCCCAACATCACTTCAGCAGGCTCAGCGTCCAGCCGTTTTGCCCTCTGTTACTCAGTTGGAGATTGGGGCCTTTCCATCTCACTCCCTGGGGGATATTCGTGCTTTGCAGGAGGCTGACCCCTCCTCAAGGATTTCTTGGTATACTGGAGGAGGCACACCCCGCCCTCTTCGGAGGAAAGGAGTCAGGTCCCCAAACCAGTCATGGTTCTGCTGCATCAGTGGGATCGTCTGGTGGAGAAGGATGGCATCCTTTATCGCCATATTTTGCGTCCAGGTGGAGGTGAGGAAGCCCTCCAACTTGTTCTTCCAGAGGCTCTGAAGCCTGAGACCTTGAGGCAGCTGCACCAGGACCATGGGCACAAAGGTATTGAGCGTACCACTGAACTGGTCAGGCAGTGTTGCTATTGGCCCGGGATGTCCTCTGACATCAAGCAATGGGTTCAGCGTTGTGAACGCTGTCAGGTCGCAAAGGCCAAATGAAATCCTGGCCATAGACTTCACGGTGTTGGAACCTTCCCGTAGTGGAGTTGAAAACGTCTTGGTTATGACTGACGTTTTTAGCAAATACACTGTTGCAGTCCCTACCCAGGACCAGCGGGCCTCTACTGTGGCCCAGGCCCTGTTAACAGAGTGTTTTTTTGTTTTTGTTTTTTTAAGTTTGGCATTCCTAGCCGCCTCCACTCTGACCAGGGTAGAAACTTTGAGAGTTTGGTGATGCAACAGCTATGCGAGTTGTATCAGGTAGCCAAGTCCCGTACAACCCCTTACCACCTAGCGGGTAATGGGCAGTGCGAATGGTTTAACCGAACCCTCCATAACCTCCTCCGGACCCTGCCATCATCTTGGAAACGTAACTGGGCTGCATGCTTACCGCATGTGCTCTTTTGCTATAATTGCTACTGGTTATGGACAAATAAAGTGTGTGATCATGTATGAGTTGTATAGTTTTAATGTTTTATTTGGGAACAGAATGGTGTGTATGTGTAAGTCTGGTGATGGAGTTTTTATTATGAATGAATGATGAATTATTATGTCTATTTTTTATGTTTAAGGACAACAGATGGAAATTATCCTTTGGCTATAATCTGGCATGTTTACATTCATGTAATTTTTTTTTTTTACATTTATGTTCATTTACATGCACTGTCCTAAATAAATAAATAATAGCACGCCGCATCAGGGCACTGGAGAGTCGCCGTCTTTCCTGATGTTTGGCAGGGATCCTAGGCTGCCTATTGATTTCCTTCTAGGCCGCGTTCAGGACCCAGTGCCTGGAGAGGTACAGGACTGGGTACAGCACCAAGCCAGGTTAATGGTGGCTTTTGAGGGAGCTCGGGCACGGTTGCCGCTGACCGTCGCAAGGAGCGGCATGACCAGAGAGTCCACCCTGTTCCTTTAAAGGTCGGTCAGCTGGTGTATCTTCAAGATCACAGCGCCTGTGGCCGGCACAAGATCCAGGACCTTTGGAGCTCTGTGGTCTATCAGGTGTTGAGGGCACCCCAAGAGAACAGGGCTGTTTATACCATTGCCCCCGTGGGAGACTTGGAGAAGGTTCGACATGTCCATCGCGACATGTTGAAGGCACAGGTCAGCCTAGGGCCTCCTACACCTGGTCCACAGGTTCCACCCCCACCTGTGCCTGCTGACTCAGAGCAGACCTCTCTGAGTGACGACGAGTTGTGGCTCCTTGTCCCTGAGGTACCCGCACACCCTGTAGCACCTGTGGTGTCACTTTCTGATGCCTCTAGAGTTCCATCGGTGGAGCTCAGGTCTACTCCCAGTGTGATTGTAGCACCCTCGACCTCTGCTCCCCCAGGTTCTTCCTCAGGCTCTGTTGAACAGTCTGAGGTGAGTGGGCCACACTTGCGGAGAACAGCACATTCGACAGCTGGTCAGCACTCGAATGTACATCACTTGCCACGTCCTGTTGAGTCTGTACCGGTTGCCAATGCTCAGCTTGCCATATTCAGGCCATGGTGTTAGGTTTCTTGAGTCATTGTTGGGGCGCCAATGCAAAAAAGGGGGGGTAGATGTAGCCGGATGGGCTACTCGACCACTGCTACACCTCTTTCCGGGATGCGTACAAAGCCCTCCCCCGCGCCCCATTCGGCCAATCAGATCACCGCTCCATCCTGCTCCTGCCCGCCTACAGGCAGAAGCTGAAACGGGAAGCTCCAACCCGGAGGGCGGTGCACTGTTGGACGGACCAATCAGAGTCTGCGCTGCGGGACTGTTTTGATTACGCGGACTGGGAAATGTTTCACGTGGCTGCTAGGGACATTGATGAGTACACAGACTCAGTCTGCGGATTTATCAGGAAATGCGTGGAAGATGTCGTCCCATCCAGAACAGTTAAATCCTTCCCAAATCAAAAACTCTGGATTAACGGAGATGTTCGCGCGGCACTGGCCGCACGGAGCACCGCCTTTGCCTCCGCGAACACATCGGACTACAAACACGCACATTACCAACTCCGGAAGACGATCAAAGCAGCCAAACGTGAGTACAGGGACAGGGTGGAGCAACAGTTTGACAACCCTCGGAGTATGTGGCAGGGACTAAACACGATCACAGACTTTAGAGGGAAAACCAGCACACCGCAGACCACGGCCTCTCTGTGTGAGGATCTAAACGTATTCTACGCTAGATTCGACACAGCGAACACCATGAGACCGGACAGTGTGCGCACCGCGGATGACGTCAGTGCGCACACTGTGTCTGAGGAGGATGTGCGGAAGTGCTTCAGGAAGGTGAACGCACGCAAAGCTACTGGTCCGGACGGGATTCCCGGCCGCGTCCTCAAGTCATGCGCGGCTCAGCTGGCTGGAGTGTTCACGCATATCTTCAACCTTTCCCTCTCTCTGTCTGTAGTCCCAGCCTGCTTCAAAATGGCCACCGTCGTCCCTGTACCCAAATCCTCCACCATCTCCTCATTGAACGACTGGCGACCTGTAGCCCTGACCCCCATCATAAGCAAATGCTTCGAGAAGCTGGTCAGGGACTTCATCTGCTCTGCACTACCCGACTCACTGGACCCTCTACAGTTCGCATACCGCCACAACAGGTCCACTGATGATGCCATAGCCCTGACACTACATACTGCCCTGTCACACCTGGAGAAGAGAGACACGTATGTGAGAATGCTGTTTGTAGATTACAGCTCAGCATTCAATACCATCGTTCCCTCGAAGCTGGACAGGAAACTGCAGGATCTAGGACTGAGCAGCTCCCTCTGCAGCTGGATCCTTAACTTCCTGTCTGACAGACGCCAAGTGGTCAGACTGGGCAGCATCACCTCATCCCCCATCACACTGAACACTGGTGCTCCACAGGGGTGTGTACTGAGCCCTCTCCTATACTCACTCTACACCTACGACTGCACAGCCACTAACAACTCCAACATCATTGTGAAGTTTGCGGACGACACTACAGTGGTGGGTCTTATCACCAATGGTGATGAGACGGCCTACAGGGAGGAGGTCAGCGCCCTGACCCACTGGTGTCAAGACAACCATCTCACCCTCAACGTCACAAAGACAAAGGAGTTGATAGTGGACTTCCGGAGGTGCAGAGAAGTACACACCCCCATCACCATCAACGGCGCTGCTGTGGAGAGAGTGAGCAGCTTCCGGTTCCTTGGTGTACATCTGGCTGAGGATCTTACGTGGTCAGTACACACAAACAAAACAGTGAAGAAGGCGCAGCAGCGCCTCTTCTTTCTCAGGAGACTGAAAAGATTCGGCATGAGCCCCCGCATCCTCAGGACCTTCTATCACTGTGCCATTGAGAGCATCCTCACTGGATGCATCACCACCTGGTATGGCAACAGCACCGCCTACAACTGCAAAGCTCTCCAGCGAGTAGTGCGGTGCTCTGAACGGATAATTGGAGGTGAGCTTCCCTCCTCCAAGACATCTACAGGAAGCGGTGCCTGAGGAAAGCGGGGAGGATCATCAAGGACTCCAGTCACCCCAGCCATAAACTGTTCAGACTACTCCCATCAGGAAGGAGGTTCTGCAGCATCCGGTCCCGTACCAGCAGACTGAGAGACAGCTTCTTCCACCAGGCCATCAGACTGCTGAACACGTCATAGACACCTCAGCTTCACTACTGGAACTTTAACATTATGCACTCCATACTGTACAGTAATGCCACTGTTTTGCACATGTCTCAACTCTGTATATTTTTATATATTTTATTTATTGTTTACTCTATTTAATTTGTAAAATATGTGTGTACACACACACACACACACACACACACACACACACACACACACGTAGAAAAATATTTAGTATACACATCCAGAAATGCATATACTATTATATATTGTACATATATTCATTAGTTTCAGATGTAGCCATTCTTGTATTTTGCTTGTTTACATTATTGTATTTTGCACAACTCTGTTGCTTGTGAAGCTCGCACACAAGAATTTCACTCACATGTGCTGTACCAATGTACCTGCAAGTACAAGTGATTTGATTTGATTTGATTTGAAAATGATCATCACTAAATTGAAATTGAATTTATATTTTGAAAATGAATTGATTTGCTTTGAAACTGCATTTTATCCTTTAAAAATTCAGCTCTCGAATAATTTCAGTTTCACTTCTCACCATTCAGTTTCAGTTCTAGAATTCAATTTCAGTTCCAAAATTCAGTTTTTTGGAACTTACATCCTGTTCTGGTTCAAGCGCAGATTAATAGAATTATGTTTTACTAGCGGACCGAAAGTGTTACTGATGGGAATCTACAGCGTCTTGAGCTGAATTAAGACTTAAGAAGTCATTCGTCATATCGAATGACCAGCGGATAAACTCTCAGGTTGGTAATAAATGTATTACATGTATAAGGACAAGCGTCATGTTAACAAATGATAGCCGTAAGGTAACTTTTATGCTTATTGTAGCTGTTAGCTCAAAACGCTAATTTAGCGTAGTTTGCCCTGAATTCAGCTTTGACAAACAAATATGATCGACTGTTTCTAGTAGAATTCCAAAGTTGTCATCTTGGACCCTCTCAGAGTACCCCCTCTGTATGCTTGCAGAGACCCATACAGTAGGGAAACATGCAAAACGGTGTCCAAACCTTTGTATTTTAGCTTTATTTATGTCTTACACACAGTGTTGGGGAGTAACGGAATACATGTACCGCCGTTACGTATTTAAAATACAAAATATGAGTAACTGTATTCTGTTACAGTTACCGTTTAAAAAGGTGGTATTTAGAATACAGTTACTTTGTTGAAATAAATGGATTACACTGTTTCCCTGTTTCATATTGTGGCGGGTCAGGACTGTTTGGTTTTGTTTGACAGCTACGTTCTGTTGTTCCAGGCGGCAGCGTTACGGTTGCCATGGTTACATGGTGTAAAATATCAACTCCAGTGACTTATTTACATCAGGACGCTCTCTCTCTGCGTGTTTCCTGGGTGAGAGAGGCCTTTTTGTTGTTGTTGTGCTAGGCTAATAGGCAGAATGCTACAGGTATAGCTCTAAAGAATGTAGCATCATAGGCAGTGTAGTCCGTGCTGCAGGGAGAATGGACTGCCATACCCGTTATGTGTCTGTGAGCGAGGGAGAAAAAGGAAAAGTCGGAGCTGTCATCGAGCAGAAACGGGAGCTGGGAGCATGTAAATATAATAATAACCACTGCAGCCAAGAAGAGTGCCTGACGAGCCCAGGTGTAAGTACGCTATTAAGACTTGACTGTATGCTGTGTTCATGTTTTCCTTCGAAACAATAAGTTCCGTTGGAGCAGCCTTTCAACGCCTCTGTCTGTCTCTCGCAAGCAAAGTTGACCCAGACAACAAAGTAAAGCTATTTTTCGGCTACGAGCCGACACGGACCCCGCCGTATTAGCCAGAGGTCCCTTTACTACAGTTCGGAGACGCGGACCTTCAGTAACAGTAATAAATCACAGCAATAGTACATTCACGTAGTTGTAAGCAGCATGATAATATATTAAGTAATCCAAAGTATTCAGAATACGTTAATCTCATCGAGTAACGTAACGGAATACGTTACAGAATACATTTTGGGGCATGTATTCTGTAATCTGTAATGGAATACATTTTAAAAGTAACCTTCCCAACACTGCTTACACAGCATCCCAACTCTTTAGCTAACTTAATAACTTTAGCTAAAGTGAATAGTTAGTCTAATTCATTAGTGCAGCATTACTGGATCACCTCTGTTTGAAGTGATATGATATGATATACAACTATCACTGAAACAGCAAACTTTGTAAATAAGCAAACAACACTTCTCATTCTCTAAACGTTTGGCCACAGCTGTAGACACTATCAGTGCTTGTTCACTCTTGACAATAATTACATTTCTAAATTCTCTCCGTGCATTTACAGGTAAACAATATCTAATATTTTATCTAAATGACTGCTTCGTCTTTGAAAAGGGTGAAGAGCCATAGGCCGGTGACAGTTCAGTTCTACTCTAAGTACATCCTTACATTTAGTGCGCTGTCTTTGTTGTTTTGTTTTTATTTTTTTTTAATAAATAAAATGGTGTTAATACATTGAGCCGGCCTCAGTGTGCATCCCTGAACCTGTGCAAACGTTCTTCTTAATTACATTTCATTTCCAAAGTTCATATTTCCTGGGGGCTAGAATTCCCCCAGGTGGCATTGTCATTTTATTATTTCTTTCATAACCCCGCCGACCACTTGGTCACACAGGTTACAAACAAGTATTGAACCTTGATACAGAGAAATTTTGAACCTTGATACTTTGAACCCTGCTATTTTAATGTTGTACAACATGACTGAACTAATGATGATGAATGAATTGGTGATAGTGTAACCCAACTTACGAATTATTATTAAGAATGACTGAACTCCCATTAGCCAGTATCAGAAGATCTAGAATCGGCAGGAGCCCAAGGTATAAAGACCAATAAGGAGAGACCACACCACAATAGACTGTTCACAAATTTGTTATATTTGACACACAGCAGTTGCAACAAATGTAATGAAAGCAATAAAATAAAATACAAAATATTTCCCCCAAAATAACAAACTAAATAAAAGTGCGCGCATACAGCTTTCTCTGAGTCAAATGTATGAGTGAATAATGTCTGGTAACTGATGGATCGTTGGGGCCCATTCAGTTTGTTTAACGTTTGTCCTACCACACTCCGATGGAGGAAGAAAGTTCGTAGTCCTGCAGGTATCTGAAGCTTCAATGGGAACGAAACTTTGGCTTTAATAAAACCTCAGCAAATCCTGTTCACTTTTGGGTTGGCTCGCCATCCAGTTAACCGGAACCGGAATCGCCGCTCCTCAATGAGAGCTTGCTTCAGACCGGGTCCGTGTGTCGAACCTGACCGATGACAGGGTGAAACTCTGAACGACCAAAAACTGCAGCAGACTTGCTTGACTCCTAGCGATTCAACTTCGGGAACATTAGTTTCTCTGGCACATGGCATTGTATGAACAGGAACGAAATGGCAACACAGGAAATCATGTGATCAAGGTCAACAGCAAGGGTCACTGGGAACTCATTGCTGATTGGCCAAGTTAAACAACAACAGATAATCTTATTTGTCCACATCTTCCTTTAAACAAAAAAAGAAAAAGAAATTACTAAATTGTTTACATCATACACGAAAAAAAAAACTACTTTCCACTGCTCTTTTTTCTTTTCTTTTTTTTTTCTAGCTGGGCTACAATAGCTGATCTGAATAGTAGTCACTGCAATTTGACACTACTTTAGTTTAATTTGTGGGAGTTATTCTTAAATTGTTCGTGACATATATTTGACCATTGTTTATAGGTCAGGTTTTTTGTTTTGTTTTTGTTTTTTTTATAAATTTTATTTTCAGTCACAGCAGCATGTTAACAACAAAACATTGAACATACAGTAGTTTGCTGTTCAGTATTTACAATACCCCAAAAGATAACAGAAATAGAGAAGGAAAAAACAAACAAACAAACCAAAGAAACCCCTACAAAACAACAAACAACAAAAAACAAATAGAAAAATAAAATGTATAAGGGACATTCAGTGTACAGTTAGCTATGATAGCGATATAGAGATATGGTATCTGGTCATGATAAGGTGGTCATTTTAAATGTTTCCATGTACATCAGGAATGGCTGCCATGCCTTAAGAAATTTGGTGGTTGAACCTGCCAGTGTATATCTCATCTTTTCTAAATGTAAAAACCTCATGAGCTCCGCAAGCCACTGTTCATGTGTGGGAGGAGCTTCCTGCTTCCATCTTAAAAGTATAAGGCGCCTTGCGATAAGTGAAGCAAAGGCAATAGAATTCGATTAGCATTTTGGCAAAGTGATGTCTTGAGGTATCACCCCAAAGATAGCCGTTAGAGCAGAAGGATCATATTTAACGTTATACATCTCTGACAGAGTGTTAAATATAGACACCCAATAGGTATGAAGATTGGGGCATGTCCAAAAGGTATGAAGGAGCGAACCTGTTTCTGCTTTACATCTGTTACACAGAGGGTCAGCTCCTGGATAGAACTTGGCTAACTTTTCCTTGGAGATATGTAATCGGTGTAGGACCTTGAATTGAAGGAGCCCATGCCTGGCACATATCGAAGAAGAGTGTACCCTCTGGAGAAAAGATTGCCAGAGCTCATCTGTTATAGTCATCCCAAGGTCTTTCTCCCACTGTGCTTTAAGGATGAAGAGAGAAGGAGATTGAAGATCTAATAGTATAGCATAGATTTCTTTAATCGCCCCTCTCTTATGAACGTTTATATTAATAATTTTATCCAAAGAAGTTTCCTCAGGTAGTTCCGGAAATGAAGGAAATCGACTCTTTACAAAGTGACGAATTTGTAAATAGCGGAAAAAATGTTGCCGAGGAACATTAAACTGCTTCAGGAGCTGCGTGAATGAGACAAAAATCCCATCTACAAAAAGGTCTTTGATATTTCTAAGGCCATTACTTTCCCATATTTTAAAGGCAGAGTCCATCATGGAGGATGGGAACATATGATTTGAGCAGATAGGTGCTTTAATTGACATTAAGTGTAACCCCAACCTTTTCCTACATTGCACCCAGATTCTGAGCGAGTCATACAACAAAGGGTTACGTTTATAGGTGTATAGTTCTAATGGGAGAGCTGATAGGTCAGGTTTTTATATGGGACGAATCCAAAGACCAGGTCAGCGATTCCAGAACCCAAAGTGTTCCAGTGTTCACTGGACGGCGAGCCAACCCAAGATCCTAGGAGACGATATACATACACACGCACATTCATTCGCACATTGATGGACTCCAATCATCTACTGTACAAGTAGTGCGGTAGGACAGACAATCACACACACACTCCTCATTGGATGGACTCTATTGCAATACACCCGTTTGTCATTGGCCCCACCGGTACCATTTGGACCAAGACTAATTCTTTACTTGTGCACAATTTTATTTTATTCTTTTTTTTTTCTTTTGCTACTTTGGGTCAACATTTTTTGCTTGAAGTTCTGTGTAATTCTGTGTTGTTTAGTGATGTTAAGCCTTTTAAAAGAATTTTTTAAAGTACTTTTAAGCCACACAACTGTGTTTGTCTGGTTCCTCTGCCGTTCATGTACCAGAGCTCTAAGAGTCGTTCTTAGTCTTCTGATACTAGCCCAAATTACTCATTACCTTGGTTATTATCCATTGGTTCTGTTAAAACATTAAACACAAATATATAAAATATAACTATTTACAGAGAGACTGTAGACGCGATACGTGCAAATACACAAAATGTACCACACTAAGTTGGTGTGGTGCATTTTTTTTTTATCAGTAACTTGATAAAAAAAAAAAAATTTTATCAATAACTTACCAGAAGTCTGTCCAAATATATTTGCTCAAATGTATGTGGATGATGCAGTTATATATACGCAAGCAAATAGTGTTCAGCAGGTGGCAAAACATCTTACAGCTGCTTTAGCATTAATGGCTGGAGGACTCATGCCTAATGTTGAACACCTCAAAAACTGTCTGCATGTATTTTTCAAAATGCCCCTTAAACTTGAAGCAATCAAACATATTCCTGGATGGAGTAGAGCTTGAATTAGCTCCAGAATTTAAATATCTTGAGGTCATTCTAGACCCCACATTATCCTTTAAGAGTCACACAAATAAAGTGTCCCAGGTACTTAAATGTAATAATCGAAATTTTAATCATATATGTAATAATTTAAATATGAATGTTGCAAAAACTTATTTTTACTCAATGATCATCTCTCATATGGACTATTGTTTGACGTCCTGGTCACTTGCTTGTCCAACAACACTATTGAAAACATTTATAAAAGAAGTTTAAAAGTACTTGACTAAAAACGGACTTCCCACCACCACTGTCATGTGTTAAAAAAACATAAATTACTGAACTTCAATAACTTAGTGAAACTTAAAAGAGTGTGTTTAATATATAAAATCTTACACTCCCTTGCTCCACCACCACTAAAGCAGTTCATTAGGCATAAAGAAAGCTCAGACAGGACCACTCGAGCTACAACCCGAGGAGACTTGTTTATACCCCACAGACGGACAGCATTTGGGCAGAACGTCCTTTCTGTCCAGGGTGGCCATCTGTGGAATAGTCGTCCTCAATCCATTAGAGAATGCTCGACAACTTGTTTAAGGCACAGGTTAAAAACTGGTTATGGACAAATCAAGTGTGTGATCATGTATAAGTTGTATAGTTTTAATGTTTTATTTGGGAATAGAATGGTGTGTGTGTGAGTTTGGTGATGGAGTTTTTATTATAAATGAATTATGAATTTTTTTTATGAATTATTATGTCTATTTTTTTAATGTTTTACGGACAACGGATGGAAATTAGCCCTTGGCTATAATCTGGCATGTTTACATTCATGTAATTTATTTTACATTTATGTTCATTAACATGCACTGTCCTAAAATAAATAAATAAACGCGCCAGACGTGCTACTTTGACGCGTTTTCGTGACGCAAATCTGCTTCTGAATTTTCGCAGGACCCTCAATTGCGCATCATCGTGCTTCTCCATTGACTGTACATGTAAACCTGACGCTCTGGTCGCGTCTATTGCGTTTGGTGTGAACACACCATAAGAGTCGTTCTTAATCTTCTGATACTAGCCCAAATTACTCATTACCTTGGTAATTATCCACTGGTACTGTATATAACTCCACGTAAGTGCTACACCATAATGGGCAGAGTCCCGTTATCAACAATTTATACTTGGCCTATCCAGCGAGCGCTGATATCAGTGATGTTGCAATATCAAAGTGGCTAAATGTAGCCGTTACACCCATACCCAGAGGGCATGGGTACCTTTGGTATCTTCAAGAGGATGATAAGCTGGTCCAGTGTTCCCTTACCAAGGGGAAAAACATCTTGCATGGTTTCTCCTGAATCTGAGATTAAAGGGCAGATCTCCTCTCCAGTACTTGCCCAGCTAAAATGAGGAGTGCGATTTCCCTTGTTGTCAGTCACCATCCAGTCCCTCTTCTGAACTTCACAACTAGCAGATGTGTTATTTATTTTTGACATATCAAAATGAAAATATTGAACAGAAAACCTATAAACTATAAGGCCCATTAAAATCGAGGGTGAGGAGGTGGAAACAGTGGACAGCTACAGGATCACCTGAATGACAGCCTGGACTGGAGGACCAACAGTCATGAGCTTTTTGAGAAAGTTCAGATCCTTTAATGCATGCAGCAAGAAGTTGGAGATTTTCTAACAGTCTGCGATAGCGAGTGCATCCAAGTTGCTGTCGTCTACTGGGAGAGGCAGCATCAGTGCCAGAGATGCCTGCAGGATCAACTAACTGATTCACAAGGCTGGAACCATCATTGGCCAGAATTTGGAGGCGTTGGAGTCATCAAGAGGCAGGAAGTCAAACTGAACAAACTGCTCTCCATCACAAGCCATCTAACCCTGCTCCAGTCCACACTACTGAGGCAACAGAGCTCCTTCTCTCTCAGACTGATCCAACCTTGGTGCCATAAAGAACACTAGAGCCTATCCCAGCTATGATAGGGCGATAGTCAGGGAACAACCTGGTCAGGTTGCCAGTCATGTCTTTAGACTGTGCAGTTAGTGGGCGGAAACCAGAGTACCTGGAAAGAATCCAAACTCCACGCAGAAGGGCCCAGCCAGGTGGTGGAATTGAACTCAGGACCTATGAGGCAACAGTGCTAATCACCACGCCACACTAACGGAAACTCTGTAAACTCTTTGCACTGTCTCACAGTCCTCACTCTGAGCCTGTGGCACTTTACTTTACCTCTGTTGTTTACTTATTGGTAATAAAGGTAGTATTGTGACTCTATAATTTCCCTCTTGGGATCAATAAAGAATCTATTAGGTAACAACTTCTAGTTTGTTAGAGGCCTAGTGGACGTTAAAAGGGGGAACCACGGCCCCAATTTACATTCCAGAGCCACTGTACCCAACCTTGGTTTGATGTTGCAGAGGTACGTCAGCTGGGACTACCACACAACATCCAGAACCTTGAGGGACTCAGGACAAATCCATCAATGTAGAGGGCTTTGGGCATCAAATAGTGTTTTTTTTTAACTACCTCAGTGTCCTCTGCTCCACTGATAGGCAAGCTGCCTCCCTCGTCGGATGCAGCACTTCATCCCCACCGTATAAAGTTTGTACAAAGCATTGCTTCACTGTCCTACCAAACATCTCCCATACTCCAGTTTTTGCTTAACCCACTCCTCTTGGTTCCTCTCATTACTAAATGCTTTGCAGCTCTTCAATAATCAATGATACAGACACTGGGGAAAAAAGCACAAACAGCAGTAATGTTTAACATAATTTATATTTATTTTCTTTTGAACAAAATGTTAATAAATGTATTTGTTTTACGTCCAAAAAAGGTCATGACTCGTGGGACGCATTTTATAAATAATTTCATCCAAGTCTTTTGTAGAAAAAAAAGAAAGTAAATTAGCAAACTAAAGCATCTCTAGTATGACAATATGACAACTTTATCAGATTTTTTTCCTCTATATTTGAACCCTTTCTCAATCCAAGCTTCATTTTTTGTATATTTTCCTTTAAGACCTCTTTCATCTCCTCAACTCACACCACAGCTTTAGACAACAGAAAAATGCAGCAAAGGTCTCAAAAAACAGACAAAAACCAAGGAGCCAAACAGAAAACACAGTGAGATTCCAACAGTGGGGGAAGTAGGGAGAGGTTAGGGAAGATATTTGGGATTCCACATCCTCAGGACATATTTACAACATAAAGGACAGGGTGCCGGTGGATGGATTGGCGTGGGGGCGGTGCTGGAAAGTGGTATGTTGATTCGGGGTGGGGTTCATCTGCATAGATCCACAGGACTCATATCATGAACAGCTAGAGATTGAAGGAAGGAGGGAGCACAAAGTGTGGGTCTATTACATCCACTGCTGTCTTCAAGGGAATGTAAGTTCTTGTCAACAGAGTTTGTCAAGGAAATCAAAACAAATCTCAAAAAATAAAAATAAAAAATAGAGCCAATGTGGAATGGTTGTGGCGGTGGTAGACGTAGGGGAAAAACTATGGACATCTTAAAAACCTGACTTACTTTTGGACTTTATCGTTTCGCTCTGACATGTGAGCGAAGAGCAAATCGATGGGTGGTAAATAATGTGAGGCTGTAAATGAGGAAAAAGCCAATCTGGAAACAAAGTTCACCATCAGCAAAACAAGAATGTCTTCATTTAGATTTGGTGTACTTAGTATACGTTTTTTGTCAGTATTTGCTCACGGGTGGTTCAAATCCCTATTTCTGCTGCCTAATAGGCGAGTTCAAACTAATCTTAATCCCTGCATGATCCATCCTCATGTAAATGTGCACTTTACTAGCAGCAGCCATGCAAAAAAAAAAAAAAAAAGGAAAAAAGAAAGAAAATCACACGGATCAGCCCTTGAAAACTCCTCACACTCCTCACACGCTGACAGTAACACAGCCCTTTGCTAGTCTGTGAAAGATAGCGGTTGATCAGCTTGTCTAAGGGTGATGTAAGAGTCAACGGTTTGATAGATTGGGTGGCTGGCTAGTCACATGCACCAACTCTGTGATACTGACAAGCTGAGCCATCAGTAGTGAAGATGTCACAAAGTAGGACACTAACCCCAGCTGTTTGTTTTTTCCCTCCTATATTGCACTTTTGCCTCATTAGATTTATGCAGCAGAGGCACTCAAAGATCTCGGGGCCTCATTTATCAGAACTAAAAATGACGTTCTGTGGGATGCATGGAATGGGGCCTGCAGCACAGAGTTGTAGGCACGTTAGTGTTTTCTGTAGTAATTTAATAGACAACTAACTTGAAAATCAGAAAGGAGACATTTGCTCACTCGCCATATTGTTGTTGGTTAATACTGACAATGATCAATAATGCAATGTGTTTAAATGCTTTCAGCGCTTCCATTTTTTCAACATCTTTCTTGCACATTGAAGTCTGAAGAATGATGTCAGATCTAAATTACTCGGACCATCCGAGGAGCATGTGAATGTGGAGAAAAAAGATTTTAGAACCAATTGACTGAAGATTTTTGTGAACATTTAGGGGCATTTGGCACTGTTGAACTTTTGTACACTTTGCTTGTCATTTTAATTTTCTGTTTTCCAGCTAGCTAGTAACATCAGTGCCATTCTCCTTGATTTTAGCTTAGACTTGTTATAAAAACAGTAATCTTTTTTCCCACAATGGGTGTCGCAATAACCATGAACTGTTTACACCAATATTTCACAAGTAAACGTTGGTATTGTACGGTGGCCCTGCAACTTAAGAAAACAGCATAACAGAAAAATTATGTGTCAGGAATTTACTTTTTATCTTTAAATTACACATTTGTGCTTTGTGTAGGGTGTGGCGCAGGACCCACATGCATGTGAAGTCATTGAGAGGCTGCCGTGGAAAGTTACTAGACTGCATAGCAACAGGGAGATAGGAAGGAGTTTTCCTTTACAGGAAGAAGACCTGTGATTGGAGCAGAGATGAAGCATGAGCCGGACACCAGACCAAATACAGGAAAGAGGGATGCCTATGGCGCCATGTGTAACTTGAACCTTCAACTATTTAATAAATTTTAAAAACTTATCATTTGAATTTTTTTCATGTTCTCTCAAAAAAAGAACACAGCAGCTGCAAAATCTCACAAAAACCAATGAAGTTAAATTAAAAAAACAATGTAAATAGAAAAAAGAGACGATAACTTCACGGAACAGTGGCGGAAGTGACAAGCTAACATTAAACAGCAAAAATGTAGCTACAGCATTATATGACTCACTATTAAAACGCTTCATCTGCATCTTTTTCTTCCTCACAACACTGATGAACCCTCAACATCTTTGAAGTGTATCTCTTTTTTAAAGTGTTATTTTTGTACTTTAGTTGTATTTTGTGTTCCTCTGCAGTGTCTCTCTATTTCCTGGTGTTCTCTCAAAAGTTGATTTGCATTTGACCACTCGGGACCACCGTAGTAGTTGTGTCCACAATGCACGTATAATATTACTGTAGCTACCCGTCATAATTGTAACTGTAAGTGCAATGGCAGAAATAATGCTACATAACAATTCTGACAGCGAAATTTCTGTTTCTATTTTTTAAATGACTTTTTAGGAGGTACTAAGATAAAACTGAACTTTTTTGGGGTCATAATTAATGACAAGTAACCCAAACATCCTGGAGAAAAGCTTGATGCCTATTAGAATAGAGCCTGCTGTTGGCCTCACAAACAACTGTGTGCAGTAAAAGTGACATCAAAACTGCCGGCGTGCGCTACACTTTGGTGTTTCAGATTGTCGTGTACTTCTTGATTTTTGTAACCTGCTGTACGAGCGGGTCGCTTCCATGATATATCAGTGGAATAGTGCTGTGATTCCGAGATTACAAAGACGGAGACTACTACAGCTGGAAACGGCGAGACTTTCTATAAAACAAAGTCTGCAATCCTTTTGATTCCAGTTTGGATTTCTTTTAATCCCACCAGCACTGATATGATTTCTTTATTTTTCCCTGAGAGGCAACATCTGCCGCTCAGGAGAATATTACAGTGAGTCTGGCGTGCCTTGAGCATCAGTAAATGGATACAGGGCTGTGGTGATGTCACAGTTTATAATGTCCATAGGCTAAGCTTAAGTGCAGTCATGTTGTTATGTAGTCCCTCATTAAGGTTAGCACTAAGGTCTTGACAAGTGTAACTGATAATTTGATAGCTTACGCTTGGCTGATAAATGAGGCCCCTGGTGTTTTGGCTTCATGCAACTGTCCTCTAGTGTCCCTGGGTTGTCCCTGCAAGTCTAAGTACTCGCCGTGCTGCCTGTCTGCAACACCAACACCACTGTATGAGGTAAACTGAACACTTTAGAAACCAGAAAACACCATTTCCCCCCGCCCAGGAGCGCTACACGGTGACTAATCTGAGCTTACTGTTCCTGCAACACCATGCAATCGTGAGCTGAGTTGTCACCACCTTTTCTTTTTTTTTGTAACCACTCCACCTCTCCTAACTTGCTTAACAACCCAACAAGCTAGAGGAGAAAGTGAGCCAGTCTCAGAGCACTTAAGGTCCTAAAATATGTAGGCATGTACTGTCATAAGGGGTTGAGGAAAGGTCCGGTCTGACAGAAACACAAGCTGAATATCAGAATACAGAATCACATACATTTTGTTTTCTGGGAAACAAGATCCACAAGTGATAGATGGAGCTGGTCCCAGCCGGCCCTCGAGCAACATCACATACAAGGTAGTAAAGAAGATCCGTCTAAGGTGATGGAGAGCAAGAAGTGGGAAACAGCTGATATGTCAAAAACATTCTGGCACCTGAAAGAAAGTGCAGCAAAAATCTAAAAGTAACGAATGAGAGTGCACACCTCATCGATGTCCATTTTTTCCTCTGACATGCTATCCGTACACACACATCGAAAACAGACGGAGGAGGGTGGAGAGAAGGGAGGGGGGGGGGGGGGGGGGGACAATATGCTAGAAAACATTTGGATGGAATAGAAACAATGAGCAGGTTTCAAGTGGCAAGAGGTCAGTTCTTTTAGGGGTGGTGGTTCTCAAACATCTCTCTCCGGTTGATGTCCAATTCCAGCACCCTCCGCTCCAATTAAAACCTTCCCACTTCCTGTGGTTGGCGGTTCATCGGCAGCAGGCTTGTGGAGGCATTTCCAGCACATCTCACCAGCTGTGTCCCTGGCAGCCATGACAAGCCTTCGTCTTCCTCCCTGTCAACAATCGCTCTACGCAAGCTCCAGCCCTGATTAAACCCCAAGGTTCACTCCTCATTAGAAGCACTTTCCTCTGGCGAGAAAATGGCAGCCACGCCCACCAACGAAGAATTATGGGAGGCTGAAATGATAATGACAGTGTGTAGGAGGACAAGGGCCAGTAGGCAGATCTTCAGTCGCCCGCTGCACAGTCTCGGGGTGGCGGCGGAAGTGACCGAAGCCCCCACGGGCTGGCAGGAAGAAGCAGTTCTTTTTAGCGTGCCCCCTGAAGGGTTGTCCATTTTGGAGTCCCATCGGACGTCGCAGCACTCCGCCTCACTGTCTGATGGATGGTTTCCCAAGAGACCTGAGAAAGAGAAGACACTGGATGAAAAAGCTGAGGTTCCCCTGCTGTGCACTTGTATTTATAACAGGGGGTCACTGGTAGTTTGGTGTTCTCACAGCAGATATACCAACTGTGTTCTGTATTCCACTGTTTTGCTTCACAATCAGCTGTTCACACGCTCATATGGAAGGCCAGAAGGAACCAAACCAAAAATAAGAAATGGCTCATAAATACATAAATATGCCATTAAATGTAAAAGTGCATTCAGTGCTTTGCAAACTTTGAAACACAAGAAACTAAAGTCGTGACACCATAATTGCTTCAAGATGTGACACTAACACATTTTAACATCATTAATGTGACTTTTAAACATTTAAGCTAACCGGTCTCACGCCGTCTTGTAGCCTGGTGAAGGAGTTCGTTTCTTTCCAAATCAAAGACAAATGAATTACGCTGATTGATTTTTCTTGGTGATAAATGAGCTGACAAAATGAACAATTTTGTTTGCTGTTATTCCAACTGTGCAAAACATATTTACGCATTTGCGGCTTATTGTAGGGCTCCTGCAATAAAAGTAATGTGCTCAGCCCAAGTTATAATGAACCAGCCAATGTAAAAGGGGGTCAAATTTGTGCATTAGGGTCAGCATACCTCACTAATCCATTAATATCTGCGATTTTCCAACTGCAGCCAGTGATATCAGACAGTTCAGCTTCACCCATCAATACTGGATCCATGAAGAAAAACCAACGTAACAACAAGATGCGAAAAAAGGTTTTTTAGCTGAGAAGGACATGAACTGAAATTTTTATTGATTGCTCAAGGATGCAAAGAGAGTCCTCAGCATGTTTTGGTTATTTTTAGGGGCTGTAGGTAATGTTATCAGTATGTGTCAAACGCTAACAGTAATTATCTAATACAAAGAGACAAAAAGAGTAAAGAGAGACTGTTTTCCATTTAGCCTTTTTAGCTAAATCTGATACATCTCTATGGTGGCTTTCTGTGAAGTTGCTTAATAATAATAATTTTAAAAAGTTGAAAAAAATAACCGTGCAATAAACAGCTCACATGGAGCACAAATGACAATGATCTGTCTAACACCAGCCACCTTGTTGCTCATCTGCTGCCTCGGTAAACGGATCAAACGCACTAGACCTCAGCGTGTGGCTCTAATCACAACCAGACACGGTGACCCTCAAATGAACTCCAATTAGAGCTCACCACGGCACAGAGGGAGCGCATTGCTGCATCAGTTGATGGTTCTGGAAGTCTTAACTTGCCAGCATGTTTATAAAAAAAAAGAAAGAAAGAACAAAAGGTTTGAGTTTGCTGTTGAATCTTACATTGGTACGACTCATTTCCACCTGCAACCCTTCCAACCTGAGGTATCGACCCTTCCTACGTCGATATTCCACTAATGTAAGAGGTCATGCTGCTTTTGTTGCCATGCTGGTAGTGTAGGTAAAATATTTAAAGTGTACCACAAGTAGCTTTTTGTCACTTTGAACTGGGGGATTATCTTTTTGGATCTGCTCCCATGGTGCATTGAAAGATGCAGACTGGATTATGGTGGATTCACATAGATTTATGCCATAATGTGAGCCCTATTTGTTGTTGCAAAGAGCACTGCCAATTTGATTTTAGCAGCTCCTGGTTGCAATGCACCAATAAGTTTATGGACGACTACACTAAATTGCCGATTCACTCACCCATCCAAATCATTTAAATCAGGTGTTCCGATCCCTTCCATGGCCATAGATGTATAAAATCAAGCACCTAGCCATGCAGACTGCTTCTACAAACATACATAAATGAATGGGTCGCTCTCAGGAGCTCAGTAAATTCTAGCGTGGTACCGTGATAGGATATGACTGCACACCCGTAGACAGAGCAAGGTCCACAAAGACATGAATGAGTCAGTTTCGTGTAGAAGAACTTGACTGGCCTGCACAGAATCCTGACCTCAACCCGACAGGACACATTTGGAATGAAACAGAGTGGAAACTGAGCCAGGTCAACATCAGTATCTGACCTCACAAATATGCTTCTGGGAAAATGGTCAAAAATTCTTATAAACACTCCTAAACTTTATAGAAAACCTTCCCAGAATAGTTGAAGCTGGGTGACATCATATTAAACTGGGATGTCACTCAAGTTCATATGCGTTTGATGGCAGACAAGTGAGTACTTTTGGCAATATAGTGTAGCGCTGGATTAGTTCAACACTGAAGATGGCTTAGAAATTTAATAATATCTAGATTGTAGCTACGAAGGAGTTCTAGGATAATGATATGTTTGAATAGTGCAAGCCACACTAAAAATGTGAGTATCACCGCTGGGTGTTTACATTTAGCTGAGATGTTAAAGCAGTTTTTTAAAGCAAAACATGGAAGGGCAGGCAAAGAGGATTGGAAGTCACTTAATTGGCTCCAAAAGCTGAGCGCCGCAGACAGCCGTGTTGCTGAAACTGCTGACTGTTACCGACACAAATCAGGCGCTAAACTAGCATGACTAACTTCCTGTTGATTCTAGAACACCTGCATGCACCTGCCCCTTTCTCTTCACAAAGTATTTCACTGTGGCTCACAGTTTGCTTACAGCAGCCATTAATATTTTTGATGGCATATTTTTAAATTTATGGCAAACTAACTTATTATAACCATCAGGAATTCTTTAATTCACTCACATTAACCTAACATGCATGTCTTTGAACTTTGGAAATCCACGGAGACTCACAGGAGGGAACACGGTCAAACAGGACGTCAAACGTTCCTGCTCAGAGGTGAGAGTGCTAATGCCCAAATGGTATTTTTAAAAAATTGTTGGAAAGGGACACCAAAAGGGCAGGAAAAGCTTTGTAAAAACCAAAAATAATTCACATCACAGTTTTCCTCAGTAACCTTTTTTTTTATAACAGAAACAAGACGATAATTGAATAAAAACGATGAAATGCATCGACACCTTCATCAACTAATAAAAGCAAGATTAAAATACTCTGGATACTCTTGTGCAGGTCAAATACGCACATCTGATCTCCCCCCAGGAGCAGGTAGAAAACGAGACAAATGTCAGCGCTTGGGAGGAAGAGAAGAGCAGACGCTTTAACACTTTAACTTTCAGACTTTCTATTTTACTCAGCTTCATCAACTTTGGATGTAGTCTATCGATCGTGGCTCAAGAGTTGGGAGTTCGCCTTGTAATCGGAAGGTTGCCAGTTCGAGCCCCGGCTTGGACAGTCTCTGTCGTTGTGTCCTTGGGCAAGACACTTCACCCGTTGCCTACTGGTGGTGGTCAGAGGGCCCGGTGGCGCCAGTGTTCGGCAGCCTCGCCTCTGTCAGTGCGCCCCAGGGTGGCTGTGGCTACACTGTAGCTTGCCATCACCAGTGTGTGAATGTGTGTGTGAATGGGTGGATGACTGGATATGTAAAGCGCTTTGGGGTCCTTAGGGACTAGTAAAGCGCTATATAAATACAGGCCATTTACCATTTACCATCTAATGATATTTAGTCAACTAAAACTAAAATAATTTCAATGCCTAAATTTTGACGACACTTAATTAAAATTTGCTGTCAAAAGGGAAACATGCCTCTGTCACAATGTTTTGAAAACTTTTTGCTATAATTTGATAAGATGTGTTTTGTATAATTTTCAGTTCAATACAGGCTTTAAAAGCAAATAACTGCTTTCTGTTTTTAATTAGTTTCACGCAGCATTCCAACTACTTTGGAATCTGGTTGTAGTTGACCCAACAGTCTCATTTAGCACTGCAGGAATTGTTTTCAGCTGTTTAACCCCAGTATACTTTCATAGAATCATCACACAGCGAAAGTTGAAAATCAAAATTTGAGGTGACTAAAAATAAAATCATGACTTCCATCCATTATAAGCATGCACAAACCTCTAAGCCTTTAGGTGTTGAAATGTTTTATGTTGTCAGTCTCATCCAGGTAACCCGTGAAGCTGACCTTTATTACAGAATAAAACAAATCTGCAGCAGATACTGAGAGAAGGACTAAATGTGTTGTTAAAACGTCCTTGCATGAGGACTGCAGTGCTCAAAAACACCACTAGATGTCATCAGAAAGCCTTTAGAACCACTTCACTGTTTTCCTGGTGAGACACCATTCAGTCAATACAGAGAAACACACACTGGATGATTTATTACTGTCTGTCCTTTTGCAAAATGCTACTCACCAGCTATTCACTAGCATAAATTAAATTAGAAGGTTTTTCTGTGAAGAGGATACAAGGCCCCATGAACACCCACGCATGCAAACACACAATCTGCACTCATCTCCAGGATACACGAAGTGGCACTAGGCAGGAAGTGGGTATTAACCTGTGCAGATGAAGCTGGGGCTGCCACCGTGGATCAGGTCGTCGTTATCGGGCAGGATGAACGGACAGCTCTGCTGGACCTCCAGGCAGTACTGGTGGCACGGCACCTTCTTCTGGCAGGACTGCTGGGTGGTGGGGAAATACTGAGCACACAGCCAGGGCTTATAGGCCGCCTGAGGAGGAGAAGGAGGAGGAGGAAGAAGAATTAGGCAAGAAAATTACATAAATAGATGCAGGTTCATGGTCCACAAGAGGATTGGAGGAAGTTACTGCATTTGTCTCTGCTGGGTATTGGCCCTCCCCTTGGTTCAAATAGCTTTCTTCACAATAACAAATAAATATCTAGAGGTCCACTAAGCGTCACATGTTTTTTCCACCAAAATAGAACAGCAACACTTCACACATCAATCTAACAGCCACTGGGATATTAGAGGTTACTGTTCAAAGATTAGCTAATCAAAGCTACGCCAAATACAGAGTAATCATTGGCAGGCAGGACTTTTTTTCCAATAAAGCCATTAAAGGCACTAAATATCTTAATATCCACGATGTCATCAGTGACTCATCTAGGATTAGGGACAGGGTTTGGTTAACATCTGCCCCCTTCTGAGGGACTTTTTGCGTGTTTGAAACAGCCAAATGGAAAATCGTTTAACAGAAAAAAAACAGTCATGACAAAAACGTACGAGACTTTATTTCAAAGCAAAGGGGTGTTTTTAATCTGCTGTGGTGTGTTTGGCTGCTTGCTGCATGCCAGTGCAATCAAAACCAAATGGCACAAAATAAACTCACCACATTTCATCCTGCGTCTTCTTCCAAGTTAAATTTGCTTTAGTTCACTGTGAGGCAGGATGTAATACAAAACGCACAGACTTATGTGCATAAGGAGACAGATGGTGACATGTAATAGCCAAAGCCTCGAGCTTGGAAAGCTTAGCAAAACTAAATGAACCGAGGGCATACCACAGTCTGGATTCATTCTCATTCTTAGCCATTTCTTTGTGTGTTTTATTGGGATTAACACAGGAGAGGGGAAAGAGCACAGACGATATCAAGCAGAGACTGAAATCAGATTTGTTTAGGACCCCACCGCCTACTGCGCCAACCCGGTGGGACCAAAGATCACTGTAAGTTCGATAAGTGCCCTCTAACACAGTCTTTAAAGGTGGACAGGCACTTTCCCCCATCCCATCTACCTTTGTAGCTAGCTGGGAACCTTTAAGCTGAATAAACCTATGCCTCAAAAAAAAGAGTTGGCATGATGGGACACACACCGGATGCTTTTGTTTCCTTGGACTGCTTACAATGTTACATGCTTCCTATGAGCCAGCTTTCTTTGCTCTACCTGGAGTTGGCAACACAATTTTTCAATTATTGTCTCATGGAAGCCACAAAGACATGCAATGAAAAGCTGTGTCAGTTAAATAACAGCGGAAATGTGCTGCTATTAAGTGATGAAAGCCACTAAAAGAGTCATTAGGCTGCCTGACACATTTAAGCAATAGAGGTACAACAGCAATTTTCAAGTGATGAATCAAAGACAAAACAAACCATTACCAACAGTCATGTAATTACCAAATAGTACAATGCTAAAATCTTGCCATGAGCCAAGTTTTGCACTTACTAATGAATGCTGCAATAACGCAATCTGAGTTTTAAGGGGAACACCACCAATGTTCCACATTAGTATGAAGCCTTTTAAAGTTGGGAAAATGAAAATAAAAGCCCATCTTGGGCGTGGTGGAGCCTGTGATATGCTTTTTTTTTTTTTTTTAATCTTTAATGTTGCTTCACACTTCTCCCTTTCCTGGTAAACTGTCGCTCTCTTCCCCGTTCCAACCCACTTCTCAACCAATCAGCATTCGACCTATGCCCATTCTAGCTACACGATGTTGCGTTTTTGGAGGACTGCACGGGAACATGCTTGTGCATGCTGAAAACCCCGCTTTGTAGGCAAACAAAATAAAACTCTATTATGCAATATGTGAATACAATCCATCTTCTCTGAGCCAACGCTCATTTAAAATGGATTAATGCAAAGCAAAAAAACTACCCTGTGGCCAGACAAACTGGATGTTGACCATCCGGCTTGTCATTGGCACACACTTAAAAAACCTGTGTCGCTGAATGCATGGGGGGGCATTAGTGCTCATGGAATTGAATGGTATATACACGTTTTAGAGGAACATATGGTCCCATCCAAATTAAATCTTTTTCAAGGGAGACCATGTCAAACTACATACTGTATCTATTACAAAAGCATGGCTTTTGTAGCTTTTGTAAGAGTCCAGGTGGTGAACTGGGCTTCATGCATTTCAGGCCATTTACCTGTTGAAAACATTTGGAGCATCATGAGACAAAAACCATGACAAAGAAGACTCAGGACTGCTGCAGCAGCTTTACTGCTGTTAAAAGAAGAGGTGATACTACACAGTGTTAAACATGGGTCTGCCCCAACTTCTCTGAAGTGTGTTTCTGGCATCATATATTTTTCTTCAAATTGTACATTTTGTCAGTTAATAAGATTTGCAAATCACTGCCTTCTTCTTTTATTTCTATTGTAATCATTTTTTTAAATTTGGTTTTATATTTTTAGCACTAAAACTATTCTTTATTGTTAACCTTAAAACTGTCAGTTACCGTGTAGATGCTCACCAGTATCAATACAATCCAATAATATGGCAGTGTTATATATTGATTTTTGCGCCATCATCTTTTGAATTTACGAAATGATTTTTAATCTAGAATTGATCCCTTGATACGTGTGATAATGTAAGCCTGTGCCTGTCTCTTTAAGGCCTTCCCCCTCCTCTATTATGATTGGCCAGTTTCCAGAAGCATCCACCTTCAGACTTTAATAAATAACAAAGTAGCAAACTTTAGCTTTTTGTCTTCTTTTTTCAAAAATTTAACTTACTTAAACTCAATTTAATCATGAAAATGAATCTGATTTTAAATATTTAAGTGAAAAACTAAGTAAACAACTTTAACAATTTAGGCAAACTAAATAAATACAAAACTGTTCAAAAGTAAACAAAAGTGATGGGGCCTTTAAATAATAGATGTGAATAAAATCAAAAATTTTGTATGTGTAATGATAGTCATAAACCTCCGAAATGAAACAAACAAAACTAACAAAAAAATCCAAAGGGAAAGACAAAACGGTGCAGGCACAGTTAATTATCCCTCCGTGTTATTTAACCACACAGAGACATCCATGCTTTGGAGGCGGGGCTGTCATTGTGGTTCGACTCCTCGTGGTTTTAGATGTTTGTTTAAATTGTACCCAGGTAAATCTTCACCTCTAGCACTGGCCTCCCACATGTGCGTCTCATTTCCTATTTATGCCAATATACAAAGATAACAAACAGTGCACAGGCAATTATATTAATTATAATAATCTGATTAGGATGATGGGAATCATAATGATGAGAACAATGTGCTTTGTAAAATCTAATATATTCCAGACACGTATGACTTCATGTTCACTCTACATGCATCTGCAACATACTGTACTGTTGGGCTTATTTCCAGGAAATACACTCATCCGTCAAAGCAAAAGGAGAGGGGAAAAAAGTCAATGCTGTTTGGGATTTAGAGGGAAAATCTGTCTCTGTTTAAATCCAAGCTCACACTTGCAAAAAACAACAACAAACTGCTGTGGACTATAGTGACTACACCTCTTTGTTTTTTGGAGGGTAATTTAGATAGACCACACCAACAGTGTAATTCCCATGATTCTCTGTTTTTGGTAAAAGCGTTGTTACGGTGAAGTGGCTCAACAGCTCAACGTACAGAGGAAAAAACAAGCTCAGGGCCAAGATAAAAATCAGACAGATCAATGAATGGGGGTTTATCTTTCAAGAGTTTGTTGGAGTGTGACGTGTAAAATCCGTGACCGAGGATTTTCACTGTGCCGGCTTCTTGTCTGCGCATATGCTGCTGTTTAATTTGCGATCATTTTATATAAATTCTCACCGCCGTGAGATAATCCGTCTAGGGATACCGCGGCTATCAAAAGAGAGCCAAAACAATACGATCGCAGTGAGACAGGAAATCTGGGTCCTCCTGAAGATGTATGCTGGCAGTTGCCAAGGTAACGGCTTTTTCTGCTTTTCATTAGAGCTCAATGGGTACTGCCCCACTCTCTGTCGGTTTGTCTGTTTGTGTGCACATGTTTAAGCGTGCAAGCAGGTCTATGTGTGTCTGCGTGTGTGTGTAAATGTGTGCGTGCGTATGCTCAGCGTGAAAAGGGAAACGTACAAGAGCAAATTGAGTTAGTCAGGAAGCAGGCCTGGAGTCTGATTTGATCAGTCTAATGTGTGATCAGTGTGAATGGGAACCTGGCACTCAAAAAGCCTCTGTCGCCATGCAGCTTAGTCTGCTTCGTACAATTTACTGAAGCCCAGAGACACAGACAGGAAAGACACCAAGCTGGCAACTGCTTCCACCAGGGCTTTACTCCCTGCAGCTGATTTCAGCAAAAGCCCATCTATTTGCACAAAGAGCTTCAGTCCTGTTTAGATGCCACACCTGACAACACATCACGTGTCGGTTAGTCGCTGTGTTTTGGGTATTAACTCTAGAAATTTAAGTAATTTTCTCCCAAGCCAATTATTTAAAGCTGAAGAATAAATAAGAATAAAAATCCCATTTAAGTGCTAATGTTCTGCCAGATAAGTGTCAGCAGTGATGACTATTATATGAGACAGGTTGAGGTTTAATGCTAGAACAACCAATGGTTGTTTACAGTATGCAGTGCATTAATTGTTTTTAAACTTCACAACTTGTTAACTATTACACAAGACACTTAACTTCTATAGCACTGACTACTGTGGGTTTGGTCTTTTGCTGTTTAAAAAAGTAAGGCCACCTGTCCATTTTCATGGTGCACATTCACTTGGGAAAAGCTAGTTAGCTTTTCTTTCTTTCTTTAAGGTTGACTTAGGTGGTAGAACGGGCAGTCTAAAAATAGGATTTTAGGTTTTTTTTAAGGTCTTTTCATACCTGTGGTGTTTAGTCCATTGCAATCAAGCTCGGTGCGGTTTGTTTGTGCAGGTGTGAATACAGTAATCGCTGAAATGTGGACCAAAAGAACCACACCGCGACCACCTCCTCCAAAGAGTCTTGGTGCAGTTGTTTTCGTTGATTTCAACTCCAGAGCGGTTTGTTTATGGTGTAAATGTGATCCGACCTTGATCCAAACTTACTACGAGGTCTACCTTACAAGTGTGAGCTAAAAAAAAAAAAAAAAAAAAGAGGTCTCGTAACCACATATGCTTTGTATTCTGGGATGCGGCAAGTTATCATAAAAGTGCAAGGGTCAGTATGGGTAAGCACTAGCTGTGAAATGAACATAAATTCTCAACACATTTTGGTTCACTTGGACTTGACTTGGATTTTTCTCTGTGCTAAAACAAACCAAACCACAGGAAAAAGCTACAAATTCATCAACTTATTCAGACCAGAGGAAACAAACTATATTTGGGAAAACGTCCTTACAGTCTATGTATCGAAGTGTCCTTGGGAAGGATACTGAACCCCGAACTGTTCCAGATGTATCAATAAGAGTGTTATTGAGAGCATGAATGCTAGATCAAAGTGCCTAGGTACAGATAAAAGCATTACATGAATCTGTGTGATTGGGTAAATGAGACTCAATGCATAAGTACTATTTTATCTACTATTTCTGGGTAAAGGCTCCTAATTGCAAAGTACGGATCAACTATTGTTAGGGGTCACACGGGTCTAGAGAGCAGCCATCGACCATCTGGCAACCATCAGTCACTGAAAAGCTGGCATGTCTGCAGCCACTTGCCAACTGCTCTCGAAGTTGTAGTGAAACTTGAAAAACTGTAATGCAGGGAATAGAAAACACAGACAATGGACAGCAGGATGATGAAGAAGTGTTCCTGTCTGTTACTGACTAACCAGCTTTTACAACCTAACAATGACAGAACTTCATTGTGGAGTCCTGACCTCACAACCATCAAGACTGTAGATGTGTTAAAGGCATTTAATAGCCGACGAGCTAACTGTCGTAATGCAGGGATGCATTTACTACTGAATAATTACAAACAACTGGCATCTACAATCGCAACTAACAAACACAAGCCTAATGGCCCGAGCTTGGTTCTACCGTAGGTTTCTTCCTTAAAAGGGAGTTCTTCCTTCCCACTGTTGCCAAAGCACTTGCTCATAGGGGTCATCTGATAGTTGGTGTTTTCACTGTTTTCTCAGCCTTATAGTAAAGTCTTCACCTTACAATATAAAGTGCCTTGATGTAACTATTGCTGCGATTTGGCACTATATAAATAAAATCAAATTGAATTGAATGGAATTCAAAGCCAAGGGAGAATATAATGTGTATTTTAATTGTAAATTCAATTTGATTTTAATGATTTTAGTTCTAATGCTTTTGTTTGCCACATGAAATAACTGGCAGGTTGGAAAAAAGTGCATCTGATGCCTTCAGGGGAGGTTTTCTGCCTGTGTGCTGTCATGTAGCATCAGTCAATTGGATAGCAAAAAACACTCTCAAATCAAACAGCGGAGCAACTGTGTCTCTGCAGGGAATGCATGTGGGGGGGGGGGGGGGGGGGGTGTCACTGGTTTTGCAGCCAGCAGGTAGCGTTACAACTGTGCTGTATATTGAAAGATAAAGATTAACGGAGCTATTCTGGTGCTACATGCTGCAAAAGTTAGCAGCCAGAAAGGAAAAAAGTCACATTTACGATGTAATAAAAAGACCCTACAAATAACTTCTCTCTGCTTGGCTAAAAGGGGATCCACTCCTCAGCTCAAATGGATATCACACACTCCTGGTGACTTCTGTATTGTAAAAAAGGGTCAGTTTTTGGTCATTCCACCAAAACCAAGAGCTGTTCACAAGAAGCGGCTCTCAGGTTGACAGCTCCTGTAAATCTGACATGCAAAGCAGCTCATCCTCCATTCTGCTTTCCCGGGCTGCAGGGCTTCCCCCACCATTCCCATTCGCATGCCTGTCATCTAACACAGAGAGGACTGTGGGAGAGCTTGTCTGTAGACAAGAGGAGCTGCTGAATTGCAGACACATGTAATTGTTTGCTCGGTACTCATTTGGTAGCATAGCACAAAAATCAACAATATATAAACACGTTCAACATCAAACTAGCACTCGTAAAAAACCCCACTGTGCCTTTATTTTCTACTTTCAAGTGCAGACCAACAAGAGGAAAAAAATGTGGGGCTACATTATGATGATCTAAAGAAATAAATGGCTGTACGTATTCTTTGTGAAATATAGAAGACACTAAATTCTGCTTCTTTATAATGAAAAAAAATCTGACTATTAGGGAACTAAATTGTTGTCATGTCTATCCATTGCTATTGTTAATTTCTTTATCCTTAATTAGTAATTTTAATTAGGCCGTGGGATAAGTTGTTGTCAGAGAAACTTGTTGCAAACAAACATATTATGTAACATAACCATAACCAATAATAATCTAACATTATTATTTAATAATGAAGTACGCAGACACTGTGACAGTGGTGTTGACATCACAGACATTGTCAGACAGTGACCAACACAGCTATTATGGTGTGCAAAATAAAAAAATTCATTCAAGAATTATTGATGTATTTTTTTATTATTTATAATTTGTTTATTATGTATTATTATACAATACTATTAACGTGAAGAAAGTGTCAAAAAATTCCAGGTACTGGTAATAGTTCAAACATGAAAGGTAGCTAACATTTAGCGTCCCCTCCCTGTGTCCTAGCTTTTATGCTAATGCTAAGCTAATCTAGCTTTATATTTAATTTAGAGACATGAAATAAATTGTGTTAATATTGTTAAATTCAGAAAAATTAAAGCTAGATTCCCCCCTTTTTCTGTTTCATATGCTAACATTATCTAACTTCACATTTATCTTAGAAAGATGAAGAATATTGTTTTAATTTTGTTAAAAGAAGCCAAGCTAGCCCGCTTCAGTTCCAGCTGTGATGCTAAACTAAGCTAAATTACTATTTATGTTACAGAATTGACTTAAACTGTTAATTTTCTTCTTTCCAAAAAAAAGAACAAAAAAGCAAGAGAGCTGCTTTTTAGATTTTATGATAAGCTAATGTAGCTTCATGTTTGAATGTCAATTATGTTACATTTGAAAAGAGTAAATAATCTATTTATTTTGTTCCTGAGCAGCAGCCTGTTACAGCAGCTCCCATATGCACTGCTGTTTTTCAACTACTCTAATTCATTCTTAATAACTAATAACTTATTTACCAATTTACTAAAGAACTGACCAAATACCGGATGTCTTATATCATGTTTTATCCCATACCCTTTAGTTCTTGTTAAGAGTCAAGCTAGCCCCTTCTCCTGTCTCAGGTTTTTATGCTATACTACTATGTGTATATATGTGAAGATATTATGTGTTAATTTTTTTATCTTTTCAACTCTTGTTGAAGTGAATGAGTGTGTTTTCTAAAATGGGGCTCATAAAACAGTAAAATGGCTGCTTTTGAGTAGGAAGCTCCAAACATTACTCATTAAGTGTGCATATTTTTTTATTAGCCTTAATATAATACTAAACACAGGCCATGAAATGATGTCTTGAGCCACAACGAGTGTATCCCCAAGTTCTGGCTCATAAATGAAGTGCCACGTTAACTGTACTCATATTGGCTTAAAGCTCCCGGGTATGTAAAAAACTTTAACTCAACATGCTGTGAAGTATCAACACTCTGTTTCTTTCCCAGCAGGACGGTGTTGTCACACATACACACACACGCGCGCGCGCACACACACGCGGCGGCTATAAAGTGGAATGACAGAGACGGCTATAAAAAGCATATGAGTCAGCAGCAGAGTGAGATCCCAGTTAGAAGCTGAATGACACAGATCATTACCACTCACACAAATCATGGCTGCGTTAGAACAGGAAGGGGCTCTTACACTACCTGTGCTATTTTCTGCTGTGTTTCGCGGTTTGACAAGGCTTTTTTTAAGTACCGTACTGTACCCAGTGTGCAAAATAGGGCTAGATTCACGATACTGAAGAGCTCACATTTGAAGTGGAAATCAACAAGCGAATATGATCTGTTTCATTCAGGAAAAAGAATTGTATAAACCACACAGAGCAGGACATAAAAAAGACACCATCAATACTGGCAAAATTTTGTTGATAGGACTTTGATCATTCAAAGCTTAAATCTCAGCGGTCGCCTTGGGTCAATGATGCAACACTTGGATAATCCAGCAGGACAGGCAAACACACGGTTGCCTGTTTTCCTGCATTGACGTGTGCACTTATTGCATCCCATCCTCTGGTGATGTAACACATCCAGGCAGAGCTTCTGTGTGTGACACTGAGGCAGGGCGCTCTCACCAAATTAGATGGTTTGCAATTTCAGTGCGACCCTTGTTCCTACCTTGACCGTGTCAGCCTCTACCGACAAGCGCTCACTTGGGAAAAATCAAGTGAACAAAGAAAAAAAATTTTTTTAACCACATAAAGACTAAATACTATACCTCCATTACTTTTCAATAACAATATGCTAGCAGTCAATGTCATAGAGGAGAAATTAAGCCCAAGACACCATCACACCAAGATGACAGCAAGTAAGGACTTAAAAAAGAATAAAAGCATAAAAATAAATACACAGCAATTCACAGATATATTAAAGAACCTTAATTTCCTAATTTCCTAATGAGACTTTCAGAGGACGTCATCACTGTTAGGACTGTGTTGATTATTGTAACTATTCAACGTGTGTCTTTCAGTCTTCTTTAGCCTGACTTCAACTGGTCCAGAAGGCAGTTGGAGCATCTAGGCTGCCAATAAGAACTAGCAGACATCTGCATATCTCCCCGATTCTTGCTTCCCTTCATTACCTTTGAGCAAAATTCAGAATTAAAATTCTATTAACTTACATAGATACATGGCTCTGCTTATATAGCAGAAATACTAATAACTTGTAACAGCAGCTAGCCTCTCCGATCATCAGGTCTCTTAACATTCCTACATCCTTATTTTAAAACCAGAGGTGATCTCGTTTTTATAAAGCCTTCTCAGCCTGTGATCAGCTGGACCCAAGCAGTATGTTGATTGTGTGTGTATTTAATGTGTGGCTTCTATAACTGTGAGAAACTTTACTACTGTGTGTTTTAAAAAGTGCTATACAAAAAAAAGTTATTACTAGTATTTCAGACGGGTCTAGGTCACATATATTTCTTAGACCCTGTGTCAGGTCTTTGCTGAATTATGTCAAGATATGCCAAATTTTCAGCTAATAGCTCTTTGGCAATCACCTCGGTGTTGCAAAAATACTATTTTATGCCTGTCAAACTATGTTACCATTGACATTTTTGGTGGATTGAACCAAAGAAACGGAAACAAATTCTGTGTTTCTGTTACAGGCTGCCCATAACAAAGTCCCTAAAGATATAATTTACAATTGTCTGTTATGTGAAGGGACAACACTGGTTCATCCGTCTAGTTAGGGGCCTTTTTCACACAGGAATTATTCATAGGTCAGTGTTAAGTGGCTTAACAAAGACAAAAAAAACCCCCAAAACAACAATGAGCAGGTACAAGAACTAGATTGAAAATGAGTGAAAAGCTTGGAAAGACCTTCAGAAAGGCTGGAGACTTAATGCTCAAGTCCACTGAAAAAGTGTAAGAATAAGAAAGGCTGGCTCCTTGAAAGTAAAATATAAGGAAATGAAGGTTGGCTCACAACATTTGCTCAGTACTGTCTATTTTTATACAATCATTTCAAACTGTTCAACAAATAAAACATTTTAAAAAATCTACGAAAAATGAGATTTTAATCTATTTTATTATTTTTGAAATGTCAACATTTGTCAGTAAAGCAGCTCCGATAAACCTCTGAACTGAAACCGAGTGTAAATGCTGACAAATTGTCGGTTTTCCAGTTTCTCAGAAGTAAACAAGCCCAAAAGAACAATGTTTAAAGGTGAAAACATTAAACACGGGCCTGCTTTAAAGATCAATCATATTGACAGGCTTCTAGAAATCTTGACCCTTTTAGCTGGAAAGCCTCTCTAGAGGACACAGCTTTATGAGACGTCTGACCCATTAGGCTTGACTGACACGAACGGGAAGATTTTTACAATCCGACTCAACGCTATCTGCTCCTGCTTTGCACCCAATGCTGCAAGATTGGATCCACTTATCAGGACGTAGATGCAAACATAGCATCATTTCCCTGAACCGTGTTTTGTTCATCATTTCTGAGAAAACATGATCATGAATGTGCATGGCGGGATTTGTTTTCAGCCTGGCTCCATTTACAAAGCAGGCAGGTCTAACAATTGGCATTCAGCCCATGTAAAAATGCTATCTGCTGCGAAAAACAAACCTAATTTCTTTAGGCATGAGGTTGTTTCCCAGGTTTGGTTTTCACGGTGAGTAGATTAAGCCGTGCTCTGGTCGAAGAATCCCTCTTGGCTTGGAGCCAGCTCTGCAGCTCTCCTCTCCCAAGTTTTAAAGAAATCATTTTCAGCTGGATCAGAGAACAGCGAGGCTGCTGAATAGGTCAGTGTGGCTCTGCTTTCTTCATCGATGCAGACCCTGCTGACTGCAGGTGGCTTGACATAAGCCTGGGACATATCGACTGAACCATCCAACCCCCGAGATGGCGCTCCATGATAAACACAGTGGGATAAATGCTGAGTAGGGACCTTGTCGCTGTGACACACAGGAACCACAAAACTGAGCTTGGCTACATCACTCTTATCAGCAATGAAACATGACATCTAAAACACCTGGTTGTTTATGTGTACGCTAACATGAGGATGAAAGAACTGGAGTCCAGGTAAGTACTAACATGACAGGACTCTAGAAAAAGACAAGGTTCAAAGGTGGGAATACTGGAAAGAAAAAAGGGACAGACAGATCATTAAATATCCAGACACCTAATACAAGTTGGCAACATTAATCTCTGGATTCCATCCATTTCTACACACTGAGTTTTTGAGGTCTGCAGAAAATAAATTCAAGGTGACTGACGTTATCACAGATGATCGCTTTTCAAGGTAGAAAGTGTAAACGGTGATCATCACATCCGAGTGTTGGGAATAATGACAGAGAGGGAATGAGAAGGAAGGGCCAGTGTGCGAGAGGAGAGCAATCAGCATATAGATGTTAAAACTGTAATCTGAACACAGTCAGGAAAAAAAAAGTATTACTCCTTTAGGGGTAAATTGCTTACCGTATTTTTGACCCTTGTACTTTCTTTTTTCTACAACAAAGCAACAAAAATAGATTTTTTTTAAGAAAAGGTGTAAAGTTGGTTCATTTCTGTTTTTATTACCTATCACATGTCTGTAAGAAGATTCTAACCTCTGCCTAGTAAACCCCTAAAATCTAAGAAAAATAAGAAACAGTGCAAATATGTACCTTTTACTTTTCGCAAGAAAAAAGAAAACAAAGAAAGAAAAAGAAAACAAAATAAAGATTCATCATATAATAAATTTCCCACAGTCTGTCGTCACTCTGCCCACTTTTTATGGCTCGATTAAGACAGAGTACAGATTTAGACTAAACGCTAGCATGTTCACAAAGTTGTTGATGTTGATGATCAGTTAGTGTCGTTTGCTGCCCTTTGCGCTATATTGAGATGCAACAATTCCAATTTACTTTGCATTTCCAATTTATTAAATCCAGTTTTTAAGATCACCAATTTTAATTTTGTCTAACTTTCTAAGAATTTCAACTAACAGCACAAACATTAAGTGTTGTATTGTTGATATGTAATTACATTTCTACATAGGTAAACTTTAATAACAGGTAAATGTACCAACTTACTCCAGTCAACAACCAACCCACTGGTATATCTTGAGTCTCCAGAGCTAATTTTTCCTGTTTTTCGCTACTGAACGTTAAGACGCCATTTAATATCACAGTGAATTATGGACACACCTCGTTAACCAAGCTAGCAAGCCGCAAATAAAGTTAACTTTAAAAACAAAAAGCTTACTAGGCTAACATTAACTTTTAACTCCCTGCTATTAGCCAAAAGACATGTATTTTTGTATTAAAAAACACAACAACCTGTAACTATATAAATGCTTGTCTATTACACACACACACACACACTATAGTTACATAATATAATGTGATTAGTTTATCAGATAGACAGCTTTTTGCTGTTATCATGCTATTGTCCTTTCCTCTTCTAAGACATTTAATAATTTAAAAAAACTTTGTAACTAGAACATGAATACCAAAAGCCATGCTAAGAGCTCTTCGATGTAGTATGTAGACATGGTGATGTGTTGCACTAAAAACTAATGCTAGTAGAGCAGCATCCTCGCAGTATTATTACAGGATTATTACAGAGACAAGATCTTCTGGTTATTTTCAAGCCCCTTAAGAGTAGAAGACATTGTTATGAATGCATTATAAAGTTAAGTGTGTGTTAACTGTGTTACTGTTCTAATCTCCCAGAGACCTCAGAGAAAAGTGAAGACATACACGTCTCTTAAGTAACTAGAAATCAGATAACTGATGCAAAGTGTTGTAGGCATAGAATTTATGAGGAAAAATGAAAGAATCCACCTGCTGATCAAAAAATAAGATGTTATAAAGTTAAAAATGAGTGCTTACAGACCTCTGGTATAGCACACACAGAAATGTCACTAAAGGTATGCACTGTATGTGTGTTTATTAGTGTATATAACAGCTAAATGGAAGTTAAATGTCCAAGAGGCCTCCCGTTCCGCCCACACCAGGAGCCTGACACAAGCTCCTGCGTTCATACACCCCCTCTATTAGAAATGAGACAAAGCTGAGGAGCGCGATTTCCCATTTAACATCTATTGTTCTAACAGAGCTGAACACTGCTGAAGAGGTGGGAGAGGGTCTTCACAGCAGTGTGCAGCTCCTCGAAACGCACCAAAGTGGCTCTCAACTCAGGTGGCCACTTAGCAGTTTACATGAGGGGAGGATTTGGAGGGGAGGTCACATGGGAACGGCATTGGGACTGTGGGTGTACCAGGTGCCTCTGATAATGGCTTGACATTCTCTCTATTCGTGCTAAACGGAGCAGCTCTCTTAGATAGAGGTGCATGATCTGCACTGATCTATCGCCAGACAAGGATGCTCAAACTGGAGCAGTTTGCAAAATCCTGCAATACTTTGAAAAATAACGTTTGAAACTCCCTTGCTAATGATATGGTTAGGATTACAGCTAAATGAAAAATAATATTGAAAAATTAGAAATATGATCAAATGTATTGCTTTAGGTTTTTTGTATGCAAATTTAAATGGATGCAACTTGTTTCAACATCAAGGAGGAAGCCCGAGTTGGTTTTATGTTGCAGTG
The DNA here is from genome assembly GCF_057381915.1 of Diplotaxodon limnothrissa. NCBI lineage: Eukaryota > Metazoa > Chordata > Actinopteri > Cichliformes > Cichlidae > Diplotaxodon > Diplotaxodon limnothrissa. Next base: position 34,285,685 of record NC_140617.1, on the reverse strand, counting down.
CTATTTGTTTGTCTTTAGTGCCTTTCTAATATTCATTAATGAGCATGATGTAGCAGTTAACATATTTCACCCTACATGTGAAAGATTCCTGGTTTGTGGGAGGAGACACAAACCCAGCCCCAACAGGTAAACATGTTTACACGTAGACAGGCAGGTAGCTATTTAGGTGGTTAACAATGGTGCAGTTTTCTTAAAGAAATTTTTTTTTTTTTTGGGGGGGGGGGGGGGGGGGGGGGGGGGGGGATCCCAAAGGGGTAAAAAAAAAAAGTGCTTTGTACAGTCCAGAACAAAAGTTTAAAAGGCGAAAAATGGCAAAAAATCATATTTTGCATGGTTGGATCTTAACAAGGTTCCACGTAGAGCTTCAACATGCAACAAGAAGAAATGGGAGTGAGACAAAACATTTTTTGGAGCATGCAATTTATTGAAAACAGCGCTTAAACTGATACAGGCTGTTTTACAGCTGATCAAAAGTTTAGGACCTCATGCCTTTAAAAGGCCAGGTCTGTGCAAAAATGTGGATTCATTGTCATTTTCTGTCAGGTAGTCACACTGACCTTGTGATGGCAAAGTCAAAACAATGTTCCCTGAATGTGATCGGGTTGTTGAGCTGCATAAGCAGGGTTTCTCGCAGCACGCCATCACTGCTGAGGTGGGACGCAGAAAAACAATCATTTGGAATTTCTTAAATGATCCTGAGTGTTATGGAAAAAAAAAGTCGAGTGGAAGACCCAAGAAATGTCACCAGCACTGAGCTGGAGGATCCAATTGGCTGTCTGTCGAGACACTGGACGATCCTCGACCCAAATGAAGGCTGTTACTGGTGCCGACCGCAGCCCTGTAACCATCAGACGGCATCTGAGACCGAAGGGCTTCAAAAACAAAAAATGTCTTCAAAGGCCTCGTCTGCTTGAGCGCCACAGAACTGACCACTTGGACTTTGAACATGGGATATTGAAAGGTGGAAGAAAATTTTATTCTCAGATGAGAAAAAAAACGTAACCTTGATGGTCCTGATGGTTTCCAACGTTACTGGCATAACAAGCAGATTCCACCTGAGATGTTTTCTACACGCCACAGTGGAGGGGGCGCCATAATGGTCTGGGGTGCTTTTTCCTTCAGTGGAACGATGGAGCTTCAGGAGGTGCAGGGGCGTCAAACGGCCACTGGCTGTGTCCAGATGTTGCTGACAGCGTCCCTCATGACTGAGGGCCCTCATCTGTGTGGTAACGACTGGGTTTTTCAACAGAACAGCACTGCAGTACACAATGCCCGCAGGACAAAGGACTTCTTCCAGGAGAATAACATCACACTTTTGGACCATCCTGCGTATTCCCCTGATCTAAATCCAACTGAGGACCCTTTGGGATGGATGGCAAGGGAAGTTTACAAAAATGGACAACAGTTCTAGACAGTAGATGTCCTTCATGCGGCCGGCTGTTCCCACTCACCTCATGGAAATATCAAGCAACGAATTTTTGAAGTGATCAACAATAACAGTGGAGCTACTCAATACTGAGAAACAAAAAAATGTTTTGTCTCACTCCCATTTCTTCTTGTTGCATGTTAAAGTTCTACTTGGAACCTTGTTAAGATCCAATCATGCAAAATATGATTTGTTGCCATTTTTCAAGTGCTCTTAAACTTTTGATCTGGAACGTATCCAGCTATAGCTATTTCCCTTTGATAATGACGGTCTAAGGGGGAAGTATTGGGGTTCATTTTAAAATAACACAGTGGCTATTGGGATACATTTTCAGGAAGTTTCAATACATGAAAAGGATGAAAAATACTAGAAAACAAATATCATAATTAGCTGAGATTTAGTGACATCATCCTGCATCACCAGCTCATTGCTCAAAACAATGAGGGAAAATCAGATTCTGGTGACTGACAGCAGGACTGGCTGAGTTTTAATACTTCCCATGTATATTTATGGTCTCTGGTGACACCAAGTGCTCCCAAAAAAGTAAAAATAAAAACTGACAATGAGGATTATTAGTGGGTTATTACTGTAGGCTGTTATTCTGTGCCTTGAATACTAATGAAAAACAGGTAGAGACTGTGGGATTGCTCTGTGTTTTTACTGGACTTAATGAAGTGAGAAAGTCAACGGAGGCTACAAACTGCAGCTTCAACTGTTTGTGATTTACCGGAATAAAATCCCTGTACTCACATGATTTACATTCACACTGCTTATGCCACAGGTCTTTACTCAGTAAAGAATACCCATTAATTCATAATCTTGGTGTGTATCTGAGGGCAGATGTTATTTTTACCGTTAATAATTACAGCAGCACATGTTCATCTTTCAACGAATAAAATATAAATAAAATATTTTCTGCTTTGCACTAAGGCTAGTGAGTAGGCAGCACAAGGTCATGAAGGGATTTATATGAGACCTGTATTTGTAGGTGTATATAGCATAGATCTGTGAAAAGAAAAAGAAAAGCATGAATAATTTTTATGTGAAAACAACACATTTTGGCCCTTGAGACATGAGTTTAAACAAACAATTAATGACACTGCTTCCTGAACAGTTCGCAAAAAAATACATTCATTAGTGCTTATGCTTTTAAACTCGAGCTAAAAATCAACAACCCAACTGAAAAAAATAATTTAACACCACTGACTAAAATATCTTTAGTGTTAAATGAACACAAAAATTCAAACGACACGCTTTCTTACATTAAATATAATCATTTAACTGCTTTCAAAGTTGTTCCATTTCTCTTAATCGATCGGTCGATCTTTCTCATTCCATCCCTGGATTGGAAATTTGCCACAAAGTAATTAAAGACAATCCTACTTCTCTTACTATTAGCCATAGCCACTAGCCGCTACCTTAATGATAACTTAACAGACAGCCAGTGTGGCTATCCAATAAAAGTATTTTCAACTTCTCTATTTCCACAGCAGATGGATCCTCATGGTCGATTTGGCAAGATTTTATGACGGATGCCATGCCCTTCCTGATAAAACCCTCCTAATTACGCATGTTTGGGACCACACTACACTAGCTTATGACCCCCTGAGGAAGAGTTTGCAGCTATCACGTAATTGCTAAGAGTTAAGCAGTTAACATTAATGTATTATAAACTTTATTTATAACAGTTTAATGTTTCAGTGTTATTGAACCAAAATTCAGTGACGTGAGTGTCAACTACTTTAGTCTGTAGTGATGGGAAGGGCTGTGTGCAAGACTCTCTGCAGTGGTGCTGTATGAAGTTGTGCATGAGTTGGAAGAGGCACAAACAGTACTGTTTGTATCAGTGCTACTGCAAATGACTTTCTAATCTGATAGCAATTATTAGTATTGATTAGTACCTGAGTATTGAAAACCCTATTCAAGACCATCTGCTGAAGTTCAAACCAAGCACCAGATTCATGAAGAAAGGTGATGTAAAGTAACGCTGAATGTAGCCAGGTACTGGTGCGGTGCCAGATGGGCTGGTCTGAGTATTTCTGATCTGTGGTATTTCTGATTTGCTGGGATTTTGCATCAAAGCCTTGTTTAAGGTTTACAGAGATCTGTTCTGGTCAAACAAAGAAAAACGTCCCAGTTCTCAAAAAAACAAACAAACAAACAAACAAAAAAAAACAAAAAAAAAAACACAGGAGCTTGGAAAACCTGCCTAGTCTGATGATTGGTAATTTCTGCCACATGGATCTATCCATTCTTCCTTGCATCAATGATTCAAGGGGGTATTACACCATAGTATATAGTATGAAATCATACTAGATAAGATAAGATAAGATAAGATAGAACTTTATTAATCCCTCGGGTGGGTTCCTCTGGGAAATTCGATTCCATACTATTAGTGTGTGTGTGTGTGTGTGTGTGTGTGTGTGTGTGTGTGTGTGTGTGTGTGTGTGTGTGTTGGGGGAGATGTTCACTTTGGGCCCCTATCATTTAATGATAACAGCAACACTATTGTTGCTGACCGTGTCCATCCCTTCGTGACCTGTGTACTCATCTTTTGACGGCTGCTCCCAGGATAATGCACCATGTCGCAAAGCTCAGCTTATCTTAAAGTACTTCTTCTTTAACAATGCAATGAGTTCACTGTTACCAAATGGGATGCACGGTCACCACATTTCAGTGCTACTGAGAACCTTTGGGATGTGGTGGAACATTAGATTTGTATCATGCACAAATCTGCTGTAACTCTGTGATGCTATCATTGGACCAAAATCTCAGAATTAGAGTTTTAACAGTGGAATTTGCAGACATTTTTAACTTTTTGACATTATAGTGAACTTCAAGTCAAAATGTAGTATTTCTAACCAGAAATTGAATGTTAAAGCTGTTATTAACCATCCATAACGAATAATTCTCTATTTCTCTCCGACAGATTAACTATTAGCGCACAGAAACACAGATTAACAGAATTATCAATGGAATTTGTACTTCTTAACAACTATACTGAATTTTTATAGCAAATTACATTTACCTGAATGATAGATGTAGTCAGAGAAGACACTGGTTGGCCTATATTACCTGTCTATATTGGTTTATTGCAGGATTGTTTTTGGCAATTACCATACTGGCTGTGCATCATTATGAATTATAACACAGGAAAAGTCACTTGGGGTAGTTTCAAAATGGTGTCATTACACATTTACAGGAGATTTATCTCATATTAGAATCATCAGGGCTTTTTTTGTAGGGTAAAATGGATGGAGGATGTTTGATTACAGACGGTTTTGTTTTAAGTGGACTTGTAACTGTGGATGGGATACCATAGATAGCCTTTTCTTTCAATCACTGGGTGCAACACCCAAGGACAAGATATCAGTCGCACCTTATCTTAACCAGACCACAGAAAATACTTTCTGTGAAAACCACTGATGTCAAGGAGATACTGCTTTTACTAAGAGACCAGTTTAACAGATTAGTTTGCAGACAGTACTATTATACAGTGAAATATGAAATGCTATTTCAGATACTTACAAAGATTTGTTTGAGTCCCACTAAAGTCTCACAACAAAGCTCCCATCCCTCAACCAGTACATGTTATATTGACTGAATAGATTAATTGTAATTTCACATGTTTTGTGCTTGTTTTGACATATCCTTAAACTGGTATTCCTTGACATTAGACAGGCTTCACTGTAAAAGAACAGTTCTAACATGTTCACCGGTAATGATTAAAAAAACCTCCTTAAATGCACCACACTGTTAAATGTGTAACACAAAGTCCAGGTGCCATATCTAAATATTAGCCCTAACAGGTAAAGCATCAGTTCAAAAAGAACACATTGATGAGAGATCTCAGGTTGATTAAATCTCAGTTTACTGCAAGGCTAACACACAGAGACAGACAACAATTCACACTTATATTCACACCTCCACGTGTAAAAAGTGAAGCCAATGCAAAAAGTCTGTTGCATCCTTCAGAGTGGCCAGCAGATGGCATCTGTTCTGGCTGCTAAAAGAGGTTGAACTGTATAAAAAGCAATGACCTTGTTTCTCACTAACCTTATTAAATATATCCCTAATAAGGTCGAGATTTCTCATGTTCATGTTGTTAATTATGGTCCAATTTAGGTTAAAACATACTTATCGTATGTGGGCGTGCTTTTAGCGAAGGATGGTACTTTGTTAATGCGAAGTTGCGACCTGCACATCCGTCGAACTGTCCATTAAGGGTGAGAAGTGTCCAGGATTCTTCACTAAACTCTTTGAGCTGTCAGTCTGAATGTAGCTGGGTTCATGTTATGCTTTCCACACGCGCAAGTATGCAAAGGTCCGCTTAAGTCTGAGCGACCTAAATTTCGTCATCAAAGGCTCCAAGCGGACGTGCTCGCGTCTCCCACCTTTTTTTGCAAATTCACTGACTCGTCCACGGACACACTATGCCACGGTGCACCAACTACCCATGCACCCTTTGCAGCAAACTCCAAGTAGACTTGAAAAAGTATACATGATAAAAAGGACTCTATGGCCAGTTGCTCACGCCCACATCCACCAATTTCTGCCAAAGCGTTTTTTCCCCCTCTGTCACTTCCTGTTTTGTGTTTTCCCCGCCTCTCCTTGGCTTTTCTGCCACCTTTTGTACTGTGCATAATATAGTTCATTTCAGAGCAGCGAGGGAAGCTGATGAAATCACCACTGCAGCAAATCCTGAATGAAAAGCTGCTGGTTCTTCCGAACATGGCATGTGCCGTCACTGCAGATAGTAAAGCTAAGTAAATTAGGTTTCACTGTATCCTACAGGGCTGCATTTTTAAAAACACAAAAACCATTATGCAATCCTATAACTCACAGGCTGGCAGTGTACTCTGTGATACTGTAAATCACCTTACTGTAAAAAAGAAAAAGAGAAACTGTTGCTCACTGTCACACTATGCTCTAATAAACAAAACTCATGTCCAGAGACTGACAATTCATTTACCGGGACGGACATGATCCTCAATCATCCTAATGGGCCACACAGAGCTTAACAAAGCCTTTTACCCAGTTCACTGTACTGTATATACATGCACACCTGGCTTTAAAAAAAGAAGGGGGGGGGGGGGGGGCAGCTAAAGAGAGCAGTACCTGACTAAAGGGAAAGGCAGATAATTCCATTAGTGCCAAGTGGTGGGGAACTTAAGATGTGATCATCTGAAGGCAGCACTCAGGATCGCTTGTCATCAGTCTTCATATATGACACCACCACAGAAAACACCGCTGAGTGCTTCATAAACAAGGGCACCACCACCCCCACCACCCTGCACCAAACAGGCATTTTCCAGATTAGTCAAATACCATAATGTAATATAGCACAAAGGGACTGGGATATGCATTCAGGCTTATATCAGCCCCTGTAAAAATAATCCATTTAAATACCTATGCAGACAATAGCTCTGTTAGACTAATTGATGCCATGCGCTTAAATGAATGGAGGCATTTGCCTGACCCTTAGGTGTTTCACAGGAAAAGAACATCCTGCTTGAAATGTCTTCATTTTCTCATAATTACTTAGCCAAACTAATGAATGTTTTTACTATAATTAAATTTTGGTTGTTCCATTATTGCTTAATCAGGAGAACAGCTTGGCAAGTAAATGCAATCCATCTCCAGGGAGGATTTTTGATGTGTCACTATAACACGCATCTGTCTTTTCTTTGGGGCATACACTTTTTTTTTTAATCTTTAAACTGGAAGTAGCAGATCATTTTCACATTGAATAACTCCAAAGTGTCCATCTGATCCAGACTTGACTATAACCAAACAACTAGGGCTCCAGGTCATCTGGTCAATTGTTGGCCAATAAGTGCTGATCTGAAATCATTCTTATTTATTAGAATACAGGAGAAAACCATTACATTAATAGCTTTCCAAGCTTTAGTCTTTTTTTTTTTTTGCAGTGGGAGGAAGAGACTAAGCACCTGTTACAACCCCCCCACATATTCCAATACCCTTAAAGTAACCTTAACTTCTAACTTAAAGCTTTGCACGGTTGGCTCAAAATTCACTAACACCATATCAGAAAAGTTGCTCGTTGCATCTTGTTAAAACAGACAACCAAAAAATATCAAGTCTAAACTTTGCAAAAAGAACCCACCAGTTTGTGTATCAGGGCATCAACCACCAACATATCATCTAAAAACAGACTAGCATCGCTAGGATGTTCAGACAACTTGGTGCTTGGGACTTTGAATGGTTTGTAGGTGTGATCTGCAAATGTAACATGGATGTTAAAGCTGAGCAGAGAAAATATCAGCCTTTTTGTTAAACTGACCTGACTGGTGGATTTCTGGAAACCACCCAGAGAGCAAATGGATGCATTCAAAGAGTTCACACTTTCCAAGTCCGAAGATTGCTCATCAGATCAGGAGAGCGACCAGGCAGATGTTTTCCACATTTATGAGGTTGTGCACTGTGAATTTCTCTTGCACAGATCATCCAAGTGCCAAGGCATCTTAGTGACCATTGTGCCGCTGTGACCCAGCACATGTTGAACTTTAAATGGGTTTTGCAGCCACAAAAACAAAATTCCATCCCTTTTGATGTTTTGACACACTGGGAGAAATCCAACACTCGCCACAGAGGTGCAAGTGGAAACAGGCAAAATGGGATTTCAACAGGAGCAGCACTGAAATCAATCCAGAGGTGCATGGGAAGATGACTCTAAAGGGGACGTTGGCCCAATTTAAAATGAAGCTGCCTCTGTGGGTAGGTGCACTCCAGTCTCTTCAGTCTGTCATTTGATTACATTATAAATAAGCTAACTGAAGCTAATAGGCTAGCATGCAGTGTTCATTTAGTGCACTGTGGCTGCTGTGGTTCCTTCCTTGAATATTTACATTTATATTTACATTTAATTAAATAAATAAAAGGTTAGATGTGTTTTGTTTTTTTCAAACTATCATTCCAAAAACCTCATATTCTCTTTCCCCTCAACCCCCAACCGCTCACAGCAGGACTTTCAGATTATTATGCATCATGTTGAGTCTCTCTTTGAAAGTCGAAACAAAGATGGCGACCTGCCCACAGTCAAAACAGAAAACACAAGCAGCAAAAGAAACTTTTTACCTTTTGCTATCTTTGCACTAAGATAGACCAGGGATGTCAAATACGAGGCCCCGGGGCCAGAATCAGACCTCCGGGGCCTTGTATGGAAAATATAGCGGACATAGATTTTGGACTTTTAACTCATTCACTGCCAGCCATTGGCAGTGAATGAGTTAAACCCATTGACTCATTCACTGCCATTGACGGCTATAGACGTCAATGGCAGTGAATGAGTTAACTATATTTTCACAAGTTTTACAGTGTTTCCTACTGATAAAGACCTCCACCATTACCATTCATTCTACACCAAAACAATTAAGTAACAGATAAACAAAAACAATGGAATCACAGGAAAGTTCCTGTTTCTGATTTAGAAATTTCTGCTTTTTAGAGATAAAGAACATTTTCTGGGCAGTGAACTACCAGAACTTTATCTGTAGTTTAATACAGGTATTTATTTACTTATGACAGATTTTTTGCACTTACTACAGCAGCATTTACTGATATGTACTGCTGAAATTGCACTTCTTTTTATATTAAATGGGATTAAATGCGTAGTTAAACATCTTCACACCGACAGAAAGGGGTCTTTCTTTGGTTCAGCCCACTTAAGATCAAAGTGGGCTGCATGAGGCCCACAATGTAAAATGAGCATCAATGAGACTGACAAAAGACTGTTAACCCTTTTTTATTTTTAAGCTACTGACCATGGGCGGGCGGCTCATTTTACAAGCACTCTTTAACTGGCATTAACTCCAGTACTGTTTGTGCTAGAGTCAAAAATTAAATGTTTCGGGAAAAAAGACAAGGCGAGGTTTACAGGGATATTCGGTGAATCATGGTACCACAAAGCATTCACAAGGTATGTTTATCTGAACAGATAAACAGAAAAATCAGCTCTGCCTAGATTTTACCATGTGTGTCTCAGATTACTGTAACTCCTCAACTCTTTTGAGAGAAAATTCTAATTGTTCCTGAAAGATCAGAATGATTTTGTAATTTTACAGCCAAAATTACAAAAAATTTAAATACATTTAAAAAAGTAACAGGGATCTGTAAGCGACATGGGCGATGCCTTCAGAACAACAGTAAATATTTACAACACCCTTTAGGTTTATTAGAACCCAGGTGTTGTTCAACGACCCTTTTAAATGCCAGGGGTCCAAACTGGGGCTAGAGCCGGTGTAACGAGAACTGGTGTTATAGTAAATTTATAGTGCTCCAAACCAAAGCACTGAAATATTTAAATTTCCACTCCCGTAATCAAACATGATCTAGCTATGATTACTTTAAGCCTTTGCCCTTGATTTGACAACATTAGGTTATGTCAGAGAAATGACTCCATGTGTCATATCTAATTGAAATGCCACAGAGGTTGAATAAGGCCTATTGAGTGGGTAATCCACGTGAGCCCTGTTTAGCCCAGTGCAGTTTCTCCTCTTTCCCAGCCCTGCCGCTATCTCCTGTGATCTCATCAGATCTGCTCCCTGGACACTCAAAAACAATATGGAAGCGCTGCCGTGCACTGCAGCAGCTGGCCTCCCCTCTCTCCTCTCCCTGGCTCATTAGCATTCTGCTCAGGGATCAGCCCATTCATAAAAGGGGGCGTCGTGGAGTGGGCCAGGCATCTTGAAGGGACAAAACCTCTCCAAGGTCAGCATTCACAACCACCACAGGAAGGCACAATGGCAGAAATCACTCGTGAGCGCTTCCATCCGTGGCTTTACTGCAACCTAGACAGGCGAACAATGCAATGCACTGCAACAGTCTATCATTCGTCAATGCACAGGAGGCTCAGTGAGACTGTAACAGACTCACACGCACCGTGTTGGCTAATATGAATAATAAATAAAGGCTAACAAAGGGGAAAAAAAGCATGTGTGATCACAGGATATTCATGCAGATGAGTTAAAGCACATTAACACTGCAACATAAGGGAGAGATCTGTGGATGAGAGAGTCTGTATCTATGTCTTGCTGTCAAGTAGGAGGTACTGTGGGCTGAGCGAGAGAGCGAGTCAGAGCTGCAGCAGCACCCGTATGTGAGCCACTTCCACTCCGAGAGCCGTCATAATCACTGCTGGTTTGATGTATACGCACAGAGTCACCGCTACACAAAGAATCCATCTGTAAGCTGATTTCAAAATAAAGCCAACACAGTAAGGGATCTGCACAGTGATACTGGCCCTTACCTGATGAAAGGATAACGATTTTTCACAGAAAATTAGGTGACAGGTGATGCAGTGTCTGGCTGGAGTTTGCCCCCTTTTCCCCATATTTCTGTAAAATCTTATTTTGTACAAAATAAGACAATTCAAGAGACAGCCTCAATTAGAGCAGGGCGATATGGCCAAAAATATTTATCACGATATATATTTGAAAATTTGCGATAACAATATAACTGACAATATAATTAATGGGAGACAAAATACAACTCCACAACTTTACTAGCGCAAAAAAACCCATCCATTTATTTTCACTTAAACAAGCAGCTGTTTTTTATGTGCATTAAAGCTATATAAAAAATTAACAGTGCAAATGCAAATTTCTTACTGAAATTTCCAGTAGAAATGGGTGGATATATCCTGAGCATAACCATGTACAATATCCACTGAAGTTAAAAAGAGGTGCTTTGCAACATTTAACTGCAGTGTGCCAAATAAAAAAGTCAAATACGTATTTTTCGGACCACAAGGTGCACGGGATTATAAGGCACATTAAGCGAAACAAAGCAGTCAGATAAATCAAACTTTATTCAACTCATACTTCTTGCTTCCTCCACTTCTGTACCATTGATTCCTTAATGCTGTATTCTATCACAGCTGCTCTATTCCCATGTTGTTGCAGTATAGTAATGACTAACCTCGTATTGTGGCTGGATTATCTCAGACTGAAGTTTGGTCCGTTTACAGCATCCTGCCATGCGATTGCATTTGTCTCTAACCATCAGAAACCCTTACGTTTATCGAGTGGAAAAGTGTTTGCGTTCATCCTGCAGCTTCACTGTTTTTACTATGCTAACATAGCTGTGTCGCTAGCGATCACGTAGCACATCATTATATACCAGCTAGCCCAACTTCAGTAACCCTACAAACGTACCTGCTGTTTAGTTTCCTGTCTTCATTTATGTTGGAAGTGATAGCAGAGCTGTACATTTTAATTTTTTCAGAAATCTCTCAGTCAGAACATGCTATCCGATTGTTCAGTGATGACGCGACGAATCCTACTTCCGGGCCTAAAGTAGTCTGCGTTTAATATGGCATTTGTGTTGTTAACATGTTTAATGTTATGTATTTTCTTCTATTTAATCTCAAAAAGCTCCTAAAACAGTCAGCGATCACTGTTGACCTCCCTCGGCTTTTATTACCGCTAATCATTTATTTAAGCTCAGTTTTTAAAACCTTAGGATGTAACTACAGCCCAGCCCATGCAGCAGTATATGAATGACTAACCTCGTATTATGGATGGATTATCTCAGTTGTTCTCCTGGCTGAAGTTTGGTCCTTTTACAGCATCCTGCCATGCGATTACATTTGTTCCTGACCACCGAGAACACTCACATTAACTTTTATCCAGTGGAAAAAAAGTTAGCTTGTTTATATTATGCTAACATAGCTGTGTCGCTAGCGGTCACGTAGCACATCATTATATACCAGCTAGCCCAACTTCAGTAACCCGACAAACGTCACTGCTGTTTAGTTTTCGGTCTTCATTTATGCTGGAAGTGATAGCAGAGCTGTACGTTTTAATTTGTTTCCAAAACCCCGCAGTCAGGACATGCTATATTGTATTTAGATAGAAGCTAGCGAGCTAACTCCCTGCTAACCTCTAACTCCGTTAAATGTCATAAATTCCGTTTTCATGGATGCCTGGATGTTAAACTCAATTGTTACACCTGGTAGAGCAGAACGCTGATCATTTTATTAAAGATGAAAGACTTTAGACAGTTTTTCAACTCTCAGTAATGCCATAGTGATCGTTTGATATATGGACCTGCAGTGGAGTTTAGGTCCAGACACGGCTAGTGACGTCAGACTGAACAACTGGATATCATGCTTAGGTAGCTAGCGAAACTAGCGAGCTAACTTCCGCTAACTTCTAACTCCGTTAAATGTAATAAATTCTGTTTTCATGGATGCTTGGATGTTAAACTTAATTGTTACACCTGGTAAAGCAGCAGTTCTGATCATTTTATTAAAGGTGAAATAATTTAGACAGCTTTGAACTCTCAATGTGCCACAGTGTTCGTTTGACTTTGGGACCTGAAGTGGACGGAGTTTGGGACCCAGATTACTCCCAGATTTACGAGCACCTTAGTCAGACAAATATGGTAATAACGACGGCCGCTTGCATGTTCTACAAAAAAATGTCCTTTGGTGGGTATCTGACGGACAAACACCAAACCAGTTCCACATCACTGAAGTTGCATCATTTTTACAAACCTATTCTGGTTCAGCCATTGCACTCAACGATCCGCTTTCCCCCTTCTCATTCTCCGTTGCCGCCATGCTTTTTCGGAACACGTGCGTATGTAAACAAAGGCACTGCGCATGCGCGTTTTACCCATATTCTATCGCGATATTTTCTTTTTTTATCGTTGCCTAACATTATACCGGTATTACCGTGAAGGGTATAATATGGCCCAGCCCAAGCCTCAATTACTGAGAAACTGCATCAGACATTTTATCACATTTATTGAAGACTAAATGAGTAATTCATTAGAAGAGAAAATAATAAGCACAGTAAAGAATAGTTCCTTTTTTCCCACAGATGTCTTGGTGTCCCAGCCATCCTCGGAAAGATAGCAATGCATCTTTTTTGCCAGTTCCAGGGGTCATTTGTTCAAGAAAGGCTCCACTTTGCACAGTACAATGCAGCAAATAAATACATCAAATTCCACTGAAATGTTAGTTACTCTAAATAATAAATGCCAACGGGAACAAAGCAAATAATTTAAACTTGCTTTTACAGTTTCTACCTACTTTATTTGCCCCAGTTTCGCTTCAGCTCAGTGTGAGAGTCTTAACTTTGCACGCTGCTGTCGTTTAGGCAAGCTAGTTTGTCTTGTCTGTGCTTTCACACAGATGCACAAATGCCACTCAACAACACGTGAGTGAGGCAGAGCAAGAGACGTCAATGGTAGAGGCACCGACGGAGCCTTTCATTCATGCCGACTCACATGACCAGATTTAGCGGTTAAGTCAGATTCTGCTGCAAACATACAACGATCCTCTACTTTGCCTTCACTATACAATGCTAGTGCTAGTGCTAGCAATCCGTTATCACCCATATTGAGATTTCTGGATTGGGATCAGAATATCCTTTCCAAATATCAGCATTCTTAGTCCATGTGTTCATTTGTCCACCAGTTATCCAACTAAAGCAGAGGCAGTAGTCAGTCAACATTTTTGCTTTGCTGTCACCATCTTCTTATTTTGAAACCGGACAGGACAACTGAGAGGATCTGACTGCGAAGCTCAGAGTCAAGTTGTTGGCTATTCAGCATAACATTAATAACCCTCCATTCTGACTCTGAGGATTTAGAAAACAAATCAAGTTTTATTCAACATGACCTGAAACTAGCGACTGAGCACTAGGGAAGGGAATATTTGGATCGCCCTTGTTCACCATTAAAAAGTATGCTGTCTTTAAAGACTCCCACGATGGCTTCACTTTCAGAACAGGAATCTACATCCATCTGTTACACTGTATTAGATCCTGATCGATATAGGATTTTTAATCCAAATTTTGTGATTAAAAATTAGATATGTCAATATATTGGCTAACATTTGTTTTTCTTTCAGATGCACAAAAAGTAAAAAGATTTTCCTGCATATAAATGTAATTATTTATATACTCATTTACGCTCGGCCTGGATCAGCTGGTTGTGTTTGTCCAAACATATATGTTGCTAAAAGGAGTGCCTCTGGTGGACAAACTATGTAAAGTCAATACTCATAACATAGTTGAAGGGTGTTTATCCTGTCACTTCTTTAATTTTCATGTATTCACTGGTGTAAATGCAGATACCAATAAACTGGCAAATAGCTAAGATCAGCTAATATTATCGGCCTGCAGAGAAATTGGTCTTGTTTTGCTGTCTAAGGGCTAACACAGGGACACAGCTGACCAGATACTTTTACAACCATGCCTGCAATCAAGAGAAATAATATGATAAATTACATGCAATATGGATCATTCTCAATTGAGCAAGGTAATTATGAAAAACAACAGCTAAGATAGGTGGGACAGTCTTTACAGGACAATCTCATCTTAAAATCAGATGACTGTGTGAAAGGAGAAGTCCATCCAACATATAGTAAAGTAAAAGTATCACACTGGTTTTAATGTATATTCAACTGTGATGAGATTTTGCTGATTTCTTCTTCAAAATGTAGTGCATAAGCCTTTTCCAAACCCTAACAGGAAAACACATTACTTCACTGAGCTCCATCTGTGTTTAGGTTTAGTTTCAAGGCCCCCCCATCTGAGAGCTGATATCCTTGTTGTTACACATCATTTGCTGCACAATTGCATAGCTGTCCATGTTGCAGGTTGAGAGATAACAGATGAGGTGGCTGATACTCTAACACCGGTCTCTTTATAAACTGTACATGCCCTCCTCTGAAACACACGTTTGTTCCCAGATCGAATGGCACAATCAGACAGGTTCAGATAATAACGTGATGTCTTCACTGAGCTCAGCAGCTGCCCTATTTTGGTCAGAGGAGCTGCCCACTATCAAATGAAGGACGTGTGAACATGCAGCGCTAGGCTCAAATCAATAGGGATCAACCTCTTGATATCGCTGCCACCCGTCCCTGAGATCAATGCAGATGTGTGCGGTTGACAAGGATGTAAAGAGGGAGGATGCTGTGGATGCTGTCCTCCTTTCCATTTGCACACAACACCGGCTAAGATTAGACTTTCAATCGGACCTGAAGGGAGGGGCGGAGGAGATGAATTTGTGGAAGGACTGGTCAGGGATTGTGTTCCGAAATGATGAGGTGTAGTACAAAAAGCAGCCAAATAACCAGCAGCAACAGAGAAATAACAGAAACCCTAATACAAGCAGGAAAAGTTTTTTACTTCCACAGACTCTGTGATTACTTTCCATGCAGGTGCCGAGAGTTCTGCTTTCAAATCCACAAATGAGTAAAATTACCCAGGAGGAACAACGGTGCAGACACCTGTGCCGTTAATTCATTATTCTTCCTGAAGCATATTTCCCAGCGATTCAGTAAAAAACAGCAGATATTTTTGTGTCGTTGTGTCAAGAACAGAAGAAATTTTGAAGGTCCAAATTAAGATGAGATTAGCCTAAGGGCTTTTTTATTGAGGGCCTCCTCAAGAAATTTTTATTTCATTTATCACTTACACATTTTTGCATCTTTTTGGATGATTGTGATTACAGTAATAATAAAAAACACAAACAGACTACTGAGTGTGTGTAACTAGCCAGCTGACTGAGTTATTGTTGTGAGCTGATAAGGCTCAATAATAAAAGATAAAAACTTTTCCATTGCAGATGTGTGAAGTGCATGACTTTATGGTTTTCAGGTAAAAACATCTGTTAACATTTAGAAAGGCCTCAAAAAGTAACACATCACACCACAATCTGAAGAAGCTGAGGAACAAAGTGTGTGACATCTATCAGTCTTAAAAGGGTTACAAAGCCACTTCTAAGGCTTTGGGACTCGAGCAAACCACAGATGGAGCCACAAATCCAGAAATGGAAAAAACTTGGATTATTGGCAAACTTTTTCAGGAGTGACCGATCTCCAATTACTCCAAGGACTCTGCGACGACTCATCTACAAGGTCACAAAAGAACCCAGGACAACATCTAAAGGACTGCAAAGTGAAAACCACTGCTGACCAAAAAGCAACGCAAAGGCTCGTCTCACATTTTAGACGTTTGGGGAAAATATTCCATAAACTGATGAGACAAAAGCTGAACTTTTTGGAAGGTTTGAGTCCTGTTGCATCTGGTAAAAAGTTAACACAGCATTTCATAAAAAGAACATCAGACTAACAGTCTAACATGGTGGTTGCTTTGCTACTTCAGGACTTGGAGGACTTAGTTTAACTAATGGAATGGAACTATTTATTCTGCACTCTACCGGAAAATCAAGGAGAAAGTCCAGCCATCAGTTTGTTCCCTGAAGCTCTTCCTCTTCTCCTTTTCAGGGTCATGGGGTGGCTGGAACCTATTCCAGCTGTCTTAGGGTGAGAGGCAGGGTACACGTCACCAGTCTGTCACAGCGCTAACACAGAGACAGACAGCCATTCGCATTCAGATTCACACCTCTGGGCAGTTCCAAATGACCAGTTAACCTAACCTCACTTCCTGCTTGCCTTTAGTCTGTGGGAGGAAATCAAAGTACCTAGAGAAAACTCACGCAATGACGGGGAGAACGTGCAAAGTCCACACAGAAAGACCCAGGACTAATCCCCTATGGGATTAATAAAGTATACATTATTATTCATCCATCCATCCATTCGCTTCCGATTATCCTTTTCAGGGTCGCGGGGGGCGCTGGAGCCTATCCCAGCTGTCATAGGGCGAGAGGCAGGGTACACCCTGGACAGGTCGCCAGTCTGTCGCAGGGCTAACACACAAGGACCGACAACCATTCACACTCACATTCACTCGCACATTCACACCTAGTGGCAATTTGGATTATCCAATTACATTATTATTGTTATTATGAATTGAACTCAGGACCTTCTTGCTGTGAGGCAACAGTGCTAACCACCGTGCTACTACCATGCTGCCCGGTGGATATATCATTATGGTTCATAATTGCTTTCACTTCCAGCACTGTTCAACGTAATACATTAAAACTACCTGAAAAGCAGTATTTAATTGTATTAAAGAATTCTTAATGGAGCATTATTTGGGTGAATATAACGCATCCTTTTACTTAAGTTTCTGGCTTAAACTATGCACTTAGATGCAGGCTCATCATTTCTGGTGGGAAATCGCAGAATTGAAGATTAAAAACATGTATAAAAGCTGGAAATGAAGATAACAGAGCCCTTCCGAGAGGTGTGCAGCCCCACTGGGATGCTTCCTATTTTGCTCAGTTGGATTACCTTTCATTACAAACAGCAAAACATCAGGATTCTGAATCAAACCATGCATCCTATCATTATGTTAGTATATTTTAAGCAAAAATGCCAACATTTACTGTTTAAAGTCCCAGTTTAACGTCCCCTGTGTGGCTATAAAGGTGAAAAACAACTTCTAAACACGTCTAAGGCAAACCAGACTGTACTTACAGTGACAAAATAACCCATCACATATCACCAAATTCAAACAGTGCCAAATCCAGACTTGAACACTGTGTATAAAAGATGTAGATGTAGCCCTTTGTGGTTTTAGTGAAATCATTGACTACCAACAAATAGGAAGGTGGGGGAACCCTACATCAGGTGGGGCAAAGAATTACTTAGTAGTAATTCTAAGTAAGTAAGTCGCATAATAATTTGTTTTGTGATCTCCAGTAGATTTTTCTTTGTCTGGGCTGTGATCAGTTGACCTGTGATAATACTGCAATATTCACTGCTCTTTGTGCATTCAGCCAGCTGCATTCAACAAGAATCGCATTGCTGATTTTTCAATTAATAAGCTCTATAAAAACTGGGTGAATCTAATTAACATCACCACCTTAAATATAAGTTAGTGTCCGCTACCCTTGATGTAGCCTAGCATTGACCTGAGAACCACAGCCAGCTCTGTACCAGTCACTGCAGTAAACTTCTCCACAGTACTGCAAACTAACCTGCACAAAACTGCACGGTACACTATATCCATGCAAGCTTTATAAAACTCCAGCTTAGTATGAGTTTGTATAATAATTCCACAACACATCTGAATTGAAAATCTCCAAAGTGAAATAATACGTCGCTTGTAAGCTTTCATTTTCCAGTTTATCAAACTTCACTTGCTGTGACTCCATAAGCTTTGAAAATAATCTCCTCTTCCTCTCCTGTCCTGGCTTTCTTGCATCTTTATCTCTTAGAGTGGAGCACATTAACGTTTTGAGCAGACACACTGCGCAGAAAGAGTTTGTGTGTTTGGTGATTTATTTGTTGAGCTGTTTGAAATGTTACATTTGAAATGACCTGCCACTTAAGAAAACACTAATCCATTAATGCTTGCTCCTCTTCTATATTCCAGGCTACATGCGGAATACCACAACTCCAGCTTTATTTACATCTGCCCCATGAAGGCATCGCAGAGATGAGAAGGGGGAAAAAGTGTGTAACCATGCTGTGGGTATTATTTTCTTATTACTGAGCAAGTAACTCCATGCAACTGGAAATAAGGCTAGGCTCATTAAAATGAACGCATTCAACAGTAATTTGCACATCTTTAACGTTCGAGCCAACTTTAGCCTCTGGATCAAGGCCTGAAAAGTGAAGCCATTGTGAAAGTGCCTAAAAAAGCCATCTATTTCCACTGTGAACGACTATCTTTGAACAGAGGAGGTGGCTTGCGACACCAACTGTCTGCCATCTATAATCCAGTTTTGAGATCCCTTCCAAGACACCTTAACACCCACTCACATCCTGGGCCATTTGACCTCACATGATAGGGTGGGGCTAGGTTTCACAATGGGTTCACCCGAAACCTTGGCTGATTGTGACCTACACCTGTTTTCACAACCTGGCTCGTGTGATTAGGAAGATGATCAAAATCGGGGACTCTCTACCAGTTGCTCTTAGAACTGAAGAAGCTTCTCAGATGAAACGTCTTCAAGAAACTTAAATGCCTAAAACCAGCATTCTTATTACAAAAAGTTGTATAGATGTTTACAGTGAAATGTTTATGGGCTCAGACACAAGTTTGCAGTCTTACTGAATCCAACATGATGCTTGTTAGGACATTGTAAGGAGAATTCAAATTTGATTATAGGGCAGCGCAATATGGCCAAAAATATTTATCACGATATATATTTGCAAATTTGCGATAACAATATAACTGACGATATAATTGATGCAAGACAAAATACTTTACAACTTCACAACTTTATTAGTGCAAAAAAATCCCATCAATGTATTTTCACTTAAACAAGCAGCTGGTTTATGTAAATTAAAGCTATATACAAATTTAACAGTGCAAATGCAAATTCCTTGCTGATAATTTAACCAAAAGACATTTCCAGGGGAAATGGGCCATCATATCCTGAGCATATCCTAACCATGTATAATATACACAAAACTTAAAAAGAGGTTATACACACACAATACGGTAATATTATGTTGAAGCACAGTACGTATCACTCCGCGAGGCTCCCGACTATGGTAGCAGTAATGCTCCGACAATCCATCAAGCAGTGCGGCTTTGTAGCTTAGCAAAGTCGTACTAAAACATTTTTGACAGATTTTTTTACCACATAAAATTGATTCGGGGTCAGTAAACACAACCAGAATTACATAAATAAGGCACTCGGGATTATAAGGGGCACGGTCGATTTTTCAGAAAATCAAAGGACTGATTTTAACTGTGCCGCATTTTCCGAAAAACACGGTAATAACAACGGCTCGCTAGCATGCTCTACCAAAAATAGTGCTTTGTTGTGTATCTGACGGAAGAAAGCCAAACCAGTTCCACACCACTGTAGTTGCAGCATTTTGACAAACCAATTCTGGTTCATCTGTTTCATTCAACGATCCGCTTCCGTCCTTCTCATTCTCCGTCGCCGCCATGCTTTTTCCGCCATGTGCGTATGAAAACAAAGGCACTGCGCATGAGCGTTTTACCCATATTCTATCACGATATTTCATTTTCTTATCATTGCCCAACATTATTACCGTGAACAGTATGATATGGTCCAGCCGTATTTGATTAAACAAACAACGTAATTGGCCATAACTGGTGAAGCCAGAACCTGAAATATCTCTAATCCATGAAAGATATTTGGAGCTTCTGAGCCTCTAAAGCAATGCCAATACAGAAGTGTTGCTAACCTGCAATCTTTTTAAAAGATCAAAAGTAAGAATGACGGCTGAAGATGAAATTCCTCAATCTGAACAAATGCAAAACACAAACTTGGAGGAAACACCCTTAGCTGATTGCTGTCATCCGGTTGCAAGGAACCTTGTTGTGATTTTTGACAGTGTGATAAACAGATTAGCTCTCTTGTTAAGCTCAGCTTCTTTCAACTAATGCATGAATTATGCTTTAACTGTAAACTGTACTGTAATTGTGACATAACGGGAAACTCCTTTTAGCTGTAAAGCTGTAAACTTCCAAATAACCTCTCGTGCACTTCCTGAGAAAGACGTTGATTTCCTGCAGAAGTCTATATCAAGTTCAGGCTCCTCAGTGAGGTTACCTTTACCTACGTCGTGCCACATGATTTTGAGAGAATAATCCAGTCATTATCACCTCCAAGCAGCAGCTCACCTATACTGGCCTCCTTCCTCTGGCTTCCAGTACATTTCAGGATCCAGTTTAAATTTTTATTGCTTGTTTTTAAGGATCTCAGTAGTTTGGCGCTCCCTCACTTAACAGAACTTTTGAAGGCATACAATCCTGCAGTAGCACCGAGGTCTGTGCTCTTTCTAGATGCAGGCTTGAAAGCAGAGGCGAGAGAGCCTTTTCGGTGGTGGCTCCTAATCTTTGGAACAACTTATCTTTTCACATAAGAGCTGCCAAGTCTCTTAATCGTTTTAAAACACTTTTAAAAACCCATCTAATATATATATATATATATATATATATATATATATATATATATATATATATATATACATACATACACACACACATATATATATTAGAGGTGGGAATCACCATACATCCCACGATACGATATTATCACAATACTTAACGCACGATACGATGTTATTGCAATTTTTTAAAAATATTTTGCAATATTCAGATTCTGTACATAAAGGTAAACTTTATCAATATTCATTTTATCTAATATCAAAGTCTCACACTCAGTCTTTCTCTCATTTCAGTCAGTTTTATTGTTGACAAACTGAACGGTTTGTATTACAGTCTAGTCCAACTTAACTGAATGCAACCATCTGGTACAATTATAGCTATTCTGAACTATGCAATTTATGAAAACCATGCAGCCCATTCAGCAACTGAAGAATTTGAAAGTAAATTAAAACAAAATATAATTTTACATTAAATAAAAAAGTTTTAAACTTAATTAAAATAAAATATGTCTTAAAATAAGTAAACTGTGAGCCCTGCGACAGACTGGCGACCTGTCCAGGGTGTACCCCGCCTCTCGCCCTATGACAGCTGGGATTGGCTCCAGCGCCCCCCGCGACCCTGAAAAGGATAAGCGGTAGCGAATGGATGGATGGATGGATGGATAAGTAAACTGTCATGTTTATTGCTGCAAAAAAAAAAAGTTAAACACATTTGGACAGTGAAGGAATGTCAGGGTTCTTGCTCAGAAAAAGGATCAACATGCTCTGAAGTCGGAGCATGTTCCAGTCCACAAAAACTTTTTTGTAACAAAATATCGATTTCTGCTGTCCCTGTATCGATACATTATTAGCAAACAAAATATCACGATACTACACAGTATCGATTTTTCCCCCACCCCTAATATATATATATATATATATATATATATATATATATATATATATATATATATATTTACAGTGTACATTCTGAATAGCTTTTACAGCACTTTGGTCAATTGAGGTCATTTAAAATATGCCACACAAATGAACTTTCTTGAGAATTCCTCTGGTTTCAATAAGAAGTCTGGTTTTATAGAGATCTATGGTTACAATGAGTCTCTGGCTCCCTCAAACTGTGACCTCAGTAAAGATTTTTCTGACGAGTTCACAGAGTCAATCTCTAGTTTCAACTCTCACTGAACATAGCATGATTTCTTTTAAATACTGTCCAGAATCGAGTTGCAAGGAGGCTGGAGCGTGTCCCAGCACTGGGAGGGAAGGAGACAGGGTACACCCTGGACAGGTCGCCAGTCTCACAGGGCTAACATAGAGACAGACAACCGGTCTTCTCATTTTCCCAGCTTTTACAAAACTTACTGAACACCACTTTAAAAACAAGGCTCATAGCAAACCGTGAGTTTCGTGCACCTGCTTCCAGAGTAGGGAACACCCTAATTACTGTGACCCCTTGCCTTTGTTAGCTAACAGTCATTTTCCAGTCAAATGCTTTCTGGAGAGCTTCGCTGTTTCCTGTAAAACTCTGACTGAGTCTGACATGTTGGTTCACGCTCGGGATGAAAAAAAAAAGAAAAAAACAAAAGCTGGAAAATACCGCTGCTCAGTGCATCTGCCCCGGTTTGTATGTTCTAAGCCCGCCCTGCTGTCAGGATGAATGGTGGGTTTTCACAGAGTCCGATGATGGAGGATCCCATTGTGAGGAACAGCACACTGGCCGTGTCTACTGTGTGATGTTTCACCTCAGGCGAGAGGAATCAAAGCACCACCTGCGGACCACTGGAGACACTCCTGCACAACAAACGCGACTCTCAAATATCCTCGCTCGAAATGTCAGAGACTGTCCTGCAGCAAACGCCTGCTGTACCTGTCTGCACTGTTAACCGTGCACCAGACAGTGATTCAGGCCTCTGTTTGTTTAATGTTTTCACACTTTTCCATCTGAGCGGGCACACAAGTTGAACCGCTAGGTTTCTCCGAGGCAGGTAGCCATTAACTCAACAAGAGCTCGATATTATCCTTTGAGTCATGCTGCTCTTTCTGTACCATACGGAGGACTCGGGCAACCCTATAATCTAGAAGGTGACTGAGAAGGGTCATTGTTAAAGAAATTAGCAGCTTGACCAAATGACTGTTTTCCCTTCAAATGCCAAGAGGTGAGTGTGAAGAATGGGCCTGAAGACTGGCAGTGGCTAAAACATGAAATCATGAGCAGGGCTTCAGTTCAGCAGGGGAGAAGAAAGAATGTCAGACATGGCGGCTGGAGTAAAACGCACAGCCGTCTCACACTTATGGCAGGAAACTTCAATATTGGAATATTGAAGTTTCCTGCCATAAGTGTGCAAGATCAGCTGTTTATTTTCCTTTACACTGTGACTCTACATTCTTATTTTCTCCAGATATCATTTAGTCCAACTCGTGGACCTAACAACCTCCTTAACACTCGTATTATCAATGACACCCACAGCCTGGCTGATGAAGCAAATATGGCAGACTAGTCAACTAACCTTTATACTCAGATATGATTTTGCTAGTGACATACAGTGAGTCTGCTGTAACTTATCTACACTGCACAAATCTGGTGATGGTTGGTTAGTAACATTAAACTCATAAAGTAATGTGAAAATGGACAGCCAAGATGCCAGATCAGCCCTGGGTGTTTGGATAAAACAGCTAGCTTTGTCCACTCAAGACAGTATTTTTGCATGTGAGCAAGCACACTAGCTTTAGCTAACATTAGTCTGAAAAACAACAGCACTGAGTCGGTTCTGAGCCGGGAGAGAAAAAAAATTCTATATGAATGAAACACACTGCTGATGTTGCTGTTGGTTTAGCCGGGTTTAGCCGGTTAGGTCAAACCGGTTTTGGTAGATAAAGCTGGCTTTCTTTTAGCTAATATTAGATCACTAGGGATAATCCTGGCAACTAATCTTTTACTTGAAAAAATCAATTAGGCTAAACGACTAGTCTTACACTAAGAAACATTCAGATATAACGTTCAATTTGAAAATAATTTAATGCCAAAAACTGTTTAAACAAAGGCATTTGAATCCATTAATATATGACTTCTTCAATAATGAGCTATGCGACTGGCCCATTATGAGTGTTGTACATAATACTCCAAACAGACAGGGAAGAAGAAAAACACATAAAATAAGCTGATGTTAAATATGATATGAAAAGATATTACTACAAAAGATGCTTGTGTATTACTGAAATATCTTTTGAAAAAAACAAAAAGTCAGGAGGCAACAGCCTCAGCTGGCTCCTTTCAATGTGGAGGACTACTCTGCTCTACTCTGAGCATCTCCCGATTGACTGAACTCCTCACCCTATCGCTGTGGGAGAGCCCATCCACCCTTCGGAAAAAGCTCATTTTCACCGCTTGTATCTGTGATCTCTAATACTGTTGACAAAAAGATCCATTCATGGTGTTTCTTAAATTAAGTGCTCTATCTGGTGGCAGCTGGCTGCATAACATTTAGGACTGGGCATCAATTCAAATGTTAACAATTAGATTTAACGACTAGTACGTCTGGTCCCGACTACTGACAACAGCAACCATTAGTCGCTTAGTCAACTAGTTCTGCACATCCCTGTAGCTAACATTAGCTTGACTGCTAACACAGACTTGATACCCAACTTAGCAACTGATACTGTCAGTAGCACATTGAAGCCAATTGTTGGCGCTGCGAGTCAGCCATTTGTCACTCAGGTTAGTGGACTCTTTCTACGCTACTATTAGCTAGTAACGCTCACTGTTGATGCTGGCATCAACAAAGAGGCAGTGCAGCAGGGCACTTAGTAATGAGCATAAGTTTTGCATCCTTTGGAAGTTCGACCTGAATCCTTTGTAGAAAAGTCACTCCACTGGCTGTTAAGAGTCAAGAACAGTATAATTTTACATAACTAAGTTATTACCCATGTGTGAATGGTTAAATTTTCACACATTGTAAAATTTTCAGTGTACCCTGGTACATTTACCTAACATACATACAGAAATAGAAATAGTGGTTACAATTACTCCTAAAAGTGGTGGGAATGCAGACAGATTACTGTTAAAAAGAAGAGCATTTTGGATTCATACACTAGAAATTGAAGAATTGAAGAATGAATGTTGAGCTGCTTCCTGTAGCCTATTATAATAACCGCCTACTGGGATTTCCATTTTATGGATGCCCCTTTCACGGATTAAATTTGATGCCATTCAATTTAAACATTGTGCATTTTGCTCACTCGTATAGACTCGGTTGACTGCACAGGGTCAGAATGTTATTCTGTATACGAGTTTGCATTTATTGTACATTTGTACATCTATTTATACAAACTGCTCAAATATATTTTAATGAACAGCTTCGTACTAATGTTTTTTTAGGCACGTTTGCCATTGTTCCCCTTATTGTAAGTATTGTAAGAGTTTTAACTGCAGATGATGAAACCTGACTTTTTTTTTTTCTTGGATCACATTCCAGTGTGGTTAACCTCGAGATGTTTGTTGTCAAACAATTGTGTGTAGCTTTTGTTGATCCTCACGTGCACTAAAAATGCATAAATTTTGTCCAGCTAAAAATACTAAGCAGAACAATAAATCCATTCAGTTTGTTCTTATATTGTCATATACTAGCCTCTGATACAGGCTTTGAGACTTGGAATCGGTCTCTGTGCTACTTGTATCTTTTATCCAATGTGTCTTTAAGTGTCTTGCTCAGCAAAAAAAATCTATCAGATCCATTTTTTGTATGTATTTTTGTAGCTAATCCAAATATGTATCAAGATCCCACAAATACTCGAAATATAAAGAGACATGTAACAGCAGACTGAATATGGAGCCTGGCTTTAAACACTGACAGCAAAACTGTCAAGAAAGAAAATAAATCCTGATCCACTGTTGTGCAGGAGATAAATTCAAGAGCAGCTTCCTCCAACGCCTTTCTGCACTCAAAGAATCAGAGTGTTTATATGCAACAATATGCATTATCGTACCTAAAAAAGGCTGCTGTATTTACCAGCATTAAGACATTCAATAGAACAGAGACATAAAGAAGAAAGTGAATCATAGTTTGCTGACTGCAAATGCACACAAAAGGGATTTGGTTTGCCTTTTCACATTTCCTTCCCCTAGATCCTAGCTACTTTTTCCAAACTAGGCCCCGCTCCTGTGCATGCCACACATTGGGTCTGTATAAGCAGGCAGATGGCCTGGTTAGATTTTTCACTTGACGCCTGTGCTTGTGTCTCTGCCGCTGGTTGGGTGAATGGAGGCCATCTGGGATTGGCCAGGGCTTCTGTGAATGGAGCTGGGGAGCGCCATTCAGCACTGTGGACAGCTCCATGGTGCTGAACCGACTGACTGTCAGAGGCAGCTCTTAACCGGGCACCCATTACAGCCCACATTAACCTCGCCGTGCTCTGTCAGGAGATGTTAAACGATCAAACAGTAGAGCCAACGCGAGGCCGTTTGCTTGTGTGTGTGTGTGTGTGTGTGCGGATATGGAGATAAGCAAACAGCAGCGGGAAGGAGACTTCCGGCACATTAGGCAGGGAAACCACCTCTTGACTGTAATGAAACACTCTTGATATGGAGTGGGGCAGTGGTGGTGAACACCTGGCAGACTGCAGCAACACACAAACACACACACGGGGATCCTAGAGTTGTTTGCATAAGGTGCCTGCCTCATTCCTGATCATTAAACTGTTAGAAGGCCATAAAATTGGAGTGTCAACCATGCGGCACAGTGGCCAAAAAAGGGCCGAGGAAGGGTCTGATCTGGCCCTGCTTGATGGCTGGTACATAATTACTCCAATTTTTTGGTCAAATGAGCTGCTAAACATGCTGGCAGCATCTGGAAATTTAAAGCACTTCTAGACTTCAAGTAGTAAAATACTGCTGTGTAGTTCCAAAGACTTACGCGATTTTGATTTCAACTGATTAACAGAACAGACAAAGACAACCTGGGCTGTTAGAAAACGCAGGACTAATTAAATGTGCATTTCCTGGGGGGGGAGCCAATAAGGGAGACCAGAAGACAATGATCAGCAGCGGACTGAGCCACCTGCTCAACCAGGTGAGCTACAAGGGCACCTGTACATTTAAAGAGCAGACACATTGTTTTTGGAGGGGTGGGTAAATTGGACCACTGCATTAAATTATCCAGTGGTCTTACTTAACCATATGCGTTCTCCGGTATTATGAAGTGCACAAGCTTGTAAAAGGGAGGACTGTGGGGATGGGGCGCGCACACACGGCCTCCATCTGCACATTAGCATGGGGCCTAAACACGATGAGGAGATGAATGAACATGAGGCCCGGAGCCGGGAGTCTCCTTGAATCTGTCACCCGTCTCCATGGCGACAAGAGGAGGAGGAGGAGGAGGACCACAAACTGGCATCTATCCGGGCCCAAATCAACAGATGGCCACCACCACATCACCCCCCTCTCCCCAACACCCTCCCACCCCATCCCTTTTGTTTGTTTGTTTGTTTGTTTCCTCTCTTTTCTTGCAGGTTTTATTTGTTTGTTTGCAGCCTACCTTGCACTGCTCCATGCACGTCCTCACCGAATATGCCCCCGGCTCGTATTTTTGAGTGAGGAGCTCAAAGTCCTCGTATTTCTCCTGGGCGTGCTGGTCGTAGCGCTGGTACGCCTGGACGCACAGACTGCAGCGGTTCGCGTCGCCGTCGCCGAGCGCGTCGAGGCTGCAGTTCAAATTGTCCGGACTCGTCGAGCCGTACAACAAATCCAGCAGGGAGTAGGAGTTACAAAAGGAAAGGTACAAATTGCTCATATTTACAGCCCGCGTCCCCTCTCTGTCGGAAAGGCCCCTGCACAACTCGTCGGCATCCAAGAAAGTAAAGCAGTCGTTAGATAAACTATCCCGGTGGCAAGTTTCGAGCCGCCACAAATGTTTGGTAGAGTTTCCTATAAAAATATCATCTGGGTTTCCTCTGAGGCTGCTGTGTGCTGAGTATGTCTGAGGTGACAAAGGGTGGGTGGATGCGAACTTGTCCCGGGTCCGGGCCAGCGTGGCCTCGGCGCAGAACCACAGGTGATCAGAGAGGAGGATGGTTAAGAACAAGAGGGATGCCAAGGACAGTCGCCATCTCTGCGCCCTCTCTGAGTCGGTGAATGGCTTTTGGTTGTCGCGGGGGGGCTCTAGCCAGATTTGGAAGCCGTCGTCATCTTCTTGCTGCCAACACGTCCCAGCACCCCTGGTCATATTTTGGGAACCGGCCGACTCCACCGTGGGGGCTCCTCTGCCGCAACAGTCATTGACGTCGGGTCAGCTTCGCGTTTTCCTCCCCTCAAGTGTCGGGCGGTGGGTTGTCCCGGCTTGCCTTTGCTATCAGCGGTAATTCCCATTAAAAGGAGCGTGGGTCGGTTGGGAAATCAAACGCTGGCGACCACGGGCCGCATCCTCCATGGCTGACCGGTGAAGCCGCTGTCCTCCCGCCCGCCCGCCCCGAGCTCTCCTCCGCGCCGCGCCGCTCCGCTCCTCTGCGTAGCCTCGACTCCGTTTTTAGAAACACTTCCCGACGCGTTTACGTTTCCCCCGGCCTCGGTCGTGCAGGGACAAAGGCGCTATCCTCTTCCAACATGGCGAAGCTGTATGCCTTTGTGTCGGCGGATGGGCCTACAGCCTGTGACAGACCTCTTTTTTTTCTTTTTCAAGCCCTCACCATCCTCAGCTCGCTGCCGTTGTCAAGTTGCCGCCATGTTCGCTAAGAGATGCTGTGTGTTTGCTGGAAGCTGGATAAAGGCGGCGACGATAACGGGCGGCATTTCCGGTCACGCCGCTCAAAATAAAGGCTCGTTTTAGTCGTTCCTAGTGATTCGTTTTAACAGCTTTCCCGCTTTTTAGACAT
Source organism: Diplotaxodon limnothrissa (assembly GCF_057381915.1). Taxonomy (NCBI): domain Eukaryota; kingdom Metazoa; phylum Chordata; class Actinopteri; order Cichliformes; family Cichlidae; genus Diplotaxodon; species Diplotaxodon limnothrissa. The sequence goes on along the minus strand of NC_140617.1, from coordinate 34,256,640 downwards.
TCATGACACGCGATGCTTCCAAAATGAGGGTTTTTTGTTTTATTTTTAAGGCTACTGATTTTTAAAAAAAAAATGTTTATAAATCAACACAACTTAAAAAAAAAACAAACAATAAATAAATTAATGAATGAAAACAAGAAATAAAGAAGTAAAATTAATTTAAAAAATAAAGTCTTCTGCCTTGGATCCACTTTAAATTTATTCTGGAAGCCTTCAACCACACATTCGATCGTGGGCGATCATGGCTCAAGAGTTGGCAGTTCGTCTTGTAATCGCAAGGTTGCCGGTTCGAGCCCCGGCTCGGACAGTTTCGGTCGTTGTGTCCTTGGGCAAGACACTTCACCTGCCGCCTACTGGTGAGGGGCCGATATGGCGCGATATGGCAGCCTCGCTTCTGTCAGTCTGGCTGCCCCAGGGCAGCTGTGGCTACAACTGTAGCTTGCCTACACCAGTGTGTGAGAGTGAATGAATCGTGGAATTGTAAAATATATAAATCCAATCCATTATTATTATTCAGAAAATCTTAAACTACCAATACCCAACCTCTTTATTTAAATGAAATGAAGCAGGAAAAGAATGTTTCAAGCAAAATAATGAAAGTCAAAAAAATAACACAATAATTTGAAAAGTTATTTAACAAACCAAGGCACAATCATATTATTATTATTATCATTATTAGTAGTAGTACATTACAAATACAGAATATCACATTTAAACGTTGAAACCTAGCATGTGTTTTATTTTGTCGGTAATTTCGATTAACATCCGGTATGGTGCTACTTAATTAACGCGATTTGACCAAACATCTTCAGCTCTGACGTTATGCGCGCGCACCACAGTCGCCGCATCTCTCTGTGCAAGGGCGCATCAAGTCAAACAGACCGTGCCAAAATTTCACCAGAAATATTCGAAGTGTGACTTCAGAATTAAAGCTCTGAAATGAAACTCTTTAAAGAAAAGAATATTGCTGGGCATAAAATTCATAGGAATGTAACTAAATAAATATAAGTATAGGGACTTAGCATTTTATGTGTGAGTGTTCTGTATCAATTATAAGTCGTTCAGAAGCTTTTCTGAAAACGATTTTATTTCTTATTGGACTGGACGTTTCAGACAGGTTGGTCACGTGGTTTTTATCCTCTGACAAGAACCCGCTGACATGTGTCTTAACCCTTGTGTGGTGTTCGTATTTTTGTTACTCAGCCAGTGTTCATGGGTCTGGTGGACCCGCTAGAGTTTTGGCTTTCCAAATTAACACTATCAAACAATTTTATGTTAAATTACTCAACAGATGTTTACTTCATCCCAATTACAAGACATATGAACAGCAAACATGGTTAATTTTTTCCCTTTACCTTTGTTAGATCACATTTATGAATTAATGTGCTTCTCGTTTTTCTTTTATATAAAATGTTATAAATAAATCAAGTGGAGTGAGTGGAAAGACACAACACATTTACACGTGAAAAAATAATTAATTGTTTAATTTTTCTTTTGAAAAAAACTGAACACGGGTCTCACAGACCCGAACACCATACAAGGGTTAAGGCTAAACCGCCAACAAAAAACTCTAAAGCCTACTAAAACACACAGTAAACAAATAATGAAAAAAGCTAACTGAACTTGGTTGTAGCTTTTAATTCAGAATACATTAATAACTGATCTTTTTTGTCTAAACCTCTAACTTATCGATGACTTATTGGTGCCTTTGTTCTCAGTATGTTTATGCTCTACTTCACTAGAGTAGCTTTGCATTATTAAGCATCAAAGCAAGTGGTTCATCTATTGTCTTGTAGCTACTCTCCTGTAAGCCAACTTTCTTCTTTTTTTTAAATTATTTTATTTTTTGCTTTTAAATTAAACACATCATGCTTATACAGATTCAACTGAGGACAATTACTACATTTAGCAGTTGTGAACTTATAAGCATGGAAAAAAAGAAGAAAAAAGAGGAAGAAAAGAATTATAGCAATATTAACTAAATAAAGAGTAAAATAAAATAAAATAAGAAAATTCATGCGGGGTGTGAGGCATGAATTATGATCAGTTAATTTTTAAGAATTCTAGAAATGGCTGCCAAATTGTACAAAAACTCGCCAGGTTCCCCTTTCTATCAAATCTTATCTGTTCCCCCCTGGCCACAGACACCATCTCATTAAGCCACCTTTTAAAACACGGGGCCGAAGAAGACCGCCACTGTAAAAGAATAAGTTTCTTTGCCACCAGCATACCCGTTTTAACTATCTGTTTTTGTGAAAAGGAAAAAGATTCGATTGATGCAAATGATCCATAGCCAGTGTACCATCAAGTGGTACCTTTTTCCTAAATTGGTTTGAAAACCACGTAAAAATTTGGCTCCAAAAAGTTTTCAAGACAGGGCAATGCCAAAATACAGGGAGTGCAGAATTATTAGGCAAGTTGTATTTTTGAGGAATAATTTTATTATTGAACAACAACCATGTTCTCAATGAACCCAAAAAACTCATTAATATCAAAGCTGAATGTTTGTGGAAGTAGTTTTTAGTTTGTTTTTAGTTTTAGCTATTTTAGGGGGATATCTGTGTGTGCAGGTGACTATTACTGTGCATAATTATTAGGCAACTTAACAAAAAACAAATATATACCCATTTCAATTATTTATTTTTACCAGTGAAACCAATATAACATCTCCACATTCACAAATATACATTTCTGACATTCAAAAACAAAACAAAAACAAATCAGCGACCAATATAGCCACCTTTCTTTGCAAGGACACCAAAAGCCTGCCATCCATGGATTCTGTCAGTGTTTTGATCTGTTCACCATCAACATTGCGTGCAGCAGCAACCACAGCCTCCCAGACACTGTTCAGAGAGGTGTACTGTTTTCCCTCCTTGTAAATCTCACATTTGATGATGGACCACAGGTTCTCAATGGGGTTCAGATCAGGTGAACAAGGAGGCCATGTCATTAGTTTTTCTTCTTTTATACCCTTTCTTGCCAGCCACGCTGTGGAGTACTTGGACGCGTGTGATGGAGCATTGTCCTGCATGAAAATCATGTTTTTCTTGAAGGATGCAGACTTCTTCCTGTCCCACTGCTTGAAGAAGGTGTCTTCCAGAAACTGGCAGTAGGACTGGGAGTTGAGCTTGACTCCATCCTCAACCCGAAAAGGCCCCACAAGCTCATCTTTGATGATACCAGCCCAAACCAGTACTCCACCTCCACCTTGCTGGCGTCTGAGTCGGACTGGAGCTCTCTGCCCTTTACCAATCCAGCCACGGGCCCATCCATCTGGCCCATCAAGACTCACTCTCATTTCATCAGTCCATAAAACCTTAGAAAAACCAGTCTTGAGATACAGTGGGGCAAAAAAGTATTTAGTCAGCCACCGAGTGTGCAAGTTCCCCCACCTAAAATGATGACAGAGGTCAGTAATTTGCACCAGAGGTACACTTCAACTGTGAGAGACAGAATGTGAAAAAAAAATCCATGAATCCACATGGTAGGATTTGTAAAGAATTTATTCATAAATCAGGGTGGAAAATAAGTATTTGGTCAATAACAAAAATACAACTCAATACTTTGTAACATAACCTTTGTTGGCAATAACAGAGGTCAAACGTTTACTATAGGTCTTTACCAGGTTTGCACACACAGTAGCTGGTATTTTGGCCCATTCCTCCATGCAGATCTTCTCGAGAGCAGTGATGTTTTGGGGCTGTCGCCGAGCTACACAGACTTTCAACTCCCGCCACAGATTTTCTATGGGGTTGAGGTCTGGAGACTGGCTAGGCCACTCCAGGACTTTCAAATGCTTCTTACGGAGCCACTCCTTTGTTGCCCGGGCGGTGTGTTTTGGATCATTGTCATGTTGGAAGACCCAGCCTCGTTTCATCTTCAAAGTTCTCACTGATGGAAGGAGGTTTTGGCTCAAAATCTCACGATACATGGCCCCATTCATTCTGTCCTTAACACGGATCAGTCGTCCTGTCCCCTTGGCAGAAAAACAGCCCCATAGCATGATGTTTCCACCCCCATGCTTCACAGTAGGTATGGTGTTCTTGGGATGCAACTCAGTATTCTTCTTCCTCCAAACACGACGAGTTGAGTTTATACCAAAAAGTTCTACTTTGGTTTCATCTGACCACATGACATTCTCCCAATCCTCTGCTGTTTCATCCATGTGCTCTCTGGCAAACTTCAGACGGGCCTGGACATGCACTGGCTTCAGCAGCGGAACACGTCTGGCACTGCGGGATTTGATTCCCTGCCGTTGTAGTGTGTTACTGATGGTGACCTTTGTTACTTTGGTCCCAGCTCTCTGCAGGTCATTCACCAGGTCCCCCCGTGTGGTTCTGGGATCTTTGCTCACCGTTCTCATGATCATTTTGACCCCACGGGATGAGATCTTGCGTGGAGCCCCAGATCGAGGGAGATTATCAGTGGTCTTGTATGTCTTCCATTTTCTGATGATTGCTCCCATAGTTGATTTTTTCACACCAAGCTGCTTGCCTATTGTAGATTCACTCTTCCCAGTCTGGTGCAGGTCTACAATACTTTACCTGGTGTCCTTCGAAAGCTCTTTGGTCTTGGCCATGGCGGAGTTTGGAGTCTGACTGTTTGAGGCTGTGGACAGGTGTCTTTTATACAGATGATGAGTTCAAACAGGTGCCATTCATACAGGTAACGAGTGGGGGACAGAAAAGCTTCTTACAGAAGACGTTACAGGTCTGTGAGAGCCAGAGATTTTCCTTGTTTGAGGTGACCAAATACTTATTTTCCACCCTGATTTACGAATAAATTCTTTACAAATCCTACCATGTGGATTCATGGATTTTTTTTTCACATTCTGTCTCTCACAGTTGAAGTGTACCTCTGGTGCAAATTACTGACCTCTGTCATCATTTTAAGTGGGGGAACTTGCACAATCGGTGGCTGACTAAATACTTTTTTGCCCCACTGTATTTCTTGGCCCAGTCTTGACGTTTCAGCTTGTGTGTCTTGTTCAGTGGTGGTCGTCTTTCAGCCTTTCTTACCTTGGCCATGTCTCTGAGTATTGCACACCTTGTGCTTTTGGGCACTCCAGTGATGTTGCAGCTCTGAAATATGGCCAAACTGGTGGCAAGTGGCATCTTGGCAGCTGCACGCTTGACTTTTCTCAGTTCATGGGCAGTTATTTTGCGCCTTGGTTTTTCCACACGCTTCTTGCGACCCTGTTGACTATTTTGAATGAAACGCTTGATTGTTCGATGATCACGCTTCAGAAGCTTTGCAATTTTGAGACTGCTGCATCCCTCTGCAAGATATCTCACTATTTTTGACTTTTCTGAGCCTGGCAAGTCCTTCTTTTGACCCATTTTGCCAAAGGAAAGGACGTTGCCTAATAATTATGCACACCTGATATAGGGTGTTGATGTCATTAGACCACACCCCTTCTCATTACAGAGATGCACATCCCCTAATATGCTTAACTGACCCAGTATGAACCTTCCAGATCCCTCAGGTCATCTGGATCCGGTCTTTTATCAGTTCCCAGAGTCAGAACCAGACACGGAGAAGCTGCATTCAGCTTTTATGCTCCTTATATCTGGAACAAACTCCCAGAAAGCCTCAGATCAGCTGAAACACTCAGTTTATTTAAATCCAGGTTGAAGACTCACCTATTCTCAGCTGCATTTGAATAAAGTACCAAATCCACACTTTTAAGCTTAAATTTCAAAACTTACATTAACTACTGATTTTATCTGTTTTGATTTTATATACTGTTTTGTTTGTTAGTTAGTTAGTTAGTTAGTTAGTTAGTTAGTTAGTTAAGTGGGTTTAGAGCTCTGGGTAGCTCCCCAGCTGGGTCTAGACTGGGTCTAGAGAGTATTTTAAATTCAGGGAATTTAAAATAGAAAGTAGCTCGTCCACAGAAGGACTGGTAGCTCCCCTTACGATAAGGGTTCAGATCGCACGAACAGGTGTGAATGTGAATGTGTGTGTTTAGTTAGTTAGTTAGTTTGCTTGTTTTAATCAATTTTAAATCATGCTTTTTTGTTTTTGTTTCTAATGTCTCTGTAAAGCACTTTGAATCACCTTGTTGTTGAATTGTGCTATACAAATAAATTTGCCTTGCCTTGCCTTGCCTTAATTGGTAGTAGGCTTTCGAGCCTATACAGCTTGGAGTAAGACAACACGCATGAAGAGGATGATGTGGACAAAATACTCATTTGCCTAATAATTCTGCACTCCCTGTAGATGTGCAAGGGAACCTTCACCGATATTACATCTATCACATAAGGAGGATACAGAATTATAGATCCGGTTAAGTTTAAGTTTAGAAAAATGTAATCTGTGAATGACTTTAAACTGGATTAATTTATATCTGGCATTTATTGAGCCTTTCTGAATATTGGACAAACAGTTTGACCATTGGTCCTCAGACAGAGGAACACCGAGGTCTTCAGCCCATGTACTCTTAATTCGATCAGAATCAACTGGGATTATAAAGCACTTGACAAACTGAGATATCAGATGTTTAAAGTCTGCTTTCCGAATTATATCAAAGTAAGTATGACTTAGTGGCTTCAGTGGAAAGTCTAAAAAGTTTCGTTGAACAAAATTCCTTATTTGAAGATAACGAAAAAAATGTGATTGAGGTAACTGAAACTTTTGTTGAAGTTGAAGGAAAGACACAAATTTGTCATCTATATATAAGTCCTCAATGCATTTCAATCCCTTGCCAACTTTCTTCTGATTGGCCAATTCTTGCAAAAAGCAGGTCAGAACCATAGCTGGACTGGCCATCGGCCCCCCTGGCAAATGCTGATTTTTCGTTTTTATGGGCCAATGATTTTTGATTTTTTTTGTAGTAACGGTATAAACAATGAAAGGTGCTGAAAGGTGCCAGATGCTGGCAGATGTGTAAAAATAACTCAATTGTTTGGTGGTGGCTATGGCAGAGCTTCAACAGAGTCCAGCAGGTGGATGAGGGAAAGGGGAGGCAGGAGGAGGAGAGATCCAAGGCGGCTGCCGGTGCGAGTGTCAGGTGAACTGAACTTCAGGTAAGAAGTTATGACCTGCAGTCTATCTGGGTCAGATATAAACCAACTTTAGGTGTAGTTTATTTTCGTTGTGCTGACTTTTTACAGTCAGTTACAATAACTCGTACTGTGTACTAGCTAGCATGACAGAGCTTACATAGAGCTGCTGGGTGGGTGCAATGATGTTACTGATAGTGAACTTTATTTCATTCATAAGGTTAGTTAGTAGAGTTGCCAACCGTCCCTTAAAAAATGGAATCGTCCCGTATTCAGGGAAAATATTACGGGTTTCGTATTGAGCCGAAAAGGAGCACAGTTTGTCCCGGACTTCAGCTAGAATGGAAAAAGACACAAAGCTGGATTTATTCTGCGTCTTTACGCTGTCAGCTGTTTCTTCTTCTCTCATTCTCTCCCCCTCCCTCTCCTGTTTCTACTTCAATCGTGAAACTGATCAATGATCAGCTGATCGGCTTTTCTCTCTTGTTTGTTTATCGCCCACTTTGCGCCAGAAAGAGGAAACCAGCGGATGTCGCGCTAAACAACAGCAGCACGTTTAAGCTTGATCAGCTGTTGTTAGAATTTATTTGATATTAATTTCTAGTATCAGCTGATGTTTGCTGGAGCCACAGCTGTAAAAGCTGCTGGTCATGGTATCAGTTTGGATATGTGATGAGAGGGAAACATGAAGATGAAACCAGGAGATGCTCTTACTGAATCATCAGAGCTGAACAGGTGATGGAGAAACAGGTTTACCTTTATAGGTGGTTTGAATGAGTTTAAGGGAAGTTATGAACTGTTTCTGAGAAATAACACCAGGATCCTTTTCGGTGTAGCTGACAGCTGGTAACTGTGCAGGGGTGGGTCTAGCAAAGTTCTGTCAGGGGGCCATGTAGGGCATTAACAGGGAAAGGGGGGCACAAAGAAATACTTTTCTTTCTTATTCTCATTTAAAATGTCTCGCTTTTATTAAATAATTATCTGAATCTTACAACCAAAGTTTTTATCTGACATAAAATGTATAGAAGTCATACATATACCAACAAGACAGTGTACATGACTGTCACAACAGCGTCTGTTTTCATTCAAAGGCTTTATGGCTTTTCCTATAATTTTCCTGGTGGGCTGGTCTCTAGTCAAAATGCCCGGGCCGATTTTTTGTCCCAGTCCAGCCCTGGTCAGAACAGCAAACCGTCTGTGCTCACAGCTGTAGCTGTATGTGTGCTTGACCTGACCATATTAGGGATCTGCTTTCTATGACATCATACGCATGTGTCTACATTTTTTTTCTTCTTAATCAAACCACACATTACTCTGTGCTCTATAGTTTGTATTTACCCAAACCTATTTTGGCTGCTCCCTTATTCACAAGGATTCACCACAGTGCACATTTGATTGGGCAGACTTTTACACTGGATGCTTTGTCCAGACACAAGGCGTGTCTCCTAATTTACCTACTAGCAGTCAAATGCCATCCTTAGGAAGCACCAACCCGAGCTTGATTTACTGCCGTGTTTGGCTGTTACTTTCACTGAGGGCAGGCCGTACTAATTGCAGACTCATACAAACCCTCCCTGCAGCCGTGAACCTCTGTTTGGTCTTATTACTAGCTCATTAACTTCCCCTGAGTGCGTGCAGTACTGGTGGTCCAGGAGTTGCTTCCAAACCATTTGTCTTCTGCTTCTGTCCTGGGTGCTGCTGCTGGTAGCAGCTCTCCAAAAGCTGCAGCCAGCCTAATGAGAGCATTTATCCCATTAGGGACATCATATTTCAGCAATGCTGGATTTACAGCAGATGTTTGCATCTCCAGATCGTCGGGACTGATAATCTGCTCCTGTGAGTCCTTTTAGGGGACCAACGGCAGCACTTTGTACTCACAAAACTGCACAAGGAAAAAGAGCTGGTTGAGTACCTCTAATTAAAGCCTGTCACTCAAACGCTCACTCAGCATCACCTGGAAATAGTGCAGAGTGGGCGTTGGGTTACAGAGTGCACATTGAAGTACATAATATTTTTTTAACTACTAATGAAGACAGTTTTTATCTCTTATTTTGACAAATTTGGCAGAAGACTGCTGAAAAACATGCCTTAATCTTTATCAATATCTTAAGCATAGAATTTTAATCGCAAAACTATGCAACAACTCTACAGGGAATCTAACAACGTGTTAACAACAGGCCATTATTCACAGTATATGATTAGGAAGAGGTGTCTCATCACTTATACTTTAAAAATGTATTCATGCGGCATTTACACATAACAAAGCCCAGGGCGCCACAGGCAGCTGCCTGCACCTTAGAGATGATGCTAATGAAGGTTAGAACATATCAAAGACTCCCAAGACTCATCAGTGACATTTTTGAAGGCAGGAAAACATGGCCACATCTTTGTTGGAGGGCCTTGAGCTGAGCCAATTTTAACGTACCCCCCGTGTGGTCCCTTGTTGAAGAGCTGAGGCAAAGGCCATCGCTTCACACAGATGTTGTCTTTAAGAAAATTATTAACAAATTGTATTTCAAACCCCTTCAGGATTATTTATTAGAGTCGTACTTCATACATAATGACACAAGAGCACAAAAAACAGGAACAGTTCAAGACATTTTTCTTACATTAAAGGACACCACGTGAAATTGTCTTCACTTGTCATGAACACGCAACGACCTCCAGGGTGAAAATTGAAGGCCATGTGAAAGTGCCAAAAACTACAGTTCCTCTAAAGCCACGTGGCACTTGTTCCAAAAGCAAATCAATCCCAAAGATGAATATAGCTGCTGTGATGCCTCAACATTAGCATCTGGCTATCACTTTTGTGGAGCCAGAAGTTACTGTACTTGGACAAAAGGAAGACGTTTTTAGCTAATGGTAGCAGGCTGTATTCACAAACACACAAGTAGCAGGCTAATAAAACCGAAGCACAAACTTTGATAGTTTGCACCACAGAGCAGGTTGTATTACCTGTCACATCTTTCTATTACAAAGGGCACAGACAGTAACACGCAAACACAAGTCCAATTAATGAAAGTGAGACGGTAGCAGATGGCTTGTATCTGGACACCTCTAATTCAAGTATCCAAATGAATTGATTATATTAAATTTATATAAAATTTTTCTACTAGGATGTGGTAATTCTGTAAAGTTGGGCATTTTAACATGGGCGTCAGTGTGGACTTTTGGAGCCAGCATCAAATGGCCATTAGAGGAACTGTAGTTTTCGGCATTTTCACTCCAGCTTAATCTTTAAACCCTGGATGTTGCCTCTTGGTAACTCGCCATAAACTTCAAATCTAAAATTTATAACTCTACATTATTAAAAATCATGCTTTCAGCCTGGTGCACAAAGTGTTTGGGTCTCTATGGATACTCTTTCCCTCTATGACAACTGAACAGGAGGTAAATGTTTCAGTAACTCACCAGCCATATGGGTAAGACGTGACACATATAGCTATCGCCAAAAACTTCATTCATGTATGTAACTGAAAGAATCCTGCTGCTGGTTCCTTTTGGAGCAATATTATTATCTGGAAAATAATGTGGCTTGCTGTGAACTTTAGATACCAATGAGTAAAAATCGCAGTGGCCATGCACATCTTTCATTTACAGTCTATGATCATGTTGAGTGTCTTCTTAGGCTCTGGAGGGAAAGCTCCAAACGTAACTGGCTAAACAACCTCAGATTTGATGTTTTCCCAATGGGTTTGGAGAAAATGGATATTTAGAGGCTAAGGTCGATCAAATCAAATACACTGTGGAATCATGGGAAACACGAGTCAGTTTTTCCAGGTTCAATTTGAACCATTATTTTCTTAATCTCTCTCTCACAAGTCCGTCAGCTTAGCTAAAGTGAAACATGAAACCACTGGAGCGCCCCTTCACAATGGACAGATTATTATGGCAGAGCATTCCCTTGCTGCTGCTCTCTAATGTGGATCATTCACCGAAATTACTGTCAGAATTAAACCTTCCATTTCTGGTTAATTGGCAAGTCTCCTTTCTGCTGCAGAAACAGTTTTAATAACTGCTTGGCTAAAAATCTGAAAGAAGGAAGGACCGACCCCCATCCCCATTCTCCCAAAAAGCATCTGAACCCTTCATAATGATTCTGAGTTTGGAAATTGAAAAACCAGTCAGCAGCCTATTCATTTAAAATTAATAATAAGCTGTCTCGTTAAGAACACAAAAGACAAAACTCACAGAAACTGAAAACCCTGAGAATTAGTGTCGTTGGAGTTTTCATGCTGTAGATTTTATTAAAGAGTTTATTCCTAATCGTATTAGGAACAAATTAAAAATGCTGAGTGTCCATTTAAATGTACTAGAGCCTCTTCAAGCCAGATATTCAGTGTCATTCATCACATGCCCTGCTTTGATTGAATCAGTCACCCATGTCTCTTTTACTATCTTAAACTTCCTCCTAAAGCAGCGCCTCAGAGTTCTCAAATCCAGAAGTCTTGTTGCCTCTGCAATAATAACATGTGAAACGCCTTCCTCCAGCTCTTCCACCACTTTTCCTCCATGGTAACGAAACTCCAATGCCCTGGTGTCCAGGCAGGTGGCAGGTATGGCACTTTTAGGGTCTCCTATGTCAGCAAATCTGTCCATATATGCTGTGAACGGTCTGAACATGCTGGTTGGAAGGTCATCCCAGCCGTAGCGTCCCTCCACCTGCGTGACATTCACCTCGTTTGCTGCGTCTGCGCTGCTGATCCTGTTGAACACTTCCCGCAGCTGCTGCTCGTCTGTGTCAACAAAGTAGCTGTCACCATAGTTGTCGTACTCCTTGGCAAAGTGCTCCCTGGTGGAAGGCGACATGTGGATCATGTGGCGGGGTTGCCATGGAACCACCTCCTTCTGGTCCAGGCACTCCAGCAGCCAGGTGGCCCAAACTATGTCATGCTGGTTGGATGAAATCAGGTTCTTCACGCGCATGTTCTCCACACCGGCAACCACGCAGTAGGTGTCCCGTCCAGGGTTCTGAACTACAAAACCTCCACACCTAAAGTGGGAATTACATAAAAAATTATTAATTATTAGACACTCAGTCATAACCACCACCTGAAGTTTCTTCCTGTTAAAAAGGAGTTTTTCCTTACCAGTTTTACCAATCGCTTGCTCACAAGGGGTCGTCGGGGTTCTCACTATTCTCTGTATTTTAGGGTCTTTGGCTTCCAAATGAATCCTTTCATGCATGAATTATGACAACCTCAATCAGGATTTTTTTCTTGAGTATTTTTATTCATCTTTAGGCATGAAAAAAAGAGTGACCCCTATGCGTGAAAGGGTTAAAGTGCCTTGAGGTGATTATTGTTGTGATATAGCGCTATATAAAGAGAACATTTGAGACTTTCCTCCAACAGCTGGATAGACTCCAACTCTTGGAATCCAGTGGATAATGAAAGTCCTTGTCCTGTTGTTGCCTCTCTAACCAAACTTAAAACACATGGAAAGCTAGTGCTGCTATGCTATAGCTTACCATGGCTGTAGAGCAGAACAAATGATATTGTTTCCAGCTATAGTCCAAGATAGTCGAATTGGAGTCATCTAACTGGTTGAGAACCTTTTGGAATTACAATTCATTTAAGAAAGCGAGGAAGTGCCTCCTGAATGCCAGTGCCACTTGCACCGCCACAGTTCTACTTATCCAGATGTTGTTTACTCAAACATAAACACAGAAAAAGTGATCATAATAACAAAAGTTGAAACAGATGTTCCCTGTTTCTTCACAGGGCTTGGCTAACACACCATTAAAGTCCCTACTGTTAGCTAAAGCAGTAAAGCTGTATCTCTGCTAGGGCTGTCACATGTTTACATTTATTAAAAGTTTATCCATTTACATTTTCTTACAATGTGTCTTCATCCTGTAGACACATTATAAAATGTATTTATTAACAACTTTATTAAAGTGAGAACTCAGCCACGATATCAGCGCTTTACTTTAAGATAGAATTGACTTAATCATAAAAATTTCATTAAAATACTAAATACGTAAGAAAAATGTTGTCTGCCCAAAATTTCTAATTCAGTCATATTTTTTTCTTTAACTAAAATACCAAACTAACATTTACTTTACTAGAAAAAAATAACTTCTGTTACCTGGCCACACCCTTTTCCAGTTCAGACTTGGGATGATCTTCGGTGCCATTCAGGATGCAGAACTCCACGTCCTCAAACATATCTGTTTCCTTGGTCACCCCGGAAAGGTCCTGGGGCTTAAATTGGTCAATGACGCCGATCACTTTCTTGGGTTTGACTGGGAGCTTGCGCTTCTTCTTTTGCGGTTCATCGTTGTCAATGTGAAGGTGCCGAGAGGCAAGTTTCCCAGACGCCTTGCTGCGGAACTGATCCAGCTCTGCCAGTGTCATGCACTGGTACCATTCTTTGTCATCTCGAATCTTCTCAATCCTGGGGAAGCGCAGAGTACAGTTGGTTTTATACATGTCGCTTCCGACTATCTCAGCCGCTTTAACCTGGATGATAACGGAGTTGCAGGGTTCAATGTAGACTTCCGGTTTCTCTGTTCCACACAGGATGGATGCTGGTGGGTTGTTTTTCCGGTAGACCTTCCAGTGTTTGGTGAGCTTTAAACCAAGGTCATACAATTCTTTCATGGTGTAGCCGGAGCCAATGCGGCAAAGGGTATGGAAAACTGAAGGTTTCTCGCCAGGCTCTGGAGCTTCGGCCACAGCACATAAGAAATGGGACATCATGCCACCCCTTCTCCCTTTTCCCCAGTAGCCACCAACAATCAGCAGGTCAAGCTCATCCATCAAGCCATCCACATATTCTGGTTTTATCTTCAGCCAGCCTTCCCCTCGCTTGTCAGGTTTATAGATGGATAAAGGATCCTTCACCATGATCCCCTCTTCTCTGCTGTCAATAGCATCGTTAAGAGCATTCACCACCTCCTGCATGGTTCTGGCTTCAGCCTTTGGCACCAGATGCAGCCTTCCCTTGGCTGGAGTGAAAACTGTCTGAAGAATCTCATGTCGCTTCTTGAGAGTTTCTTTGCCTAACTTCTGATCATTTATTAAAAGCACGTCAAACACACAGAAGCATGTCTGCAACTCTGAGTCATCCATCAGCCTCTTGATGTCAAATTTGCTCCCTTTCTGCATGAAGGTGTCTGCTGCCGGGTTGTATGCCATCATCTCACCATCAAGAATGCAGTTCACCACATTGCTTTTAAAAACATTGTGGATATAAGGCGTCAGTGATCCTTCCAACGGGGATCCTCCAAACTGCTGCGTGTACTCAAAAGCATTTCGGCTGAAGTACTTGTATACATCCCCATCTTTGTGCAGCTGAATGCGCTCTCCATCCAGCTTTGTCTCAATGTAAAAAGTGCTGTTTCCCATCTGTTTCTCCACGTTGCGGATGTTAGCCACAGCTGCCAGCATAGGTTTGAAAGCAGAAAAAAGTCCAATAGAGACTTCACTTAAGGACACGGCTGGATTGTGTAACTGCTGGCACACCTTGTTCAAGTCTGTGTTGACGTTGTAGAGCTCAGCAGCATCTGGGTGGAAAACTTGGAGAACGGTTTCTTTGCTGATCCCGAGCTTCATGTCCTTCAGAATCATTCTAATGAGCCACTTTTGCTCAAGAGCTGAGCTCTGGGTGATGAGGTGCAGCAGACTCTTTTTGACAAGATCTTTCTGCTTGGTGGCATTGCTGGTGGCTACTGAATCCAGGAAGTCGTTGACCTCTTTAATACTGAGATTTCCTTGGCTGGTGCATCGTTTCTTCAGCACAAAATACGCCATGCCAGCAAAGTCTCCAGCTTCTCCTTGGGACGTGGTCGGTGCACGGTAATTCAACAGCTTATTAGCCTCAGGGCCATTCTTTGGGAGGCCTAATACATCAATGTAGAGTTTAGCCAGCATGCTCTCTTTGATGCCATATGCCACTCGCTCTCGTTCAAAAGGCGGGACTATGAGGCGCATGGCAGGATAGAAAGAGTCTGTAGTTTTGGAGTTGTCTTTGTGGAGGGCAGAATGAAATTCCCGCCATTTCTCAACGAAGTACCCAAGGATCTTGGATTTCTCTGGACGGAGTTTGGACTTTTGAATTTTTTCTAATGTGGTACACAAGTGAAGGAAAGGAACCTGAGAAGCAACAGATAACTGACTGGAAGCATCAGTTTTGGAAGTGCTGTCCATGGTGAAATCTGTAAGACCAGCTAAAAGAAAGAAAAAGTCTGCTCAGTTTAGCCCTTCTTTGAATTCCTCTATTTACCAGCATTTAACAAATTAAATGAGTCATTTGAGAAATTAGTTATTCAACAACAACAACAAAAAGAAACAGATTCTTTTAATAATACAACTTTAAAAGAGGGAATTAAATCTGGTACCACATGTGAGGACTTAATGCTTTCCCCATTTTGTGTGAAGCTGAATATATATTTTTAGACATTCAGACAAAACAAGATGAAGCCAAGACTTGACATGCTCAGGAGCGCAACAATCCAGTATCTAGACTAGATGTTGACAAGTCCAACACACACACACACACACACACACACACACACACACAAAAAACAAAAAAAAAACACTGAATGTCAGTGATAATGAGCCAAACTGTTCCATTTCATCCTGTGGTATTCCATGTTTACTACACCACTCGTCATTAAAGTAAAAGATCAAAAGTTAAAAGATCTTTTGCACTTGCTATGATAACATGTTTAGACTTGATAGCATCACAGAATTCTTGGCTGCACATCCATGATGGGACTGATGACTATGAAGGCAATTTGAGTAGTTGGAGATGATGCATTCAGCATTCAGAAGATTGATACATTGTGGTCATTAAGGGATGGACATGGTCAGTGATAACACTCAGATAAGCTGTGGAGTTTAAACAATGGGGCCTAAAGTGGGCCATGAAAATATCCCCTACATTATTACACCATCAGCACCAGCTTGAACCACTGGTACAAGGCAGGATGAATTCATGGCCTCACCAAATTCTAACCCTACCATGCTTGGTTTCAATTCCAGCAGGTCACCTTGACCATGCGTGCATGCCTAAATGCACTTGCTACCATGTGATAAAAAAAATGATTGCACATCTTCTCATCACAGTGAGAAATAGTATGTTAATGTGATAGCGGTATTAACTGGTACTTGAAATCAGCAAATATATAAAGCCAAGGTATAAGTTGGAATAAAGCATGACTATAAAAGCGCAATACATTGCTGAAATAAAAACACATTTGTAATAATAATGATAATAATATTACTGCTAATAATAATAATAATTTGTTCTCTCTCACTTTCAATAGAACAACTTGTTTTTAACAACTTGTTTTTTGTAGGTTTTTTTTTTTAGCTCAACTACAAAATAAAACTTAATTCAGAAATAAGCAATCAACTTAAACCACTGCTAAATACTTGTGGGTAAAAATAAATTTTAAAATGACTTAACTGCTACTGTAAGTTTACAGGTGCACAATCGCTGATTATTTGTCTGTGAAGGTTCTCAGTCATCCAGGTCATCGTAGTCAAAGGAGCTTGCAAAGAAAAGCGTCTGGACTTCTTTAAGTTACTTGAAGACGTTTCACCTCTCATCCGAGAAGCTTCTTCAGTTCTAAGGTCAAATGGTGGAGAGTCCCAGATATAAACCTAGTGGGAGTAACCCCCCACAGAGGGACAAAAGGACCCCCTGATGATCCTCTAATCGCCTGAGCCAAGGTGTGAAACTGGGTGTGGGTCCCAATCAGCCAGAGTTTCGGGTGTGTTCATTGTGAAACCTGGCCCCACCTTATCATGCGAATTCCTGAGGTCCGATGGCCCAGGATGTGAGTGGGCGTTAAGGCGTCTGGGAAGGGCTCTCAAAACTGGATTATAGATGGCAGAGAGTTGGTGTCGTAAACCACCGCCTCTGTTCAAAGATGGTCGCTCACAGTGGACATAGATGGCTTCTTTCACTCCTCTTTCAAACCATCTGTCCTCTTTGTCCAAAATGTGAACATTGGCATCCTCGAAAGAGTGTCCTTTATCCTTAAGATGCAGATGGACTGCTGAGTCTTGTCCTGTGGAGGTGGCCAAACAGCCACTTCACAAGCGCATGGCACAACACAGAAGAGCCACCTCCACAGGACAAGACTCAGCTGTCCATCTGCATCTTAAGGATAAAGGACACTCTTTCAAGGATGCCAATGTTCACATTTTGGACAGAGAGGACAGATGGTTTGTGGGGGGATACTCCCACTAGGTTTATATCTGGGACTCTCCACCATTTGACCTTAGAACTGAAGAAGCTTCTCGGATGAGAGGTGAAACGTCTTCAAGTAACTTAAAGAAGTCCAGACGCTTTTCTTTGCAAGCTCCTTTGACAATCGCTGATTATTGTTCCACACAGATCAAACATGCTCTGACATGTCTCACACTGACTATAAACTCGTTAAGCAGCAGACACTCCTACAGAACCGGAAAACTGTCTTTACCTACCTACCTTGTAAGTATTTAGTTAATAATAGCTATATATACTGAGAACTTGATGTCTGGTACAATAAAGAAAAGCCTTTTAAAGTGTTTGAAAAAAGAAGCAATTCCGCTTACGTTTCAAAATAAAAGTACTGTTGTCGTTTCACATTTGTGTTCGTCGGGGCATGTCTGCTCACAATGAGTTCAAGACCCTTAGTGACAAAAGCTAAAACAGATATGAGTCATTTTGTGTTTTAATTATCTGAGTGAAATATTCCGTTCACACAAAGCAAAACGTGAACTAAGCGCATCAAACACTCTGCTAAAGTAATGCCGGTTCCGTTTGAGAGAGTAATGACACATATTAGCAAAAATAGTGAAAAATAAAAGGTTAAAGATTTACCGTGTTTGCTTATATCCTCAAAAACGGCAGTAAAAGACTGATTTTTCTCACCACAAATACATGTTTACGCTTCCTCAAACTTTAGGTGGGGAGCTTCAAGGAAACCCTTCCCATAGAAACCGAAATGGAAACTTGGTTCCTAGAGACAATGTTTCCTTCCTTTGAAAGAATTATGAAAAATAATTACAAATTTTCTAAAAACCCACAGGTTTAGCATTCAAACAGGACAGGAAGCGCATCAAAGGTTTGTTCTCTTGGTAGTGCAAGCAACTGAGAGACGTGAATTATTTCTGAAAACGTGAAACGCCATGTCATTAATAAGACGTATTCATTCATCAAACCGGCTTTTGTCGAAAAGTGTCTCCGTCCTGTATTTAAAGTCACTGCTGTTCAGACACTGTATTCATGGGGTGAGTCATTGGGTGAAAAGCTGTGTTTGTGCAACGCGTGAAAAACAGAGGTCAGAACAGAAGGGGTAGTCCTCCTGGCTTTTATTTGGATTGGTAATCATTTCTACTCTTTATCTTTGTTTTGATTCTTTATTGTGCTTTGTTTTCTAATGTATGTATGTATGTATTTATTTGTTTTATTATTATTATTATTATTATTATTATTATTATTATTATTATTATTATTTGACCTGGTTTGTGGTTTTTCTTCACCGATAACTCTTCCTCAGTTCAGTTTTATTTTTTTATATTGGGCTCAGCGGTGATTTGTTTCTTGTTTGTGATTGCAGATTAACGTCTGCTTTCATTTCATTTCATTTCATTTCATTTTTATTTATTTCACACTTGGTACTACAAATCAAACAAAACAACCACATCTTCTGTCAACAAAACCCAACAACCATGTGTGAAAAGGAGCAGGAAGAAGAAAATATTCTTATTAAACCCTGCCCCCTATCTACCATCGAACTTATATCACCGGTGGGCACCAAAAATCAGGAACAAACTAATATTGACCTTTCTCTCCGGTCGAATCCCAAACCAACATCACATTCATTCGCATTCTTCATACTGAGTTATCGTTTTAAACATATAACACTTTTTAAAACATTGTAAATTTATACAATTCTTTAAATTATAATGAAGTGAATTCCACTTTAAAAACACAAGCAAAAAATATGGTTTTTGTCCTTTCTTTTAATGCTCAACAAATTTGGCAAAAGAGACAAAGGATATAGTAGCATATGATGTTGTATTGTAAAAATAAAATAAAATAAAGCCAAAATCATTTTTCTATATTTGAACAGCAGGTTTTGGTTAAATCCAGTGAATGCACCATATATACCACACAGGATAACCCTTCCTCCATTGCAATTAAAGATTAAAATAAATTAAAGGATCTTTGTGTGACTCATTTGATCAAGAGGTTGGTTTAAACCTTAAACACATGTTTCAGTATTAGGAATGCTTTTTTCATAACTACAGGACTGCTTATAACATTTGTTGCTATCTTAGTTAATGTGATTATCAAACTGTGGACATGTTCTTATTTTTATTTGACATAAACATCTTCTCCTTTAAATTTCCCTCGATATCATTTTCTTTTTCCTGTATCCACCAGCAGAGGGCAGAAATGAAACGCTGCAGTGCTGATGGAGGTACAGGTGGAGGTTGTTTACTACTCTGATCTTGGGGCAGCTGAGTCCGAAGCAAAAGTAAAAGGTAATTATGCATTCATACTTACTGGTAACCATGAGGCCATTCTCCTCACTATAGAGTTTGTGTAATCACTGACCAGAGTCCACCGGAAGGAGGAATGTTTATGTTTTCTGATAATTTAATAGATTGTAACTACGTGCAGTGTTCTCAAGTTTCAGTTTACAGTATTTGGGATTTACCAGTGTTTACTCAGAGAGTGCAGTACTTTCCAGAGTCCCAGCTATATAAATAGAAAATAAATAAAAGCCCCTGGAAGCTTTCCAAGATAAATGGTGTTATTGTCTTTTTCCACTGTGGGGAATCTGTATGGTCTTATCTTTACCTGGCATGTCAGGTGTCACGTGCAGCACATGTAAGTGGGAGAAGTGTGATTCATTGTACTTTGATGGTTGTAGAGCAAACAATATCAGAACAAGGAAGCACTTTTAGCCCTACTGCAAAACTTTGCCAGGTATTAACAACAACAACAAGTTGTTGATCAGTAATCTGCCGTGTTGAGGCCGTGTTCTGCAGAATTCTGCAAAAACTGAAAGCCTTGCCTCCTCTTTATTCTAAGCACCTCCTAACACAGACAGAATGTAGGGGTTAAATTATGACTGGGCTGGCTCTAAGAACACCGGGAGAACCATGTAGCGGTGCAGCATGCATGTGGAAACGACTCGCAGAACAATTTGAGCTGTAAACTTAGTAAACTAAGATTAGTTTTCTTTGTGTACACGCTGTGATCAGGTGACCTGCACTTCTGCTGCTGCTCTGAGATTTACTGCTCTTTGTGGATTTTCCCAACAGCATTCTGCAGTAAATAAGAAGATATAACATTAGCCAGAATGGCTGCTTCACAACCCCTATCCAGTGTAAAGCAAGAAAAGATGATACTAAAGAGCTTCATGATCTTAAATTCAACCTAACCCATAACCAATCCCCGAATACCACAATTTGCCCTGCACCAGGTAGTTGCCCTCCAGCACTGTGAACTTTATTACAATACTCCAAACCCAGTTTTATTTATTATGATTCATTTAGCTGTAAATGACATTTCACAGTATAATATAACAAGAAGCACTCTGAGAATACAAACCTCCACCTCCAATTGTATTTTCTATATATTCATTTTGTTTTCCTTGTTGTTGTTGTTGTTGTTTTTACTTCAAAGGATTTTTACAGCTGTAAAAATGAGGTCATTGATCAAATGTGATGTGATATTTAAAATCGTTATGTGGTAGTTTCTATATGTCAACTATACACACCAAACTTGTAAGACCTTTTGTCAATTTTCAACTAAGAAATCATTAAATTGACCTTGAGGACCTTGATGGATGCAAGGGAAGTTTTAATGAATTGTCATAACCTCCCTGGTTATCATACACAGATTCACTGTCTGATTAAAAAGCCTAAACTTGAGTGCTCTGATTTTCCTGCCTTTCTCACATCTTTCTCCATCTGTAAATTCTGTCACACGTAAACATTTTTGTTTAATTTACCTATTGGGGGCGATCGTGGCTCAAGAGTTGGGCGTTCGCCTTGTAATCGGAAGGTTGCCGGTTCGAGCCCCGGCTTGGACAGTCTCGGTCGTTGTGTCCTTGGGCAAGACACTTCACCCGTTGCCTACTGGTGGTGGTCAGAGGGCCCGGTGGCGCCAGTGCCCGGCAGCCTCGCCTCTGTCAGTGCGCCCCAGGGTGGCTGTGGCTACAATGTAGCTTACCATCACCAGTGTGTGAATGTGTGGATGACTGGATATGTAAAGCGCTTTGGGGTCCTTAGGGACTAGTAAAGCACTATATATATAAATACAGGCCATTTATTGTCCCCGGGACATACAAAAATATAGTCAGTCAGATTAGAAATCAACTCTCTGAAAAGTTGCATTTGACATGATATTAGCGACCACTGATTATTAATAAAGAGCATCAGCTAGATGATGAAATTGTGCCACTGCAGCTTTATTGACATCTGCTCACGTGAACACAAGAGAGAAACAAGAAGGTGTATGTGAGTCTGTATTTCCATGGCACCAGTCTGAAGGGATGCTGGGATCCAGCACATAAAAAATGACCAGATGTTATGATTATTAAACAGCCTGCTAGATTTAATTACTCATAAATGAAAGGTACAGCCCTGTTCTGGATCATTCCAGCCCACCGTAACCCCTGTATATACGAGATTCGTGTATTCTCTTCTCTGTTCTTTGTATGTCACAGACCTGATCATGATTTTGAAAAATGAACTAACATAAAATCCAGTGAAGGTGCAGGAATCAGCGTCCCCTCTTAACCACTTGAACTACAATGTGCTGAAACCATTAAAGATTACTATTAAAGATTTTCCATCCAGTATGTTGCATACTCCAGCTTCAGTGCATATAATATGATTTACAAATTCAACATTTGACAGTTCTGCCATGTCCATGTGTGAGGGATGCAAAGGGACAGCTCGACTGCTTTTTAGCCATCGGCTTTGTTTCCATTACAAACTTGTTTTGACACTTCATTAGCTGGTAGCTGGTGTGTTTCCAAGTACACGCCTGTTTCTTTTAAAGTAACGCGAAATCGTTCCAGTGGCATCTGGCTTCAAATCAAAACTATTTGAGGCATGTGCTGATGTGGAATCCAAAAAAACACAGGTCACATTCCACGCCCGTCCAGGCAGGGCACATTCTTTGAAAATAAACACAGATGCTCATTTCTCCGAAACCTGGGATCTGAGTCTGTTGGGCGTCCCTATTGGATGGAGCGGCTGAAGGCTTTTTGTGCAGTTTGATCTGTTATTAGAATGGCAGCTCTCCTCCAGCTTCAGAGGTGCTGTTCAGTCAATGACTCTAACTTCTGATCTGTGTGTGTGTGTGTGTGTGTGTGTGTGTGTGTGTGTGTGTGTGTGTGTGTGTGTCTCTCCCAAGCTTTACTTTAAAGAGCACAAATCAGCACAAAGAAAAATGACAAGTACTGATAATGTATAGGTGAGATTCTGTCATACTATGAATCTTAATAGAGAAAACGTATTCATAGATGTGAGACACATGCTCCATTAACACTTAAACAGTGACATTGAAGCTGTTTACAGCTGTTATAAAGTATTTATTAGATCAGCTTAAATAAATTGCCATGAAGCAAAAGGTCACCAACGATAAAAGCATTCAGGAATATCACAAGTGAGCTGTCACTGTGATCATTACCAGAGATGACAGCAGCATTTTTTTAAAAAGACAGAATATCTGATCTATTGGGAAAGATGAATTCAATTCTGCTTTATTTATATAGTGCCAAATGACAACAACAGTCGCCTATATTGTAAATATCTGTTTTATATGTAAAGATTCTGCAATGATTCAGAGAAAATCCCAACAATCCCCTACAACTATCCTCTGCAAGCAAGCGCGCTTGGTGACAGTGGGAAGGAAAAACTACCTTTTAACAGGAAGGAACCTCCAGCAGAGCCAGGCTCAGGGAGGGACGACCTTCTTCTGAGACCAACTGGTGGTGAGGGGAGGGAGACAGGACAAAAACAAACTGTGGACATCAGAGGTGTCTCACTTTTTACATGAACTCTCTGGCGATAACATTATGTTTAACTTTTTTAAAGATCAGTAGACGTCCTGTTCAAGAAGGTTCGGCAAGTTTATCTATTATAAGCTATACATGATACATTTAAAAAGACCATGAAAACAATAAAATACAAATTGGGCCACAAACCACTTTAAGGAAAAATGCCAAACAAAACATTTCAAGCACAGTCCAAATCTTGCATGTTATGAAACACTCAAATGAGTGCAGAGAAAATGCAGCTTAATCTGTTATTTGTCTGGTGTTTCCTCTAATTTAAGCACTGACATCAGCTCAGTAGGAGTGGACCACCTGTCTAGCAGGAGGACTTAATTTTGACCTGATAAATAAAAAAGACCCCGGCTCCACTTTCACTTCCTCAGCAACCCAAATTTGGTTTTGGTCATTGCTTCCTGTTGCCAGCAGGGGGCGAAGTGTGTCCACTCTCGAAAAGGCAGGCAGCTGTGAGCCAGAGTTGTTTACCTCTCTGCTGATGCTGCAGCAGCAATGGAGGACTGTGGCGTGTGTGTGTGTGTGTGTGTAGAGGGGGTCCTCTTGGAGTTATTATGTGCTCCAGGAGTGAAACCTCTGTGTTTTCAATCCGTACACAATGCAGGCAATGGAGGGAAAAGTGTGTGTGTGTGTGTGTGTGTGTGTGTGTGTTTACTGTATGTCTGCATACAGTATGTGCATGCACCTGAGCTTATGTGCGTGGGGATGATGTATCGTGCAGGCTGCAGCATGAGACCCCCACCGACCCTCCCGCAGCACACACACTCTGCAGTAAAGCGTCCGTCATGCTGACATGAAGCAGGCAAGGGGGTTACATAAGCCCTGCTGGATGTGCTGCTGCACTGCAACGAGAGGCGACCTACAAGACAGTAAACAACTGACGTCACTGCTTCCGTGGCATGCGTCAGCTCGCACTGAAGAGAGAGAGAGGGGGTGAGAAAAACGAGGAGGGGGGCTTGTGTTTATAGCGTGCTGGTGGGACTCGGTATCCTGGCATGGAGGCACAAGAGGAGGAGAGAGAGGGGGGCTGCAGAGAAATCACGCTGTTTGTGATTAAATGGTGCTTCCACTTTCAGAGTGAGCTGTTGGAGGAGTGTGGCTTCAGAGACAGTGGTAAACACTTCCTGGCCCATGCAAGGGGGAGGCAGGGGGCTGACACACTGAGAAATGGGTTTGCCAAAAAGCTTCACCCACTTTTTTTACACTCTGCTCAGGTATGAAGGGGTGGAGGGGATCCAGGTAAAGGATGGAGACAGAAATGGCAAGAAACAGAGAGGCAGTTTTAAAAGAGCTGCTAATTTTACATGTGACAATCTGCTAACTAGTCAAGAGGAGTGCTGCTCAGCCGTGAAAGCAGTTGTATAACATTTTCTGTCAGCCCGGAGGGAGCTTTTTATGGGCTGGGAAACTAACCCTAATGATGTCAGAGTGAAGTCATTAGAGTTTAGAGTAAATGCTGTGCTTAAATTCCAATATCCCTGTTGGTAACACTCACTCTGTGTACACCATGTACTTGTTTGTGTAGTATGAAAATCCAGTACAAGCTGTTCAATTCAAGGAAGCGATGTGTTTGCAGCATTTGGAATTGATTCTCCTGCTAGCTGTGGCTTTTCTTTAAACTAACATTTAAATCTCTGAACTCGGAGCACACGATGCAAAAATCTTCCACACTCAAGCACGGTGGAACGCAACACCTGAAATCCATCTTAGAAGACCATAAATTCAAGCGTGGCCGCTTAACCTGTCAGATCAGCACATCTAAATGCCAGCTGACATCAGCTGATATGCTTGTGTGCATCTGTTTGGCAAATATGTTGGCTGATTTAACCTGTCCCTGCTCTAATTTCATTCTACTGTTGTCTGTACAATAAAGCACCTGTTGTGAACTGGACTCTCTGAGTCCACATATTGAAACTTATAAGATACAAAAGGAGTCAAAAGAACCTCACGACTAAACTGCTGTTAAATCCTGATTCTTTGCTTAGAGCTTGAGCTTAAAATCCCTTACCTCTGGCATGGAAGCCTTCTATATATTCAATTAGCAAATATCATACAGGCCATGCTATTTAAGCTGCTTTGACCTACATCTGCAAGCCACTTTGGAACCAATTTCAACCCCAGCATCTTTGTGCTGTATCTGACTTAGACTAGTATTTATATTGCCTATGGATATAACAGTCTCCTTTTTGGCTGTAGTGGTCCTGACCGAACATATTAAACAGAAATGCTCGTTATAGATCTGAAGAGTATTCTCGTCCTGATGGTTCCTTCCCTTCTTCCACTAGATGCCAACCCCTGAGGGTAACAAGTGTACAAGTATAAGTTCCACACACTTTTTGGTAGTTTTCAGCATACTATCCTGGTACTGATAGTGTACTAAACATAGCCAGTGTAAAAGCAGTCAAAATACCCAATATAACATAAACTAGGCTTATTTTGAATTGCGAATCAGGCAAAGCTACTATAGTAGAGTCCAGGAAATGAGCATAATAGGTGTCTTTTAAACCTACATTGTCAAACCTTACTGTTGATCCATCTCGAGTGCTCAGGGGAAACATTCCACAAACATTCTCCTGTAATTAATTACATTTAAGCATGTGACTTCATTGCAGCTTAACCACAACGCCTTTACCTGACTGCTCTTTTTTTTTCTATTACAGCCACAGTAATGTGGTTGCACAAGCTCAGTTTCAAAGATAAAAGTGAAAATAAGATAAAGTGGGTAGGTTTCCAAAGGCTGATAGATTGTTACTCTTTAGTCTTACCTCAAAATTCTTACGAATTTCTGTGCTGTTATATTTTATATACGGCAGGAATAGATATCCAAAAGTCACGTTCTAGTCCATTATCTGTGCTTACTTCATGTTTTTGGTGCTGCTGCATCACCTGAAATTCCTCAAATTCACTGTTGTTTACACTGTTGTTTGCACCGTTAAATGAAGCATGTTCTTGAAACCCCCGCGTCTAGTGCACCCGCTGTAAGCAGCAGCCCAAGGGCTCGGTCTGATATACATCACAGGGCTTACAAGCGTACGTGTTTTTCCGTACAGTATGTACCAACACGTACAAGTGCCTAATTTGTGTTCCCAGCAGTGGCTGTCTATACAGAGTGAGCAAAAAATAATCCACGCTTGCCAAAGCCACGTTTGATGTTGTGCCGCCGCCTCGAGACACAAATGAAATCCTCACCACATAATCTTACATAAATGTCAGGAGAGATGAGGACAGTGCGATCCTGTTTGTCAAAATTGCAGAGCACAGAATTTTGTGCGAGGCCTTTTCTCTCTCTTTTTTTTCAGCTGGCAAGGCGAGCCAGACAGAACCAAGAGATATTAGGATACATTAGACATCACTGTGATTCTGGAACTCTTTGATATCTGTCTGTCTTCCCTGTTTACTCCCCTTCATAACATGCTGTGTCATAACAGCACCTCCCCTCTCCCTCTCTCAGTTGTTATGAAATGCCATTCCTGTGAAATCCCTGACTGGACAGCAGGCTAACCTGTAACCTGTGATTATGTCATGTAGCATAATAGCATAGGGTTCAAGGGGTCAACACAGCAGCACAAACCAAGAGACAACAGCTAGTTCAGCCATAAAACAAGGCAGATGCACCCCTGGTAGCCAGGGTTAGATTATTAGAATGTGAGACTGTGAGACTTGTTTTTAGGAGCTAATTAAGTCATAGAAGTCATTCAACAACACTCGTCAGGTCCACTATCAGCACAGTAGACTTGTGTGAGTACATTAAAGGGAGGTGACGGGTTAATGCCAAACTCTCACTGATGCCTTTTATGCCTTAAACTTAAGCCCATTCAGACTAGTGCTTTCTCATTGTGCTGCTGCTTTTGGTGCCGCCAAATACATTATCCGAATTTATTAATAAAATTCCAGATTTCACACGTCAGGATCTAAATTAGATAGCTTCTCTCCTCTGTCTGTTCTACCGGAAATTTGCAGTCTCTAGTGTTTATAAACAAAATGAGAAAAACATAACCGCACGCCCACGCCAAAGCTGATATTGACTCATCAGTGCTTCGAGGTACGATCGCATTCAGAGCAACAGTGTCAGGAAAGACGAGGACAGGGAGATTCTGCTTTGCTAACTTTCAAAATATTATGTTAAGTTTTTGTTTTCCAGCTAGTGGTGTGGAACTATGGAACTAGTCTTCAAGCGAGAAGTGGTGTGTCTATAGTACAGTGGCCCTGAAAGGTCAAACGCATTGCAACTTAAAAAAATACTAACAAATCCCACCCCCAAAAGAAAATGCTGCAAAAGCACACAAAACACATCAACTTTGAATGAATGGAAATAAAAAATTTTCTTGAAAACAAAAGTACAAACTTCCTGTAAAGTTTATTCCACAGAGCAAACCATATTATGGTTCTCAGAGGTTGTCATAAAGGGGAAACTAATTATAAAAGCCCAAACCATTTTTTTGTACCGCGCTGTATATCAGTCTAGTTTCAGAGACTTCCGTAGAACTGAGTATTGAAGGTGCTCAAAGATGTGTTTTTAACTGCCGACTCTGGAAAAAGTACTGTTTTAAACCTTTTAGGCTTCTTTTAGATTCAAGTGAGCTTTTGTTAGCTCACTTGAATCTAACAAGGTATCTGTGAAAGGTATCACATTCAAGTGATACCTTTCAGCCCAAAAGCATCACTTGAATGTGCCTCAGGGCTCGATTCTGGGGCCTATTATGTTTGTGTATGTTATGTTTGTATCCTATTTGTTTTCAGCCTGGGCCCTCACTGTTTACAACCTTGCATTAATTTTTTTACTATTTCAGTAAATGACCATGAAGGAAGTCTTTGTCAATAGTAAAAGTTGTAAAACTAACAAAAACACAGTTAAAACTCCAAAAATGTATGCACTTCACCACATTTCTTTCACGAGGGGACTCAACTCAGCTGGCTGCCAGCTGGTTGTATTCTGGTTATTTTCCTATAGAACATGAACGTTGCTTAGCAGAAATCTGATAGTTAAGTGTTTCTGTCTATGTAGAGAGGAACAAATGTTTGATTTTCAGTGATTTATCATAGTTAATTGCTGCATTATCAGTAACAGATTGCATGTACTTTTCAGCATGACCCCATTCAACTGCAGACACACTATTTCTTATGGTAATATTTATGGCAGGTTAATAATCTCATTTTGCAGCAAAATGAATAACTACAGTGAGATAACTTTATCTTATTGTATAAAACAGATACTGACAAAGTTGAACTTTGAGGACATATTCGAAATGTTATAGATTGTGATATATCTTCCTGCAAAACCAAGAATATCAGAAGAATGTAAAAATCACAATGATATTGTATTGCTAGTGAAGTGTTGTGACAATGTTGTATCATGGGGTGTCTGGTGGGTCCCACCTCTAGTATTTGCATTGTTATTCTGTCCATTTCTAATGTAAAAGCAACACTGTACGGAGTTCCCTGTATTCTCAACCAAGGCTCTCTGCAACATACATTTGCACTGTTGTCATTTATAATGCCAGGCTTCTCCTCCCATAAGGTGATGTTGTTGATCTCACTGACGCTGCTGTAATTGTTATCTGCTGCAGTCTTACTATCTGAATGTTTTCTATGAACTCAGTGACTTAAAGAGCTTTGTCGTCAGGAAGAGCTGCTCCCATCCTGACCTTCAGCCTAAACATGACGCGCTAACCTTCACTCGCTGATAATACGCACAGTATCAGCCACCACAAAGAAGTCAAGACATTACCCTTTAATACATCTTATGTAACCTTATACTATCACTGGTCCTTCTCTAAAGTACGAAGCTCTGCACAAACAAGTCCTTACGTAACATTCAAATTAATGACATTTCTGAGGGACAAGGCATCTTGTTTGGTGAGGGGGAAAAGCTCTGATGCGAACGCAAGGGGTTGTTCCAAGACAGTAGGCTGTACACTTTGAACTTACTAACATACTGTTGGCTACTTCACTGCTGTGTTGTTTACTTTTATAACAATTTATTGTGTTTAAACTACAGTTCCATCATAAAAACATGAACCTAGATATTTACGCTCCTGTGAAATGTTACGATCAGCTCAGGATTAATTTATATAATAATTATATATAAATTGCATATACGTCGCTCTGTGTTATTGACATGTTTTTGTTTTCCTCAGGCCGGCACTCTGGCCCTGCGTGTGTGATACCAGTCTGGGACACTTGGCAGTGGCTGTAATCCAATGAGCAATTGGAGCGACTACAATCTGGTCATTTGTAAACAAACATTTGCTCGCAGCCTGTCTGGGTGGCCCAGAGCAGCACTGTCTCAATGTCTACACTCATTTGTATTTTGAAAATGCCAGACTATGCATGTCCAGGTCTGTGATACTGTTAAAGTCAAGCAATATTATAGAGTTAAAGACTTTAATCATATTAACATGTGAGCAAACCCTCAAACAGCCCATTAAGAGCAAGTCAGATTCACAGATCCTATGCGACATTACCTGCTAAATGATTTTTAGTTTGTGTTTAATGAAGTGATTTCTATCAATTACTAATGCTTTGTAGACTTATCTATAAAAACCCATTGTTGTTTCTCCTCCATATTAATTGAAACTTACTTAACTTCTTACCTTAACAGCATCTGCCTAAGCATGCTGTTAATGTAGCATTTTGAAACACAGTAAGTCCACTTCCTGAAATGATTTCTCATTCCTTTTTTCCACTGAAACTGATAAAGAACAACCCATTAGGATATTTTTGACTGTACAAAGATTGATTTGATTCAAACATGTAAAGGAAAATGGGAAAAAAACGCAAAGACTGTATATATATATATATATATATATATATATATATATATATATATATATATATATATATATATATATATATATATATATATATATTACAATGAGGGAAATACTCCAACAATGCAGCAAATCCCAGATTTGGAGGTGAACAGGGTCCAGCATTCTTGAGTTAAATCATTTTTCTTTCTCTTAATGTATAGTTCTGAAAATATTTTCATAGTTTGTGTTGCATGTGTAGCCCGGATGGGAATTTGGGAGTAGATACTCGTAATTCCCATGGACTTAAACGCCACAGTAACATAAGGTGTTCACAGTTAATATTATGTGATTTAACTGTACTCTGAATGTAATTTGCCCTGTAATATGTCACAAGGTAAATACAGGTAATTAGAGCAATGAACCTGTTATGTTAATCATAAAGTATTATTTTATGGTATGTAACTCTGAAGAGAGTTAAAGTATTGTTCAGAGTTCTAATTTTCTGGAGGCCCGTGAAGGTAGCATGAAACGGGACCTGTGTATCTGTTGTAATGGAGGAAGAGAGGAGAACGGCATGGAGAGATGCACGAGGTTAGCTGAACCAAAGTGAGAGACTCAGCTAGTTTTACTGAAGTTACCTAGCACAAAAGAGTGTCGGACTAGAAAGCTAACCGTGTGAGAGCTTCGCAACAGAGTGTGGGGGAAGTGACTTTGTGTTCAATGGTCGCACCACCGTGAAAAAACTGTGTTTCCAGCTACGACCGCCGAGGCTAAAGGCTAGCCCGGACTGCCTGGCTGCGCCACGGAGGCAGCCGCTATGGACTGTCGGAGAGCTGGACAGTGACTGGCTAACGCGTTGTAGCAGAGACAGTATCCGGTCCGCAGGGAGAGCGGAGAGTGAATTTAGTTTGGGACTGGCGAACGGAAACCTACCGAGCAACTGAACTGTAAGTTGGACTTTCGTGCTCTTACTGGGGAGAAGAGGATTTTTCTCCATCGTCCGGCGTGAGCAGCAAACAGGCCTGCAACAAGTGTGAATGTGAGTGTGTGTGGGGCCCATGTGTGAATATTGTGTATCTAGTGGATTATATAGCATATTTTTGAGTGTACATTCGTGAGTCACTTACCAAGAGGTGATAACATAATTTGTGTTGTTTAACATAATTTCAAAGGGAAATATTTCATTTACACAGCATGTTTCATTTGTTTATGGAGCTGGATATCATTTGAGTTGAGTTAAGAAAAGGGTGTTTTATACATTACTTTTTCCTGCCCTTACATTCAGTAAACGTTTGGTTTGTGTTAAAGAGTTCTCTGGGGTTGATTCTTTTACTACTGGTTAAGTCTAACTTGCAGGCAAAGGTTTACTGATAGTTTCCCTGATTCCTGTCTATACCAGAACCTTTTTGTGGTATCTAGGCTGTAACGAACCTAACACCCCGCCTAGGGGGTCCAAACTGAGGTAAGTGGATTTAGACTCCGTATCACGGGTGGGGTGCTACATAAAATGGAGGCACCGCTGGGATAAAGACTGGTAGTAATTAGTATTAACTTGTGACCCAGACAACCTTTAAAGAGAGGGTGATTTGAAGTTATAGTAGGTTACAGCAGAGCAAAATCAGTTTGTGTTTGGTATTGTGTTACACTATACACATACAGTAAGATTCACACACTCAACACCAAGAAATGGCTCAGTTACGGCACTGGTGTAAAGGAGAAGGCCTTAACCCTTCGCATGCCATACTACTTAAAGATGTTCCCGAGGACACAGAGATTGAAGTCATAGAAAGAACTCTGCAATCCATTAAAGTTCTTGGACGTGTGAAGGTTAGAGGACGTATGTATGATCCTCAGAGCAAGTGTTTGACTGTACTGTGTGAATGCAGAGAAAAGGTAAATACTAAAGCCATTCCTCTGGACATTCTAGCTGATGGCAGCAATTCACCCTGGAGAATCATCGGCCACTTAGAGGAGGAGGATGGTTCAGTTGACCAGCTGGTTGCAGATGACTGGCAGGCATCTCAAACTGATTTGGGACCTGCCGCCACACTTCAGGCCTCCACTCCTGAAGCAATCATCAGAGCTGTTGGTGACCTTCTGCAAAATACCTCTAAGCCTGCCAGTGACAATAGCAGCTACAGGAGGTTGCGCACCTTCTCAGGGGTTGTTCCCACACCCCCAGGAGAGGAGCAGTTGGAGAACTGGATACTACAGGCTCGACTGATGATAGAGGAATATGATCGGCCTGACCGAGAGAAGAAAATCAGGATAATGGAAAGTGTAAAGGGTCCCGCGTTGGAGATTTTACAGGCTGTACGATTTAATAACCCTGAAGCAACACCTCAAGAATACATTGATGTAATTGAGAATACTTTTGACACACCAGAAACAGGAGAGGAACTCTATTTTGCCTTCCGAATGCTATGTCAACACAGAGGGGAGAAACTTTCTGAGTTTCTGAGAAGAATGGAGAGATCTCTCAGCAAGGTGGTCAAAAGGGGAGGTCTGTCTCCTGCCCTAATAGACAAAGCACGTCTTGATCAGCTCATTAAAGGTGCAACAGGGTCTGACCTGATGCTGTTAAGTTTGCGTTTAAGGGAACGAAAAGATAATCCCCCTACCTTTCTGCAGCTGTTAAATGAGGTCCGCATTGAAGAGGAGCATGAAGCTTCTCGGCGCAGACTTAACCTCAATAAAGTCGTGCATGTCAAAAGCGCTACTGTACCCACAGGGGCACACGTGGAAAATCTCAGACTTGAGATACAAGGTCTGAAAACCCAAGTCAGTGATCTCACCACTGCTGCCGGGGTGCCAGGTGTCCATTCACCTGGGGCAGCATCCACAGAGAATGTGGAAGCAGACGGCTTGGGAGAAGACAAAAACTTCCAAGCATTAAAGAAAGAAGTGGTGAGGCTAAGAAAACAGATCTCTGTCATGTCAGTCAACCCCAGCAAAGGGGTTGCGGTGCCCTCACCCAGGCACCATGGTTCTCCCACGCACCTTCAGCGGGGAGCAAGAGCACTCAGAGATCCCAGTCACTTTTTCTGTTATCGCTGCGGGGAGGATGGGCACATCTCTACCAAGTGTAAGGCTCCAGAAAACCACCCTAAAGTGATACAGAAATTCATTCATGCTCAACGGAAACAGGGAGAAAGTAATAGAACTCCCAGTCCTGCCAAAGAACCGACCACCACCAATGTAGGTGTTAACCGGAGTGTTGTCAATGTCAGGACGCCTAGTTTCCCTGAAGGACTGGTAGGGCCACCCTCCACAGCCGGTGTGAAGGTAGATGGTGTACCTTGCACCGCTCTCTTAGACAGTGGCTCTCAGGTGACCATCATTTTTGACAGCTGGTATTCAAAACACTTGTCTCATGTGCCTTTACGCTCTGTTACGGGCCTAGATATTTGGGGACTAAGTGAATCAGAGACCAGCTATCCTTACAGGGGGTACATTCAAATTGAATTGGAATTCCCCGAAGAAACACGAGAGAAAGTTGAGACTATCCCAGTCCTCGCTTTGGTGTGCCCAGACCCTCGGTGCTCAGATACCATACCTGTCTTGTTGGGCACCAATGTTCATAAAATCAGACCCATTCCTGCAACTGGAAAGAAAGTGAGGGTGGGGAATGTTTGCTCTGCCAAAGTGAATGTTCAGCAGCCTCAGAACCTACCGACTATTATGTCTGAGTCTGCCAAGGATGATGACAGTCCAGTAGCTAACGTTAAGTGGACTGGTCCTGGCCCACTGGTCATTCCAGCTGGGAAAGAACGTATAGCTGTCTGTAAAGTCAAAGACATCCACACTATTGGAGACAGCATCCTCATCACAGAACGGGCAGCTTCACATGCCCTTCCCCCGAGTGTGCTTGTGCAGCCAACCGTACTGTTCTCCAAGATGCTTGATAGAGACAAGTTTCTGGTGCTCATGCGCAACCAGTCACTAAAAGACACTGCCATTCCCATGGGCACTGTGGTTGCACATCTGCATGTAGCTGACATAGTGACTGATGTCCCCGGCCCAAACACAAAAGCTTCTACTATGCTTGACCCATCTCTGTTTAATTTTGGGGACTCTCCTATACCAGCTGAATGGAAACAGAGGCTTAGTCAGAAACTTGCAGAGAGAGGCAAAGTTTTCTCGACGGAGGAATGGGATGTGGGTTTGGCTAAAGGAGTGCAACATCACATCCGTCTAGCTGACCATACCCCCTTCCGAGAGCGGTCCCGCCGTGTTGCCCCAGCTGACCTGGATGACTTACGCCGCCACCTGCAAGGACTTTTGGCAGCGGGGATAATAAAAGAATCAAGGAGTCCCTATGCTTCCCCCATCGTCTTGGCACGAAAGAAAACGGGGCGGTTGCGCATGTGTGTGGACTATCGGACCCTGAATCGCAGAACTGTCCCTGACCAATACACAGTTCCTCGCATTGACGAGGCGTTGGACTGTTTGTCTGGCAGCAGGTGGTTCTCTGTCTTGGATTTGCGTAGTGGATACTACCAAATTCCCATGGCAGAAGAGGACAAGGAGAAGACCGCTTTCATATGTCCTTTGGGATTCTTTCAATTTGAGAGGATGCCCCAGGGGATAACCGGAGCTCCCGCGACCTTTCAAAGAGTAATGGAGAAAGCAGTGGGAGACATGCACATGATTGAGGTCATAGTGTACCTTGACGATTTGATCGTGTTCGGAAGAACTTTGGAAGAACATGAGCAGAGACTAATCAAAGTTCTTGACAGACTGGAAGAGACTGGCCTAAAATTGTCCATTGACAAATGTCAGTTCTGCAGGCCACAGGTGACATATGTTGGACACATAGTGTCAGAGAAAGGGATTGCCACTGACCCAAGCAAAGTTGAGGCGGTAGCTCGCTGGAAGCAACCCACCGATCTCCCATCACTGCAGTCTTTCCTAGGGTTCTGTGGGTATTATCGTCGCTTCATAAAGGACTACTCCATCATTGTCAAGCCGTTAACCGAACTATGTAAAGGTTACCCACCAACCCAGAAGGGAAAGCGAGCTGTCAGAGTCCCAGAAAAGACCTACCATCGCGTAAATGAACCGTTTGGGGACAGGTGGGATGCTGCATGTACAGAAGCTTTCCAGAACATTATACATTCTCTTACAAATGCACCTGTTCTAGCATTTGCAGACCCAACCAAGCCATATGTGTTGCACATTGATGCTAGCCTTCAGGGGTTGGGTGCTGTGCTCAACCAAGAACACCCAGAAGGGCTGCGACCAGTTGCATTTGCTAGCCGAAAGCTTAGCTCATCAGAGAAAAACTACCCCGTGCACCAGCTTGAGTTTTTGGCGTTGAAGTGGGCTGTAGTTGACAAGTTTCACGACTACCTGTATGGAGCACAGTTCACTGTGAGGACGGATAACAATCCCCTCACATATATCCTCACCACTGCCAAGCTCAATGCCACCGGGCATCGGTGGTTAGCTGCTCTTGCCACTTACGATTTCACTCTCCAGTACCGACCTGGGAGCAGCAACATTGATGCTGACGCGTTATCGCGCAACCCCTTACCAACAGAGGACACTGATTGGCAAACTCTGCCCTTGGACAGTGTCAAAGCTCTGTGTAAGCAGATCTCCTGTAGAAATTCAGCAGGAGGGGGGGCAGTCAGCTTTGCTGAATCGTTAGGAGTTTCCCCTGAGGCACTCCCAGAGTGTTTTGTTTTCCCCACTCATCTTGACTATGGGTGTTTGACCCAGATAAGCAAGGCCGAGCTTATCAAAGCACAAGACAATGATCCAGTGATCGCTCCTGTAAAGAAATCTATGAATGGAGCGATTCCCTTTACTTTCGACAAAGACTCCAATGCAGAAGCCATGTTGCTTCAAAGAGAGGCAAACAAGTTGGCAATCACTGATGGAGTACTCTACAGGAAAGTACAGAGACAACCTGGAAAGGAAATCCGTCAGCTTGTACTACCCCGAGAGCATGTTGCCATGGTGCTTAGATCACTTCATGATGAGTCAGGTCACCTGGGGGTGGACAAGACTGTGGAGCTCATACGAGACCGATTCTACTGGCCTAGGATGAGTGCAGAAGTTGAGCAGTACATCAGGAATTGTGGGAGATGTGTTGCACGTAAGGCACCCACACAACGAGCTGCACCATTGAACCAGATCACCAGTAGTGGGCCACTAGATCTCGTGTGTATTGATTTCCTATCCCTAGAGCCAGACTCTCAGGGATATGCTAACGTTCTGGTAGTGACTGATCACTTTACCAGATATGCACAAGCTTTTCCAGCTAAAGACCAGAAAGCCTCCACAGTAGCCAAGATTCTCTGTGAGCGGTACTTTGTGCATTATGGACTTCCGACCCGGATACATTCCGACCAGGGACGTGATTTCGAGAGTAAGCTGATCCACGACCTTCTGAAAGTGTTGGGAATCCGGAAATCCCGGACAACGCCTTATCATCCCCAGGGAGATCCACAGCCAGAGAGATTTAACCGGACGTTACTTTCCATGCTGGGAACCTTGGATCCCAAGAAGAAACAGGCGTGGAATCAGTCCATCAGTCATTTGGTACACGCGTACAATTGTACGCAGAACGAAGCAACTGGGTACTCACCCTACCTGCTTATGTTTGGCAGGGAGGCCCGGCTGCCTGTGGACATCTGTTTCGGAACCAACGACCAGACACACAGCAGTCTGACACATCACCAGTACGTAGCTAAGCTGAAAGCTGATTTGCAACAAGCTTACCGCCTAGCGACAGAGGCTGCTGACAAAAGTCATCAGAGAAACAAGAAAGCACATGACAAGCATGTGAAAGAACAGACCTTGGCACCAGGAGACCGGGTGTTGCTAAAGAATTTTGGTGTCTCTGGAAAGCACAAGTTGAAGAATAAGTGGAGAACTGCACCCTATGTTGTGCTTGACAAAATGCCCCGTCTACCAGTATACAGAGTGAAACCTGAGAAGGGAAGGGGGGTGGAGAAAACGGTGCATCGTAACCACTTATTACCCATAGGGTATCTAGTGAGACTTCCAAATGATAGTGAACCAGAGTTGTTTGATAGACCTGTCACTCGATCCCAAAGGGGACTCGCCAAGGCTACACCAGTTGACAATCAGGGAGATGCAATATCTTCTTCAGAGTCGGAATCCGAAGATGCATGCCTGACACAATTCCCATACATGGATTGTGAAAACCTTCTGTCACTGTCAGAACAGCTTCTGAGGGACCAAGGTCAAAAGCCAAACGTGTTGGATCTTGAGAGTTCAACCACTGATTTTGCAGATATTGAAAGAAATTCAGATGATCATAACCCTCCAGCTCTCCAGCTAGACCCTGAGGCAGTTACAGTGACTGGCCCTGAGGAGGGAACCGAAGAGAGTGGGATGTCGCTGGAAGGAGAGGAGCATCCAGTGGGCCGCCCACAGAGACTAAAGAGGCCTGTGGTGAGACTGAGTTATGATGAACTCGGGCAATCATCAGATCACCCTGTAGTGGTTTTGAGCCATGGGGTTTTGGTGGGAAGTGGCACTTACAGACATTCACGAGATCACACTTGCCAGACTTCATGGTGTCACCCACTAGCACTATGCCCTTCCTGTGTTAAATTAGAGCTGGACTAACAAAGCACAGATTTTTGTGTTTATAAATCTGTGGGGTTTGATAGGGGCATCAAACGCATTTAGAGGGGGGAGGGTGTAGCCCGGATGGGAATTTGGGAGTAGATACTCGTAATTCCCATGGACTTAAACGCCACAGTAACATAAGGTGTTCACAGTTAATATTATGTGATTTAACTGTACTCTGAATGTAATTTGCCCTGTAATATGTCACAAGGTAAATACAGGTAATTAGAGCAATGAACCTGTTATGTTAATCATAAAGTATTATTTTATGGTATGTAACTCTGAAGAGAGTTAAAGTATTGTTCAGAGTTCTAATTTTCTGGAGGCCCGTGAAGGTAGCATGAAACGGGACCTGTGTATCTGTTGTAATGGAGGAAGAGAGGAGAACGGCATGGAGAGATGCACGAGGTTAGCTGAACCAAAGTGAGAGACTCAGCTAGTTTTACTGAAGTTACCTAGCACAAAAGAGTGTCGGACTAGAAAGCTAACCGTGTGAGAGCTTCGCAACAGAGTGTGGGGGAAGTGACTTTGTGTTCAATGGTCGCACCACCGTGAAAAAACTGTGTTTCCAGCTACGACCGCCGAGGCTAAAGGCTAGCCCGGACTGCCTGGCTGCGCCACGGAGGCAGCCGCTATGGACTGTCGGAGAGCTGGACAGTGACTGGCTAACGCGTTGTAGCAGAGACAGTATCCGGTCCGCAGGGAGAGCGGAGAGTGAATTTAGTTTGGGACTGGCGAACGGAAACCTACCGAGCAACTGAACTGTAAGTTGGACTTTCGTGCTCTTACTGGGGAGAAGAGGATTTTTCTCCATCGTCCGGCGTGAGCAGCAAACAGGCCTGCAACAAGTGTGAATGTGAGTGTGTGTGGGGCCCATGTGTGAATATTGTGTATCTAGTGGATTATATAGCATATTTTTGAGTGTACATTCGTGAGTCACTTACCAAGAGGTGATAACATAATTTGTGTTGTTTAACATAATTTCAAAGGGAAATATTTCATTTACACAGCATGTTTCATTTGTTTATGGAGCTGGATATCATTTGAGTTGAGTTAAGAAAAGGGTGTTTTATACATTACTTTTTCCTGCCCTTACATTCAGTAAACGTTTGGTTTGTGTTAAAGAGTTCTCTGGGGTTGATTCTTTTACTACTGGTTAAGTCTAACTTGCAGGCAAAGGTTTACTGATAGTTTCCCTGATTCCTGTCTATACCAGAACCTTTTTGTGGTATCTAGGCTGTAACGAACCTAACACCCCGCCTAGGGGGTCCAAACTGAGGTAAGTGGATTTAGACTCCGTATCACGGGTGGGGTGCTACACATGTGTTGTAAAAAAACAACCCAGTTATCGATCACAGCACAGTGCGTAAATTCTGACTTCCTGATTCACTAAGCAAACTGCTGTTCACGGGTTTGGACATTTCCATGGTAACAGTGACCTCCACCAGTCAGTGACATCGCTGTTTCAACTCTGCTGTAGCTCTTTTTCATGACAAAGTGAATCGAACGCTCTTTTGTTAAAACAAGGTTGCTATCATGCAGACTTGTGTTTCTACGGGAGCACAGATCATCATTTCACAATGTCACACCTCCCACTAAATCTGCTTTGGATGGCTACAAGATTATGGCTTATACTCAAAATTCCTTATGGAGAGCCAGAAGTTTCCATAATTAGGTAAGAGGGGGGAGTGCTTTCCGTTCCATTTCTGCATTTGTTTCCTTAATGGTGTTTTATTTTAAATATTTCAGGCATTTAAGTATTTTATGAATGCAAACTTATATGTGAGGTCATGAAAAATAACAATTTTGATGTGACAAAAGTCAGTCCTATTCACCCTATTGTCATGTGTAAAATAATTATTTAGTCATTAAGTTGTTTTGTAAAAATTCATAAAGTTTTGACCTATGACCATCTTCAGCTTCAGAGCATTGCAACAGTGTGAAAAGCCTTTTAAGAGTCAGGTCCATGTTTAGGTAGAAAATAACATAACTGGAAGCACAATAGCCCGCTTACAGCCCCACTCACACCTGCAGGCGTGTCTTATTTAGTAAGCATTATGACAGGAAATAAAAGGTCATGCTCTGTTTACAACCATCTTACATTAATACAAAAATTGTCACGTTTATGATGTTCGTTGAACTCCTTGTTGAAGCTTATCACAGATTCCACCCCACCTCCACCCTACTTTATGTTGTTTCTACAAGCTGGCTTCAACTGTTTCGCACCTGCTGGTGATGTCAGAGCGATGGGGCATAGAGTTGTTTACTGGATTTGATCAGCAGGTTGCGTGTGCAGCTTCTTTGCGTGCTGCCGACCTCCATTAAGCCCCTCTGAATGTGTGTCTCCGTCTTACTCGGCCCTGTCTCTGTAAGCTTTAGCCGTGTGGCTGGGATGTTTGACAGATGATTTACTTGGCTGCCATGCAGGCAAACATGCCCCCGATGTTACCTCGGTTGGGTGTTGTCGTGTCACTGACTAGGCTTTCTATAGGCACTAACCCATTCAGAGTAATGGGATTGTTTCAAATTGTGGCAGACAGCCATGTGTAGAAAGATCATATGGGGAATATGGGAAGCACTTTTACCACAGAGTTCTCTTACACATATAAACATATCTGTATATAGAGAACTCATATTTCAGGTTTTATGTATGTTCATGTTTGTAGCTACTGTATGGACATTAATAGTGAAACAACTAGTAGCACAGTGTTCCAACATTTGGAAGAAGTAACTGTTATCACAAATGAGGTACAACACAAATGCTAAGGCAAAAGGAAGCCTGGATGTCAGGTCAGGGGGTAGATATCATCACCCCCACCTGAGATTAGGCACCAAGCCCCAAGTCCAACAGAAGGAGCGTTGAGTGCAAGAGCTGACCTGAAAGATAGCATCACGGTGAAGCCCCACTAAGACTGGGAGAGCATCTGGGAAAAGGACGCAACACATAACAGCAATGCTCAGTGGCTAGTAAAGCTAAGAGCAGACCATAGTAACCTCTCTGAACAGGGGCCAGTAATCTTCACAGTTTGAAGACTTGGACACAACTGACCATGTGCTTAGTGAATACTTCAGGCAACAGAAACCCAAGAAAGAAGAGGAGCAAGAAGAAGAACCATCATAGAAGGACAGGCCTCTGCAGGGTGTGTACCACCGGCAGAGAGAAGAAGTGGCTGAATCCTAACAGCTGGACAAAGCTGGACTGAAAGACAGCACAGAGACACTAGTTATGACAGCACAGGAACAAGCTCTAAGTACAAGCTCCATAGAGGCTGGGGTCTATCACACCAGGTAAGACCCCAGGTGCAGGCTGTATAAAGCACTTGGTGCTGTGAACCCCAAGCTAGGCAGGTGGCTCCAGCAGATCCCAGGACAACAACCGAGATCTTCATCCAGAAGAACAGAGTCCTATATATATACATATACATGGGTTCTGCGCTATTTATGCATTTATTTTCATCTGTAAACCTCATGAAGTACAGTGCATTGATTCTAAAAGTGACATTTAAAAGGGTTTTCTGTTCAATCTGACCCAATACTAAATTCTTTGCAGGGGGGTGGGGGCATCCAAGAGCCTTTGGAAAGAAATATCGACTTGCTGTGCTCATCAATAGCTCCCTAACATATAACAAACACGTCAGTGGAGTGTTTTCAGCAAACATGAGAGGAAATTGCCATAGATTGGTCAGAGTATAATGGCAACACACACACTGGAACTGGTCAACAACTGCCCGAGGTGCATGTGTTTCCACTGTGTGTGTGTGTGTGTATGTGTGTGTTCAGAATGCGTAAGCTAAGTGGGCCTTTATCTTTGTTGTGTGACCTTAAAAGCCCGGTTATTGGTCATAAAAGCGCACGCGTCAGGACACTGTGCGCAGACAGAGTGTAAGGCCTCAGCACCAGTGTGTGCAGTATGTGTGTGTGTTGGAAAGCTTAGCAGTGTGTACACAGGGTTTCTTTATTTGATCACTGTTTAGATATGCTGTGCGTGACACCAGAAAGGCCATATCATTAAAGCTGTTTGTTTGTGTGTGGGTCAGTGTCTGTGTGTGCTGCCCTGTGAGCCAGGTAACAGGGGAAAGTGTACTTTCTGATAGATTAAGCCTTACATAACTCCGCATTCCACTCAGCAGGTAAACAAGCACCAGGACTAAGGTCAAAAACAGTGAGGTACCAGCTCAACTGTGGAGCCAGATGCTGGAGCCTGAAGCACATCCCAGCCTCAGTGACCCACATGCTCACAAACCCAAGCTGTCATTAAAATCTGTATGGCTTAGAAAGCTCAGTAATCAACAGGAACTGTAAGCATCCATTTGCGTAGTCACTTAATTGCCACTGTAGTGCAGTGACAGTCTCCAGCAGAGGTCGAGGAGTGCTTGGAAGAATGTTTGGACATACAGAAAAAGCCTTTATTTACACTGACACACTCAAGCTAGGAAACGTACGGCAACTTGTTACATTGGGAATAGATAGAAAGAGAGTTGCTATAGAAGAAATTCATAGTTAGTAAATCTTGGCTTCGAATTTAACAGAGTCTACGTGCAAGAAAAGTGAGATCACAATTGAACTAACGCTGTGAGGTCTAAGTCACGATTGGTGATGATCCTAAACTAACTTGTTAGCCAAAAGTCACATGAAAGGGCTGACACCGCTCACATGTCTCTTTATTTATAAAACTGGAACCCGGAGAGCAGTTAGCTTAGCATAATGACTGAAAACATGCAGGTAGACTGAAGTTTATAAACTGTGCTTCTACTTTTCTTGAGTAGAAAGCACATTTTACACTTCACCTACACACACATTCATACTTCAGCACTTTTAGTCTATCACTGAAATATCAGTGAATGCATCAGGGTTCAGCATCTTGCCCAGGGACACTTTTCACATGAGGCTCTTTGCTGTGTGTCTTCACTTTAGGTTATCTAATCTTCTCCAGGTTTGGGTAGTGACTGCAGCACTCTGAGCAGAGAATCCCAGACTTCCCTGACCCTGGCCACCTCTTCCAGCTCATCAGAAAGGACACAGTCTTTCCCAACATGTACACATTATGCTTACGTGTGGACGACTTTAATGCACAAGGCTAAGAGGCA
Source organism: Diplotaxodon limnothrissa (assembly GCF_057381915.1). Classification (NCBI taxonomy): domain Eukaryota; kingdom Metazoa; phylum Chordata; class Actinopteri; order Cichliformes; family Cichlidae; genus Diplotaxodon; species Diplotaxodon limnothrissa. The sequence continues at coordinate 34,214,150 of NC_140617.1, read as the reverse complement.
GGCATGACCCTGGATTCACATGCACGAGCCTTGCTAATAGATTCACGGAGATGGAATTAGAGGAAAGTATTTGCAGGGAGGGAGGTTTTAACATGATTTGTAACAGGATCAAACTGCATTTGCATTGGAATTGACAACTGAATTTGCATCACTGACCAAAACATTCAAGTCCAATCTTCTAAATATATAAATTCATTTATAAATGGTTGTTCTGTGATGTACGTTTATTGTCCCAGTGTTAGCTGTATATATGTCTGCGTGTAGAGCTTTTATGACCATTTATACAATGCTTAAATAAACATTGTGTGATTGGTGTTTATCTGTGCATATGAGCACAAAATAAAGTATCCCAGTGGTATAGTAGCACTGAAATTTAATTAGCTCATGGACACTTTTTGGCAATAGCCTCTACTCTGATCCTTACCAGATGTACCTGACTCCTCAGACTATCAGATATTTTACTCTCACCTTAGGAAACTCACAGGCTTGATGGGTAATTTTCAATGCTCACTATACAGTTATTTTTCAAGCTGTTTGGAGAAATCCAGGAATTAAACTGACAGCTCGACAAATGAACAAATTCAACATAAATCTGACTTTCTGACCTTCTTGGCTTCGTAAATTTCTGGCAACATTCATCGGGCACCAGTTCAAGAACTTTAAGCACTGCAGGATTACCATGGACAACTCGGTGCTGTCATTTAAGTTTAATGTATAGAACCTTTTTTGATAGATAACTAAAACCATTAAGGTAGCAATTAAACAGTCTTCACTTTTTGTCATGAGCCTTAGACTGCATTGTAAAGAGAACGATCCACTTCAATAAAAGACAGAAGCTGAACAGCTGAACGTCCTTTGTTAAATACCACATAATAAATTCAGTCCACCAACCAAAGTTGTTGCATAAATGTGTAAACCCCCTTACCCTCATGTTATCAGTTTGAGTCAAATGGCGCACAACCACACACAAGTGCAATCTGTCAGGAAGGTCACTTTACTATTTCCAAGATTTATTTGCTTACATTTAATGTCTTTTATTATTTTCTAATGTAAATAGGTGCAGCTAAAAACCAAAGAAAATGGTCCAAGTAATGCTTGAGGTAAACAGCGAGAGCCTGTGTTGTGTTGTACATGCGTGTTTGCTGATTTTAGGTCACCAACAGTATCATCCCAAATCCAGCGAGTCAGATTGGTTGTGTGCTAAGGCTGCCCTCAATGTTAAACTGCCATGCTCTGCATTATACAGTGGGGCAAAAAAGTATTTAGTCAGCCACCGATTGTGCAAGTTCCCCCACTTAAAATGATGACAGAGGTCAGTAATTTGCACCAGAGGTACACTGCAACTGTGAGAGACAGAATGTGAAAAAAAATCCATGAATCCACATGGTAGGATTTGTAAAGAATTTATTCGTAAATCAGGGTGGAAAATAAGTATTTGGTCAATAACAAAAATACAACTCAATACTTTGTAACATAACCTTTGTTGGCAATAACAGAGGTCAAACGTTTACTATAGGTCTTTACCAGGTTTGCACACACAGTAGCTGGTATTTTGGCCCATTCCTCCATGCAGATCTTCTCGAGAGCAGTGATGTTTTGGGGCTGTCGCCGAGCAACACGGACTTTCAACTCCCGCCACAGATTTTCTATGGGGTTGAGGTCTGGAGACTGGCTAGGCCACTCCAGGACTTTCAAATGCTTCTTACGGAGCCACTCCTTTGTTGCCCGGGCGGTGTGTTTTGGATCATTGTCATGTTGGAAGACCCAGCCTCGTTTCATCTTCAAAGTTCTCACTGATGGAAGGAGGTTTTGGCTCAAAATCTCACGATACATGGCCCCATTCATTCTGTCCTTAACACGGATCAGTCGTCCTGTCCCCTTGGCAGAAAAACAGCCCCATAGCATGATGTTTCCACCCCCATGCTTCACAGTAGGTATGGTGTTCTTGGGATGCAACTCGGTATTCTTCTTCCTCCAAACACGACGAGTTGAGTTTATACCAAAAAGTTCTACTTTGGTTTCATCTGACCACATGACATTCTCCCAATCCTCTGCTGTATCATCCATGTGCTCTCTGGCAAACTTCAGACGGGCCTGGACATGCACTGGCTTCAGCAGCGGAACACGTCTGGCACTGCGGGATTTGATTCCCTGCCGTTGTAGTGTGTTACTGATGGTGACCTTTGTTACTTTGGTCCCAGCTCTCTGCAGGTCATTCACCAGGTCCCCCCGTGTGGTTCTGGGATCTTTGCTCACCGTTCTCATGATCATTTTGACCCCACGGGATGAGATCTTGTGTGGAGCCCCAGATCGAGGGAGATTATCAGTGGTCTTGTATGTCTTCCATTTTCTGATGATTGCTCCCACAGTTGATTTTTTCACACCAAGCTGCTTGCCTATTGTAGATTCACTCTTCCCAGTCTGGTGCAGGTCTACAATACTTTTCCTGGTGTCCTTCGAGAGCTCTTTGGTCTTGGCCATGGCGGAGTTTGGAGTCTGACTGTTTGAGGCTGTGGACAGGTGTCTTTTATACAGATGATGAGTTCAAACAGGTGCCATTCATACAGGTAACGAATGGGGGACAGAAAAGCTTCTTACAGAAGACGTTACAGGTCTGTGAGAGCCAGAGATTTTCCTTGTTTGAGGTGACCAAATACTTATTTTCCACCCTGATTTACGAATAAATTCTTTACAAATCCTACCATGTGGATTCATGGATTTTTTTTTCACATTCTGTCTCTCACAGTTGACGTGTACCTCTGGTGCAAATTACTGACCTCTGTCATCATTTTAGGTGGGGGAACTTGTACAATCGGTGGCTGACTAAATACTTTTTTGCCCCACTGTAGGCTTAAGCTAATGCTCATTAGCAACAGCGTCTCAGTGGATGGGTTACATGCACACATTTTTTGATTGAAAATTTCAGGTCAAATTTTACATGGAAAGTGATTATGATGATTCTAATGTTTGTGTGCATTTGTCTCCTGCTTATCTTTCTTTGATCAACTTCCTAAAAGTTCGCAATCATTGCAGTCCAGAAGTTAGTGCAGACTGTTGTTTACAATTATATTTAAAAAAATTTAAAAATGCATTTTTGGGAAGACAAGAAATGTATCAACACATTGATGCCAAGACGAAGAGTGTGTTCAGAACAAAAAACTGCACCCAGAAAGTAATCAACTATTCAATCCACAAGAAGTGGGCTTCATGTAAAAGTAGCTATATGTAGTAAAGACAACAAACTAACTTGAATTGCATTGTCCTCCATTACAGAAACATACGAGGCTAAAGAAACGGGACAAAGATGCAGAGTGCATTAGCAATAAAGAAAGAACAGTATCACACATGGACAAACCTCTACGGCATTCTCCACATTATAAAGCTCCTTAGGTGTGTTCAAATTCCTGAGCATTTACCTCATGTGCATGAAAACATATGCCACCAAATGACTTCCCACTTGAACACTATAGCTTGGTAGTGAAACATTCTGCAAAGACACCATAGCTAAAGGATTAAGCAGCGATTAAAAAAGACCAACAGATTAGGCATCTTCAGTAATAGTGATAGAGAAAACTCTTTATGATGCTCTGCGTACAGCAGCATGGGTCTTTAAAGTTGTTTGCCCTTGGGCCAGTAAAGGTCGGAAACACAGATGGAAAACGTGGATAAGCCGACAGGATTTATGTGCCCGACTGTATGTGTGCACCAAAGTCACCATTTCTCCTAATCTTGCCTTGTGTGTTATGGTTTCTGATAGCGGCAGAGAACTCCACACTTAAAAATCCACTCATGTCATGCACACGCTGTGTTTCCTGACATGAGTGGATTAAGTAAACTGTGCATGGAAGCTGTGCTTTTACTCTATGTTGTGTTCCGTGACTTTAAAGACAATTGCATAATTACAGTGAAGGAAGAAGGAAGAAGAAGCTTGCTTTCATGATAAATAAAGGATTAAATGGGATAAAACAAATGTAGTCTTTGACCTTTTTAGCTTAGCTAGTGACATTACTCTAGAGATGCTACAGTGACTTCTGTCAGCCTAGACTCAAATACATGGATCTCAAATCATCTCCGATAGAGTGCAATTGTATTTTGGACATATATTTATTCATTGTACTGAAGATGACTTCTGATGACTTTCGTGTGTGATCAGATTTGAATTGTCATGCCACCACGTTGACATTTTTTGGCCTTGACTTTAATAGCGCAAATACTTTTTTCCAACCAATTCAGGATGAAAACATTGATGCTAACTTTAAAATTGTTGACATTCACTAAGATGGCATGCTAATCCAGAGGTTAGCTGCAGCAGCAGCTCACTATTGCAGGGAATTTATAACCTGAAACTTTAGCTGGACTATATTATCATTATATGAAACATGAAAAAGCACTTGCTGCTTTATTTTTCAATAATATATAAGAATGAAAACATTGTGGCTAACTTTAAAATTGTTAACAGCCAGTAAGATGACATGCTATCTAATCCAGAGGTTAGCTCTAGCGGCAGCTCACTGTTGCAGTGAATATATGACCTGAAACTGCAGCTGGACTGTATTTGTCACGGTTCTGGGTCGGTTCGACCCAGTAGTTTGAGTTCTGATGTTTTGGTTTATTTTTGAATGATTGTTGTGTTTTCGGGTGCTATTATTATTATTGTTATTAGAATTCTTTGTGTCTGTTTGTTCTTGTTTAAGGATTTGTTCTTCGGTCGTGTCTGCTTAGTATAGGTCTAGTTCCATGTGTCATTTTCTGTCTGTCTCTCAGTGTTGAGTCTGCGTCTTTGTGTGATGATTTCTTGTTCCTGTTTTATTGTGAAGGTCTGCGTCTCATGTGAGTGTGTTCAGTTTTACCTCTTGTCTCGTCTCGTTAATTACTCCCGGCTGTGTCCCCCACCTGTGTGTAATCTCCCTGTGTTTCTCTGTGTGTATTTAAGTCGTGTCTTCTGTCTTTGTAGTTGCTGGTCCGTCTGTGTATCTACCATGTTCCTTTCGTGTGTTCGCCCTGCTGTCACTGTCATGTACCATCTTCCGTCTTCCTTCGTGTTCAGGTTCGTGTTCTTGTTCAGGCTCAGTAGTTTAGTTGTCCCAGTATAGTTTAGTTCTCCGTTTGCCGTTTGTCTATTCTTATTTTTGTGTTCAATAAACCACCTTCACCACTGCCTGCGATTGGATCCTCCTTTATTATTTCCACATGGCTCATTTCACTCACTGACAGTATTATCATTATATGAAACATGAAAAAGCACTTGCTGCTTAATCTTTCAATAATATATAAGGCACTTTAGAGCTTTTAGTGATGCTGTATTGTGATTGTTAGTTTTCATTTTCTTCAGTAAGGTACAGTGCTCTCTGTTTCCAACTTGCGATTCCATGTACACATTTCTCTATATCTGCTCAAAAAAAGATAATCAAAATAAATGATGGGCACACCAAACATCTGTATGCAGGGGTCTGTAACTTGATGATCCAGGTATGTATTGTACCATCTTGCTAATTGCAAAATAGGAGGCTAAACCATTCTATGTTCACTTGCTCAAGCCAATGAGCTTATGCTGTTTTCTGCCTTCACTTAGTCTGGTTTCAAAATATATGAATTAAAATGACTATGGCAAAAGTGTTCAGCTTGAGGCTTCAAACTGAGACATGACTAATGAGTAACACTGTGGTGCCTTTGTCTATGTTTTACAGGCTATATGGTTCATGGCTAAACATCTACATCCTAGCATTACTACGCTTGCATGTTGGTGTTCTTGCGCACAGTTTCAAAGATCCCCTACTGTTGCTGTATACACTTAAATTGGCACAGTCAGAAACATTACAAAATTCCAAAAAGGAACCTGAAAACATATTAAATGTTGTCACTGGTAACAACATTGCCACTCTGGAAGTCTTGAAATGGAGCATTAATAGAAAACATAACTGTTATCTAACCCTGATCAGATGGTGTTGATCTCTTAAACTGATTAAAACAGGAGTGAAATGAATGAATAATGGTTGAAGATAATACCTGAAATGAGAGTGGAAGTACTGAACTTCACACTAAGGCTGATGTAAATAGTCACTGCAACACACACACACACACACACACACACACACACACACACACACACACACACACATTCAGTATCCAAAAAGCAAAGAAGGTTCAAGGTCCCACTGAGAGTTTAAAATGCTATAATGAGAAGTGTAATTACTTATATATATAAATATATTCATTATGAATAATAACATTTGTGCTTTTGTTTAATTATTTAAAAATTGAAAAGAATATATCAAACATGTGTTCATTTTGTCTCCAATCACACTGAATCATGATGCAACAGCTGGAAAAACTGAGAAAGTACAGACTGTAACTAAAGATCTCCAAAACAAAAAGCCATCTAACTATTTTTAAACAGCTTGAGTAAAGATGAAACTTTTGTTATTTGCATGTTACCTATTAGCAAGAATTTGCAAGATAAATACGTGTTCACCTGTTCAGCCTAAGGCCTGCAGTGACTCATAAGATAAGATAAGATAACCTTTATTAGTCCCACACGTGGGAAATTTGTTTTGTCACAGCAGGAAGTGGACAGTGCAGGCCCGTGTGCGTCAGTCAGAGAATTCCAAGCTTTTCCAGGCTTGTTTTTCCCATATGAAGAACTTGCAAAGACGTGAACTTGACTGAGGTCAAATTTCAGGTAAATTCTTTCCAATGGGCTTTTTTTTCTTTTTTTAAGATCTGAGGTTTAAAATTCCAGAAGTATAAAATGTATATTTAATACATATATAAACAGGCAAACAGAAAACTGACTTAGAGATATTTATACAACATAATGGGAATGTGTGTTGCCATTCAATTTCAGCTTCAGTACATGTGCGGTGCTAACAGTGCTGCTACAGAATTGTAAAGATGCTTGTTACTTTCTGTTAAATGCTGTTAGCACAATAATTGGTGTTTTGGGCAGAAGATTTTTTTTGACTGAAGAGACTTATATGTATTTAACTGAGAACTTGCCTAGCACATCTGCAGTTGCCCTCCTCTTGAACTCCAAAAAAAAACCTCCAAAAAATGTTCAGTAAAAAGAATAAAAACCAAAATTTCTAACTTTTCTAAACTTACTGTTTGTCTGCAACATTTCCACTGATGTAGGTGCTGCTGTGATCCAATCATAGTTAACATTGGCTAATGTTCACAAGTTAGAAATATGACTATTTCTAATTTTCTTATAATAATATTATTATGTCTGTTCATGCTGTTGGCAAAATGATGAACTTAACCACACTCAGAACAGTCAAAATAATGGATGTTGCTTATATAAATAACTAGAAGATAAATATGGGACTCGTTGTTTGTTTTTATACAGCAAAATACCATCCATCCATTCTCTTCCGCTTATCCTTTTCAGGGTTGGTCTGGAGCCTATCCTCTCTTAGGGCAAGAGGCAGGGTACGCACTGGACCTCGACAGAGAACTCACGCAAACACGGAGAGAACGTTCAAATTCCACACAGAGAAACACGGCCTGATTGTCCAGTTGAACTCAGTGAGGCAACAGTTCTAACCACTGTGCTGCCCTTTGCAAAATACATTTATGTAAAATTATGGGACTGCATTGGCTGTGCTTTCTCAGCCCTACACTCACCAGCCAGACACTGTTGACACTCCTGAAGTCTATAATAAAATACTAGTACACAAGATCTTCCTCAGTTAAGATGTTTTTTAATTCTCTTATAGAAAAAAAGAGGATTTCATAACTCAGCTTTCATTATGTTTGCATATTCCTTATAGTTTAACTATAGAGGTCAATGACATACATGTAACAATACATGATGATATGGAGGAAAAAGGGTGATTAACATGTCTTGAAGTCTCATTGCTTTAAATACATTTAAAAAATTATTTCTTCGACTTTCTCTAACAGATAGAATTAGGAAACATTCATTCAAACTGAAATGAGGAGTGTAACCTTGTCACTTTTTAATATTTTATAGCTCGTATTCACAGCAGAATGATGTTGGATGTTGATCTTCTGGGTTGCATGTTAGCTGATCGAGGCTTTATCAGCAAATCTTTCAGCTTGCCAGAAATTTGTCTTCACTTCCTTGTCAGCTGAATTCCCTTTTCCCAAACGGGACTAACACTTCATACACATCCGTTTTGCTTCTGTGAGACTAACATTCCAGCCTTAAACAAGTTTCAAGCATGAGGTAACTGGGTACAGGTTATGTGTTGGAAGACAAGAGGGGAAGAAAACCAGCCTGGAGGCTAGCAAGGTCAACCACAACGTATTCTGTTTTAGCTGAATCCAAAATTAGTAACATCGTAATGCTGCAGACATATCGCTCCCATTCAGCATGTCAGCCACTGAAGGTCACCAGAGATATAAAAATATATAAGCCTAGTTATGTTTGGCTTTTTTACAACTGTTTTCCCTGAGAATTCCCTCTGCAAAACATGTTTACAAGCTGTGAGAGTGTGTCGGCTGATAAGACAGCATGTGGACAAGCAGGCTGGAGTCGTCCACTCTGCTGCCAGCATGGCAAACACCAGTGGGAGTGTTTGTGAGCAGTGGGCAGGACCTGGACTCCACATGCTGTTCAAACACGTGGATTCTGAATGCCGTGGAGCAAGAAACACAGAGCTGTGGACCATCCCTCCCTCCCTCCACCCACACGCACACACACAAACACATGTATGCACAGGCTTCTTCACAGACATGTGCTCCTATTTATAAGAGTAAGACAGAGATGTCTTACTCTTATAAATTCTAAGAGAAATCCAAAGGTTTTAGACATAAATGACTAAGCACAGAATCCAGAGTTTCCTACCTGGGAATTAACTATTAAGAGATAAATAAAGCCAACTGACCTGCTGACCTCCCATTGAGATCACAAGACTAGCTAAAAACAGACTCAGATGACCTGATCACATGACCTCTCACCACTTTTTTCCGTGAATCAGCCTTTAACAATTTAATACCTACTGCATCAAGTTTTTGCTTCTCCAGCTTTTCTTTCTGTGCGATTACCAAACGAAGATCTCAGTTTGTTCAGTGGATGATGTCCACATATGTCCAATATGATTTATTCCCAACAGCCACTCCTCTTTATTGTGCTTTGTGTTGGATAAACAATAATGGTGAAAGCTGTTGTCATGGTGCGGCTGGCTGGGCTCAAAATCCTTATTTTCCTGTTTCTCTAACCCTTCTTGGTTTTAGTCTCAGGAGTTTCTCCGTTGCTGCTTTCTTACACCTGCTGTGCATCAGGTAATCAAGTGTTTGGTGTTGGAATGTTTCTCTGCCAGAGCATCATTGCCATTATGGTGAACCTTCAGCTCCCTCTCTTACCCATTGCTTATCTTTGTTTGCCTGCATTAATCCAGCCTCTCCTCACCTCTCCTAGTTGTCAGCTTGATGCTCCTGTTGAAAACTAACTAACTCACCTACTCTGTTACCCACTCTCTGCAACATGTCAGGACTTTTCTGCTTATCTGCCTGCCCACTCTCCACTTGTCACCTTTTCCAGTTCTTGAATTACTGCCAGCTGTTTATATACTCCCACCGAGTCTCCATTCCTTGACAACGCAAGTAACATTGTCTCAAATTATCATGTTTCATCCTGCAAACAGTATTTAGTTTTATTTATACAGCGCCAAATCACAACCATCACCTTAAGGTGCTTTATATTCTAAGGTAGAGGCCCTACAATAATACAGAGAAACCCCTAACAACCAGACGACCTCCTATGAGCAAGCATTTGGCGACAGTGAGAAGGAAAAAAACCCTTTAAACAGGAAACCTGCCCTACTGTGAACAGGTAGTGCTGTCCAATGTTTCAATGAATCATCTACTGATTATATGCTGTCCCCCTCCAACCCCACTATTAGAAAATTAGTTGCCCTCTGACAATAAACACAGTAAACTTTCCAACTGTTCTTTGAGTCTGCTCCTCGGGTCGGCTTTTTGCCAAAACATGATAGTTCTATTGTTCTATTTAATCTGAACATGGCCCTAAAAAAGTCAGTGACCACTGTGGAACTCTCTTGGTTTTTATTACCACTGTTCATTTTAAAGCTCAGTTTTTAAAACCTTACGATATAACTACAGCCCAGCCCATGCAGCACTATATTAATGATTGACCTTGATTAGCTTCACTGTTTATATTATGCTAACATAGCTGTTTCGCTAGCCACCATGCAGCACATCATTATATACCAAATAGCCTAGGGTGACCAACCGTCCTCTTTTCCCCGGACATGTCCACTTTTCACGTTCTGTCTGGGGGGATTTTCAAGATTGATAAAAATGTCTGGGTTTTCCTATATTCCGACAGAGGACCCATGTGTGTGAAGTCATCCCCGAACTGCTGCTTTGTGAGCGCTTGTTCTGCGCTCACAGACGGGAGAGACAGCGTGCAGCAACGCGCCTAATGATGTTTAAAAGATCCCAAAGCGCAAGTGCATCTTTTCAGACAAACTGCAAAAGAAATTTCCCTTGTACCAACCATAGCTGGATTGGCCATCGGGCATACCGGGCATCTGCCCAGTGGGCCGACGGTGATTTTTCGTTTTTACGGCCAATGGTTTTGTTGTTGTTGTTTTGTAATGCTATAAACAATGAACGGTGGTGGATTGGCCAGATGCTGGCCGGTGTGTAACAATAACTCAGTTATTTGGTGGTGTCTGTGGCGGCGCTTCCACAGAGGCCAGCAGGTGGATGAGTGTCAGGTGAACTGAACTTCAGGTAAGAAGTTATGACCTGCAGTCTATCTGGGTCAGATATAACCCAAGTTTAGGTGGAGTTTATTTTCGTTGTGCTGACATTTTACAGTCAGTTACAATAACTCGTACTGCGTACTAGCTAGCATGACGGAGTTTATATACAGCTGGGCGGATGCTATGATGTTACTGATAGTGATATGATGTCGGTTTGGATATCTGGTGAGAGAGAAACTTGAAGATGAAACCAGGAGATGTCCTTACTGAATCATCAGAGCTGAACAGGTGATGGAGAAACAGGTTTACCTTTTAGGTGACATGAATGAGTTGAAGGGAAGTTATAAACTGTTTCTGAGAGACAAATAACACCAGGATCCTTTTCTAAGTAGCTGACAGCTGGTAACTGTGCAGGGGCGGGTCTAGCAAAGTTTTGCCAGAGGGGCCAGGTAGGGCATTAACAGGGAAAGGGGGGCAAAAATAAATACTTCCTTATTCTCATTTAAAATGTCTGGCTGTTATTAATTAATTATCTGAAGCTTACAACCAAAGTTTTTATCTGATGTAAAATGTACAGAAATCATACATATACCAACAAGACTGTACATCACTGTCACCACAGCGTTTGTTTTCATTCAAAGGCTTTATGGCTTTTCATATAATACCTGGTGGGCCGGTCTCTAGTCAAAATTCCCTGGTCAATTTTTTGTTCCAGTCCAGCCCTCATACCGACCCAGTACTGGTATTTTTTTTTATGCAGATGAGGCATTATTTCTGTACCATTATTTAATTCCAGAGGTTTTTAAGTTATTTTTTTGCACTTGTTGACTTGTAAAAGCCTATATGACATATTTTATTTCACAATTAATTAAACACACAGAGAAGGCATCATTTAAATATGTTAAATATGTTTCTTTAAGCAAGTTCTTCAAGACTGAGCTAAGTGTCCTCCTTTTTGGAAATCAAAATATGGTCACCCTAAGATAGCCCAACTTCAGTAACCCTACAAACGTCACTACTGTCTAGTTTTCTGTCTTCATTTATGTTGGAAGTGATAGCAGAGCTGTACGTTTAATTTAATTTAATTTAATTTTTCAGAAATCTTTCAGTCTGAAGCTTACAACCAAAGTTTAGATGGAAACTAGTGAGCTAACTTCCTGCTAACTTCTAACTCCGTTAAACTTCATAAATGCTGTTTTCATGGATGCCTGGATGTTAAACTTAATTGTTACACCTGGTAGAGCAGAACACTGATCATTTTATTAAAGATGAAAGAATTTAGACAGTTTGTAACTCTCAGTGATGCCACAGTGTTTGTTTGATTTTGGGACCTGAAGCAGAGTTTGGACCTAGAAACAGCTAATGACATCAGACTTAAAGACCTGATAGAGATGGCCACCCCAGTGTCCAGTTTGCACTCAGTCAAAAATGAGAGCAAGAAGAAATTGTTTTGGGCAGAGTGAAACATTAAAAGACCAGGACTAAAAATTAAGCTAACACAGAAGCATGAAAAAAAATTGCAGCTTCTCTAATGGCCACTTGAGGCTTGTCCAAAAAGTGAGTCAGCATATTAAAATTCGTTTTAGACAGTTATGTAAAAACATTTAGTGCCAGGTGCAAAAAAATGTTTGGGCTTTATGGATAAAGTGCCCCTTTTCTTCCCTGTTTGTGGTGGTGGTGGTGGCATTTTTCAATGAGTCATCTACTGTTTATATGATTAGCACTAATAAACAGTATTCACTGGCTTCAAAATAATAAAATAAACAATATGGACTTTTTTTTTAAATCTTCAACAAGCTTTCTACATGTTTTTAATTTTCAAAACATTTCTTGTGTGTTTTAATGCAAAAAGAGTTGTTTTTTCGTGTGGTATTTCTAAAATATATGTCAGTATGTTATGTTTTCATGCGTATCTGCAGTACTATGTGCCTTTATTGCCTCCTCTACGAAGAGCCAGGGCTGGCCACTGTAAGTGGGTCACAGCTCCACCCTGCTGCTGCTGTGCGGTGGAGCTCAGTGAGCCCGGCTGAAACCCTCCTTAGGCTGATTCAGGGAGAAATAATGGGGCCAACGACTCCCAATCCCCTCAAGAGCCATGGCAAAGCACGGCAGCAAGCTGGCAGGGAGGCCCAGTGGAGCACAGGGTGGAGGAGGGTTTCAAAGGAGCAGCTACTGGCTCACTAAGACCCTCTCACATGTTTGTAATCTACAGTGTATGTCACAGAGGCCGTTTTGATTTACAGTGCAGCAGGTCTATACTGTAATTAAGCAGAAATGCCTTTGAAAGTACTACCTGATATGATTACGTCCTATTTGGCTGCATTCTGCACATCAAGGCACTTACTAGTCAGGCCTCAGATATGAGTTTTATTTCACTCATGCTTTCCTTCCAGTTTCCTGTAGATCCCAGATGGAGGTGGACATACATGCCCCTTAAACTTATAGTACTATTTGTAGGCTGAAAATTAATTATCATTTTTGTTGCAATATTCTACAGTCAAAGATCCCAAAACTGATAATCAGTAGCTTGTCTATAAATACAATACATCACAAAGGATCATGTCACATGTACATGTTTGTACAGTACTTTCTGTTGCTAATTCAGCTAACATGCTGCTGTCTCTACATGACTCCTTTTGGAAAGTAATGTCAGCCATGTCTGTTGAAGTCAGAATTTTTGCCATATTCAAAAGAATCTGCAAAATTGAACATGTGGAGCTAGCCACTGGGGCAACCCTTTGTGAAAAAGGGGGCAGCTGAAAGTAGCTTCTTCCTCTTCTACCATCTTCAAAGATATCTACACACAGTTGAGGTTGCCAGGCTACTAAATCAAAGAGAAAAATGATGTTCAGCTTCAACAGCCAGGCTGAATTCTTTGCTGCTTGTCCGTGTGTGCGTGTGCGTGTGTGTGTGTGTTTACATATCTTTGTGGGGACCAACAACCTTATAGGTCAGACTCAAAATGTGGTTTTAGTGTCAGGTTAGGTTTAGATTAAGAGTTGGTATTACACATTCATTTTTGATGGTTAGGGATACGCGGCTAGGGAAAGCCTTATGTCAATTAGATGTCCCTACAAAGATATGAAAACACGGTGTGTGTGTCACACACACACACACACACACACACACACACACACACACACACACACACACACACACACACACACACACACACACACACACACACTTTTTGAGAGCAGCATCCTGTAAACTGTATTTAGGAAGCCTTAGCTGTTGTAGCACAGGCTTGAGAAATCCACTCTGTTTAGGAAACTGTTTAGTCCCCTTTGTTGAGCACAATGACAGAAGCGCTGCAGAGCAAAAACCTGCTGCTTTTCTTTCCTTCTCCTGTGGTTTGCCTTTGGATCAGAAATGCCCATAGAAAGATTTTTAAAGAAAAGGGAAAGGAATGATGCTGATTTAAAAAAAATAAAAATTCAGTTTCAGACAGTCAGTGTGGAGAGGGGTGAGGAACACTGTGTTCCTGCTGGTGGCTTGCTAGAGGGGTCTTATGTAAGGCTGGTTTCTTTCTGGCAGCAGTGCAGAGCCCCCGATGACAGTGTCATACTGCTAATTAATACACACCAGCTAGAGGTGAGTCCTCAGTGGCTGCTTGTGTGTGTGCTCATTTTTGTGTCTACATGGGAGACTTAGAAAGCAATGCTGATTGATTATTAAAGGGTCACAGATGCATTTTAATTACACTGTGAGACCTAAGGTGCCTGTCTGAAACTAGATTCTTATTGGAATATCAGTGTAGTCCAGATGTAATCAGTTTTAATGAAAGGCATTTTCAGTGGTGGACTAATGAGATCACCCTCAGCACACCCACTAAATGTATTGTTGTGGCTACAGGAAAGCTATACAAATACACTATTGCTAATATATTTTAGTGTAGCAACTCCACTGGGGCAATTTCTTTTGAACGAAATCTTTAAAAATAAATGGATTCAAGTTTGAAAGAATAGACATTTCAGGAAATTATTTCTTATCATGTGGAGAGCAAGAATGCAAATTGACACCACTCTCGTGTTGAATCTCCTGACCTTCCAGCTCTGACTACACAGTCTTTTCTGGATCCAGTTGGCTTGGCAGGAAGTCATTGGCTCAGTATGAGCTTCCTGCTTCTGCCTCAGCCTGAAATAAAAACACAGAGAGAAAGTTCTGGCTGGAGACTCCAGCTCTTCACTCTCCACAGGACAGAGAAAGGATATCCTCCTCTCTTCACACACAGTCAGGGAGCTGTTTGACAAAGTGCCAAATATACGATGATATCCCCAGTGTTTCTTTCTTCTTCTTTTATCTCATTAATTTCTTCATTTAAAGTTACGCTTTCATTTAGAGCTGTTAAAGATGTTTCTTAGGATCTATAAACCTTCCTTCCTTTTCCCTTAAAATAAAATATCTAATAAAAGCATAGTTATTATATGAATTCGGTCACTTTAATGACACATATTTGCAGATATATTTAACATAGTTTTGCACATTTGAACTTAACTTAGATAAATAATGCACTGTGTAAAATAGCAGCAAAAAACATTCTTTGGCATTGTCCATACCTACATAGTTATTTTTACTCTCCATTTTGGCCTTTCATGCACATGTAAACAGCATTTTAGGTCGCTGGAAGTAGAGCTTTTAAAAACTGCTTTTTTGGAAACTCGGTTTGTGTTTTTACTTGTGGAAAAGGAAAATAAGATTTTGTCTTGCAGCATCAAAGCTGTGTACTTTTATTTGGTTTTTAGTCAGATTGTGTGTCATCTTATTGGCCAGTTTTTCTATATGGTTGGGGTTATATCACAACTTGTTTCTTTGGCATGCCTTTGACAGGACTTGATGTTTGTGTTTTCATATAGACAGGGATATTTTCTAAATTAAATTGAGAATACCGTGCCTTAAAAAGTACTGTTGTGAGTGTGGGTGTAATGTTACAAATCATAAGCAATCAAACAGACACGTCTTTCTGGATCAGTTCTAGATTTTGCTGCTGCAGCCTGTCTTGGTTTTATTATCAGCTTGTTAGCTAGCAAACTGTAGATGTAAACAGATATTGCCGTGCAGTTTGGCTTCATAATGATGCATGTTATGTATTATGTATTAAACATATGAAACAAAGAAAGAAATTAGTAATTACTGTTATGATGTAGTTTGCAAGAAATACAACTTATGGTAATGAAAAAATAAGGACAAAAACAGTAGCTCTTTAAATAAATTCATTTATTTCCTTAGGTTTGCTATTCATAATTAATACAGACAAAAGCAATACTCGACTACCAAAATTTATAAATCATTATAATCATCTCTTGTGTGCATCACAATAAACAGTATATTGAATTATGTACACTGGAAGACAACACATTCAAACTGAGTGAATCAAAGATGAGTGGATAAAGAAAAATCTGTCTATGGACACAGAAATGGGGAAAGCGCATTTAGACATGTCGCGAACAGAGTTCCCAGCCATGGAAAAACAAAAACACTTGGCAGAAAGAGAAATGTACAAAGAGCTAAGCAGCTCCTGCTCATCACAATAAAGAAAAAGAAATCAATGCAACATTACATTTGGTTCCACAGTTGTAAACTAGATTTTATTCATGTCACTATTGCATATGCCATTAGGTAAAGTGTGTCAACAAGGCAAAGAGATTTCTATAGTAAAATAGACAAAGATAATTTTTTTTCCCCATATAGTCACTGTGAGGGAGAAAAGAATAACATAAACTGTATTTCCCAAAACGCCCCCATCCCCTCTTTAAAAAAATCGGTAGCCAAAGTCTTTACAGAGGAATATCATCGCAACATATTTTAAATCTAAGTACTTTATGTATATCCAATAGATTTTTTTCTTTAGTTAAACTCTATATACATAATATACACATTCAAGATTATGAAGATAAATAGATACCACGACTTAGTGTGGTAAAGCTCCAATATTATTTCACTCTTGTCAAAACCATTTGCACATTGTTTCTGAGGTGTTTCCACCAGCTCAACGATACATTCAGACATAAAATTTTACAATCTACTGTACACTAAAGGGGTAGAGAGCCAGTTGGAGTTGCCACAGCAGACGGCACAAAGACCACAGTTAGGATACCGATAGAGTGCTTTAAATTTACCTTGAAAACAAATACCCTAGCGGCCATTTTGGAGGTTCACAGAAAGAGTCTTGATTCAGATTTGTTTTTTCTTTTAATAATTTCCCCCCAACTGGATTCATCAAATTAAAACAAGCCAGTTTTTCTAAAGAGGAAATAACAAATTTTTCCTCTAGCAAATTAAACTGTGAATATTGCAAACAGTAAAGTTAAAGGTTTTGTGTCTACGAGTTAACATTAGCAACATTTGCTAACAGTCCTAGCATTACCGAGCTTTTGATAACATTAGCCAGTTTGCTTACTTCTGAAATTTCTTTAGACTTATTAGCTTTACACAGTATGTTAGCATGTTCAGAAACAGAAAAACATACACATACAGATTGTTCTCTTAGGAGTTCAGACATATATTGGTCTGGAATAAACAGTTGCTAATGGGGGGGGTCACAGGTAGCCACAGGCTAATGGTAACTAATAATAGCAAACGTTAAATAGACACATTTGTGTGATACATCTTTGTTATGTCCATTTAGTTATCATTATATTTATTACTATTGCTGACTTCTACTCTTCTTTGCTTGGGCTAATGCATTGTACTGTCACGAAATAATTAATAATAATAATAATAATGATAATAATAATGGATACTTTATTGATCCCCATGGGGAAATTACTTGTTTTTCTCTGCATTTGACCCATTCACTCAGTGAAGCAGTGGGCAGCCCACTAAGCAGGCGCCCGGGGAGCAGTGTGTAGGGACGGTACCTTGCTCAGGGGTACCTCAGGGTAGCCGTTAAGTGGATTCGAACCGCCGACCTTCCGATCATGGGGCGACCACTTTACCTACTGAGCTATCCCTGCCCCAATTATTACATAATAATTCAATTACAACGGCTTGCTTTAATTCGTAACCTTATATAATTTTCTTCAGCTAGCTCTAATTTTGTTATACTGTCTGCAAAGTAATCATATTTTCCAGACAGCTGACTCTTCCGTGAGCCTCCGTGGGGATGTCACATGTGGCTGTGGGCCTCTCTTGTGCTACATTTTCTTTGCTGCCCAGCCCTCCTCCCCCTCGGTGCCCCGTTCCCCTTTTCTTCAGCTCTCCCTTGCCGACCAGATATCGGCTCAACTGCGCTCCCCAACCTCAACAGCTATCGTTGGCTCCACCCCTCCGTTATCACCTCGCCTAGACAATTGTACAGTCAAACGATATCACAGCAGGGCGACCTGCATCGAGCTAAACAGCAGGCCGTAGGTTTGAAGGTAGGAGTGTGTGAGGTTTTCAGGCTCAAGTGACTGAGGAGCTGTGGGAGGTACAGTGCATTCAGATGCCTGGTGTTGTGGGGGTCTGAGCTGAGTTATATAGACATGCATAACTCTTGAAGACATTTAGAAATATATTTCTTTTAGTCCAGCACTTCTGATTGGACAAAAAATAAACTAAGGTACAATTAATAAGAAATTATTAATTAAGAAAATACTTTAATATCAATACAATAAATCAGCTCTCAAGCAGCCCCACAGTACTGTACATTTCTTAAATAATATATAGATTTAATGGTAAACTAGGCATTTTACTTTCCACAAGAGAATAACAATATAGAGATGTAGGTCCAAACAAACATACAATAATAGAATATTTATCACTTGTTTCATAGAAAACATAAGGACAGTATAGACATTAAGGCATTGTGTAGGTCTTTTCAGACATTCATCATCCAAAAATAAATAAAGTATCTAATCTAAGTATACTCAGTGTACCTTAGTATCCTCTCTCCCTTGGCCATTTCTAGGTTTCATTGTTCACTGGCATAACTGTTGGTCGTATTTTTGTCAGAAACACGCACACACATGCAGGCAGTCATAAAACTACCCTCAAGTAAATAAATAGTATTTGGGTACCATTAGACTTCTGTTATTGTCTGACTATCTTCTGTGCTTGTGCCAAAAACTGGGTCACAGGAGAAATGGCCTCTAAAAGTGCAGGAGACACACCGATTCACAACACATTAACACACCCATCCACACAAACACACCTGCCCTGCCATCAGCAAATCCATGACATGCATAGATGGTGATCTGCTTGTGTCCCAAGTGTGTATTTGTGATGCCGAGGGTCCACACAGTCTTTTCGGGCTGCAGAGCCCCGTAAAAGGGCAAAGTTTGGGTTTTTTTTGTTGTTTTTTTTCTGTTTTTTTTTTTTTTTTTTTCTCTCTTCCTTTTGAGCAGCAGGTCAGTCAAGATGCCAAGTCAGAGGACAGATCAAGTCCTTCAGTCTGGAAGAGATTACAAGAGAGAGAAAACAACAGTTAATAAAAATATTTAACATTTTCATTCTTACAGTGGCTAAGCCAAATAAACTAGTACACCTCAACTTGCACCCTCTAACGATCATATGCATATTTGGTCATTTGCATCCAACTGTCAAGCAAAGCACACTCAAATTCTTGGCATGTAAATCCACGCAAATAAGCCTCACTTTAAGCAGTTTAATGAATGGAGACTTAAAGCCTCAATTTTCTTTGTTTGGAAACAAAATGACTAAATCTTGTGCGAATATCATCCAAGATCTAAGAACTGTTTTTTCATAAAGCACCTGTAAGGTCAGCTGGCCAAACGCTGCTCTATAGCACCACTAGTGGCCAAAAAGACCCACACTGCACCTTTAATGCTGCAAAACATCCAATGACTTGACAAATCTGGTTCTTCGACAATTCAAAACACAAGTTCTTTAACTAGAAAACTGTAACAGTCATCCTAAAAGGAAATGACCCGTGTTAGTAGTCTGATAGTTTCCCCACAAACAACACTGGTGCCAATTAAGCAGCTCTCTTGAGGCAACAGACATGAGGGCCTCTGAGAGAACAGTGTTCACTCTGTAAGGTACACATGTACTGTACAGAGTGAACTCATTCACAGGCTCAGATTAGGGTTTTGTGTGTCACAATAACAAGGAGGCACAGGGAAAAACAGCTTAAATATCAAGTGGGTGCCACACACATGGGACAGTTCTGAACATATAGTTTTACACATCTAAAACAACAACACGTTTGTTTTTTTTACATCAATATCACACATGTTGTATAATCTGACTCTAGCCTGGTTATTGATTTAAAGGCACTTTGGTATTTGAAGCTATGCCTCTTATCCACAGAGCTAATGTTGGGTCATTTTGACCTCACATTTCTAGAGCTGCTACTGACTAAATATGAAGATCTTTTGTCCAATAAAAAGTATCCTGCAGCTGAAGGTGTTAAAAGTATGTTTGTGTGTATGCTGGGCCTTATTGGATAGTAATGTTCTGATCTTAATACACCAGCTGTTTAGCCCAGGAAAGACTTGAAGGACAGTTTGTGTGTGGTGGGGCAAAGGGGCTCATCCACAGCAAGCATAATTACATAATCTAGGATGCAGAAAGATGAGGAGGGGGTGGGTGTTCCTGTCATGCTGCTCTGGACACACGCTTAGCGCAGCTACAAGCGGTACAGCAGCATCTCTAATATTAAACAAACGGAAAGGAACTGTGGCTGCATTTATGCTGCAATAGACGATAAGAATGGAACATTTGTTTTCTTTCTGTGGAAATGCAGCCGCGGTAGGATCTGAAAAAGACAGGGAGCATCAATGTCCTTAAACAGTTTGAGCTAAGAAAACTTTAGCACTGTAAGGCTGATGAAACCCTGGGGAAGAAAAAAAAAAGCCAGCTGAACGACCTCAAATATGCGCAGCGATCAGGCTGTTTGTGTTAGTTCCTGAAAAGCTGCCATTTTTGGATCTGTCATTCAGCGCTCTTATAAACAAGCAGCCCAGTTCTCTTTCACAGAACCACACGTTTAGATCTTTTGAAGATATTTTAGGCCCCATAAGATGATAGTGTAGCTGAGGAGGATGTTAGAGATGTTAATCACTAAATCCAAAGATAAGTCCCTCGATCTTATATGATTTTTCAGAGATTGACTATAATGACGAGATCATTTTACAGTCAGGGTCAGATTTCTGTTGAATTCAGCTTTATAAACATGTTCAAATTCGGACAAAACATCCTAAATGCCCGCACCTTACATTACGCATTCCCCAGCTCCTCTCCATGGAGCATCCACCGGCTCTTGCTGATCTACCCTTGGCCGTCTAATCTTGCCCGCAGAGGCTATAATCTCATCTGGAGCCGTGGCTGGTTAAATGTGGGGAACGCTGGCCACGCAGTTATCTAGCAGCTAGCGCTTCTGTCTGGAACATCCCGGCCTACTTTAGCCCCCCTCCTTCTCACTGAGCCGTGACACACACACACACACACACACACACACACACACACCATTGGAAACTCTGACATAGGAGCCTTTGGCATTACGTGTTTGTTCTCCATATATCATGTAACATGGCATTTCTGGAGTTCCTGCTTTGGTTGTTTGCCGTTCTTTGTTATTTTAGTAAGATCCCAACTTCAATTTTCCTCTGATGCAGGTGTAAATAAACTATTTAACAGCCGGCATGCGTATGTGTTCAAGGGTCAGGGTATAGCAAGAATGGATTGTGCAATCAGGCTAATGGGTACAATCAGGTGTCATCTTTAGGAGTAAATCCACAAATTGCGGAAAAAAAAATAAATGTTTTTTTAAATGTGGCTGTAAAATCCAAACAGAGCTCTTTGTTGGGGTAAACATTTAAAGAGGATGCAATAGTTCCAATGCAACCATTAAATGCACAATTTATCTGCTAGTAATTGTGCCATCAAGTTTTAATATTTCGAATGGAGTTTGAATTTCCTGTACAAAAACCCATTTTTAGCAAAAAAGCAAAACAAGATACTTTTCCCCCCTACCATTTATCTCGTGATGCATAACACAAATCTCAGCCCTTACTTTGGGAACTGAATAACAACCTGGTCTACTGGGCATGCTCTGAGTAACTTAGTAATGCATGGCTGGGCAACTTAGACCGCTTTTGCTTGCTTCCCCCTCTGACATCAAGGACACGAATCAGTGGAAATTTGTGTAACAGATACACAGTGCATGCAGTGGGTGCATTTACCCACTGCATGCACTTTGCAATGACATCACTCACAATACAACCAACCGAATGACGTCAGGGGGGAAGTGGGATTTGAGGAGATGGACGCGGATGTCTCTAATCTGGCCAACAAATTACACACACACACACACACACACACACACACACACACACACACACACACACACACACACACACACACACAGAACTGATACACTCTGTAGCCTGTGGGCGCAGCAGATGGTCTGGGTTGGGGGTGGGGGTGGGGGGGTTAACCGGTTTGGAGTTTGGGTGTGTACTGCAGAGAGAAATATAGCAGGATATATGTACGTTTACCAGGTAGTTTGTATGCATGTGTAAGGGAAATCAGTGTAATGACAGTGTGTAAAGAAAGAACAGGATGGCAGGTGTTTAACCCCCCCCCCTTAACAAACCCATGCGCACTCCGGAAAATGGCCATCTGCCACTAGCACTCAGGAGGGACTTGAAGTGACACAGCAGGGCTCCTTTTGGACTTGCAGCCCCCTTAGGCCTCAGTCTATTTCCCACCTTCTGCTAATGTTTAGTTAAAATTGAAGCCCACAGATAAACACCGCTATTCTAGGTATAGATTTATAACACGTGCATGTTTCCAGTTTTTGGAAAGTTTCACTAGTTTGCTAACTATTTCTGTTTTCAATAAGTGTCTTTCTAGCAGTAGTGTTCCAAAGGTTTCAGACCAAATTACCTTGCTATTATTACAAGTGTGCCACAGAGCTCCATTCCTGGACCTCTTTAATTCATCCAGTACACACACACACACACACACACACACACACACACACACAATATCACTTGTGCAACCCAAAACTGTACCGTGTATCTTAAGACAAGATGACATCATTTCATACGCCATTATTATATAGCTTCCCTTGATCTGGCTATTGCAGTTCTGTTTTGGATACATTTGAGAAATCTCTTGTTAAACACTAGGTTTTTTTAAGCTCAAGGGAGCTCAAGATTGTTATGTCACAGTCCAAGCTGATAATAAAGTATACAGAGATGGATGCTGCTTTTAAAAGTTAAATTGTGCATGTCAGAAACTCATTCTGAAACTCATCAGAATGGTGAGCTGCTATGTTGTAATTTGATACAACTGTACAGATGACTGTTATGTCTATTCTGATAAGTATATTAACAGCAGAGAAAGAATTCTGAATGCCCAGTTCCTTGTATGCATACACATACACGTGTACTCAATAAAGCAGATTCTGATTCTGCGCTTTCCAGACTGGAAATAGCAACAAGAAGCTGAGGTTTCAGAGGCAACAGTGCATGGCTTGGTTAGCAGCTGCAAGAAGGGCAAACTTCACCTTTAACAACATTTTGGAAATTATGCTTTTGTGATCACTGCAGTCGTTTTGCATCAGCCCAAAATATGGATCTCTTGTTTTGAATGCATGCAAAGTGTCCAACGTGAACACAAACACATCTGCACCATGAGCATTTAAGCAGGTTATTTCCCCAAAAAGTGATACAGAATGCACTTCATCCATTCCTGATGCTTGTTTTTTTACATAAAGATGCTTGCATCACAACTTTCTGCAAAAAAGATGTGAAATCCACCTAATTTTAAGGAAAGTGTCTGACAGTCAAACAGATCAGGTCCAAACCCACTGCCTAATGTGTTCCCCTCAATGCTTAAACAAAACGTACAGCCGTAAGTCTAGTGAAGGACAATCATATCAATACAGCATTAGGAATGATCTCTTCAATCATCACAGGAAGCAGGAGCTGATTGGTGCCGTCAGATAAAGGTATTAGTCAGAGGTGGTGGAAACAGAGACGGCTGACTTGGCTAATCTGAGTCTGGTACAGAACATCCACCTGGCTGAGCTGCGGCTAGCCAGGGCCGCAAGTGGAGACAGCCTACTTGGGTAAGCGCGGCAGTAAACACCGCCTCTGAGTCACATGGCCTGGCTCCCTGACAAAACAGGAGGTAAACAAACTCCTGATACTTATGCCAGGCATTTAAGCTCACTGGAGGTGGAGCATAGAGAAAAACAAACAAGAAAAAACAACAAACCAGGAAGCAGCACGTCACGTTTTTTTTCAAAATGCAAGGCTGTCACATGGAAGGAGGAGCAATTTGGGTGTTTAGTTGCTTTAATCCTCACTTTAGAGTGAAAGTTACCCACCGGGCCAAACTGCATTTACCTGCGAGTATAAAATTAATCAGCAGGGGTGTTTGGCTGTATTGAAAACCTGCAGACTTTTGGGTCAGAGTGGCACACGGTCCAGGAGCCCAGTGTGCCGTCCCTATAAACACGGGATCAAAGCCCTCCGCCAGCGGGGCCAGGTGCCAAAATCCTCCCTTGCAGAATGCTCTGACCTCCTTCACCCTGCTTCACCGCGCAGCAGAGGAACCGGGTAAACAAGGGCTCCCGCTCTCCCAGAATGTACCTCAGTGGAAGAGGGGCCTCACAGATGAGTTTATTTGTTCCTTTAAAAAGCCAGAAAGCCTCCCCTCCCCTTTCTACCGAGCACTCTGCCGCCCCCGCCTCCTTCTCTCTCTCTCTGCTTACTTCTTCTAAGTGAACAGACTAATGAGACAGAAGGGCAGCGGAGTGCACGTGCCATCCTGCCCCATTATGCACGCATTTACTCGCTCTCCCGCAAACAGGCAGGCAGCACTGGAAAACAACACAGCCTACACACTCTCTCTCCCTATGCACATCTTTGCCAAGCATTCAAGGATACAGGCTCCACCGCTGGAAAAAAAAAAAAAAAAAAAAAAAAAAAAAGGGAAAAAAAGAAGAAGAAACAGAGAGAAAAAAAAAACCACCCTATGTGTACGTGCTAGAGTCCACATGTATGTTCCCTCCCCCTGTCCCCTTCCTCTCCATGGTCAATTCAAAAGCTTTATTAGTGTCATAAAAATATTAGCACTTGTCAAAAACATGAGTTGGGGACACGTGCAAGCCTGCAGAGACAAAAACAAACATGTCACTGTCTCGGTATTGTTACATTCCGCTTTATTTACCAGAGTGCCACTGACTCTCCAAATACTAATAACTTAACAGAACCCCCCCCCTACCCATTTCTACATCCTAAAAATCAAACCTCCTCACATGAGGGGGGGCTTTGTGGTAAAATAAAAGCCACCGTCTGTTCAATCGGCCTGGAGCCAGAGAAAAGCAAACCCCCTCTCACAGCAACTTTTTCTAACCAGCTCAGCCAGGAATGCAGACCATGACATCCAGTTACCTGATGGCCCTGCTTTGTTGTTTTCCCCTAGTCATTGCTCACAAGGACATGCACATATATCCACTTACACTGGGCCTCACATTGGGGGGTACAACATCCCTCCACCCCCTCCGACCTCTACGTACTTGCAAGCACATGTGAGCTGCATGTCTCAGTTGGATGGCAAGGGTGTCAAAGAGTCACACTTAGCTTTAAAGTCAAAACTGTGCTGCCCCCCACTCCACAGCACTTTTTGTTTGCTTCCCCCATGATCCTTTCGTCTACTGCCCCACACTGGGGCTTTTGTTTTGCTCACTGGGATATTCTGGGACGCAGTATTGATCACAGGATGGTGGGAATAAGGAGTCTGTAGAGGTCACATTGATGTGCAACACATCCTAATGCCTACCCAACTGAAAAACAACAGCCGGAAATGCCTGCGGCTCAGAGAGACATTACAGCTGACAGGAAGCCTCCACTAGGATTCCCGTGACATCGACAACTGGGTTATGCCTGCTAATAACCATCCACAGTAAACCAGTTACATACACTTCACAGATAAATATTTAATGACTTATTAGTTGCTCTGGAATTTTTTTGCATGAGGTTTAAAATGAATCTCTAATTTGGAATTTCTGCCCATTTTTGCAACAAACTTCGACTCTTTATAAGCGTCGGTGGAACTCTGAGCTTGTATTTTCGGTATCATCAGCCCACGACAGCAACAGCGAGGCAGCATCCTGCTCTGTCACGGTGCTTGTTTACTTCACAGCCCTCAGCCTGGTCACGTTTCATAGCAGTCACATGGTGTGTTCACATGTTGTGGGAAATACTGCAAATTCTCTGATAGTGATCTTAAAAGCAGTTAAGAGTATCTTTAAAATTGCTGCTGCTTTCCTCGCTTTATTTGGGCACTCCCAATTCCCAGTAGCACCCTAACATTTAAGCACAAAGAGATTAACTACTCACAGAAGAACTCAAAAGTAGAAGCTTAAAATGAGCACTTGAAGGCAGCATCCGCTGCTGAGGGCCAGTTTGAATTTGAATCTAGAGGAAATTCAAGTCTCTCATATTTTTTTTCCTCCCAAATTTTTCATCTGTGCAGTACCGCTTTCTTTTTAATTAAAGAGATGCCTCCCACATTCCTGAAACCCTTCATTCCCTGTGCTAAAATCTGACTGTTTGGATATTTTATTCAGCAGTATCTGACATAAACCTGACCCACCTTTGGCAGTGGTTGCAGCCTCCTTGAATCCCAGGCAGACATATGGTGAGCTGTGCAATCCATTGATGCCCCCTTTGCAGCTGCTGGTGGGTTTGAAGCCGACCAGATCCTCACACTTCTCAAGGTTCAAGGCAATATAGTTGAGTCCATTGGGGTAACCCTCTGAGCTCTGCCGGTTCTCAGGGCTGCCGTACTCCTCGTCAGAACCTTCGCTGCTCCGTGACGAGATGTTCTCCACTGAGCTGTGCCTCTTCACGGCGTCGCCACGAGCAAAGGATGCGAAGACCGGGGTCACAGTGGCAGTAGATGAGAACGTTTCAGAGCTGTGGCGCCGGCGTCCCTGTGGATTTGCCCTGATTACCTTGGCAGAGCAGTCAGGGTCCACTGTGGAGGAGGAGTTTGGACCGAGCAGGAAGACCCCAATGTGCTCTGGAATACCCTGGTCTTCCATGGAGCGCATCTTCTCTCTGCTGCCCTGACTACTGGAAAACAGAAGCAGAGAAATTAAGATAAAAATAACTAAAAATGTGACTAAAACTAAATATGAATTTAATTTAAATGACGTTTTGTTGCCACCTGCAGTGAACCAGGATTTTTACCAAAACACACAACCAAATACTTTAAATAAATAATAATTAGTGATAAAACACAACAAACAGACACACACCTTGCTGCGTTCAGAGGTACGAGCTGTGGGGGCAAACTGGTCATCCCAAATGTCATCTCAGTGTAATCATTTTTCACCTCATCACTGAGGCCCTGGGAGTCTTTCTCACTATCCACATGGTATACGCCATCCTCCTCCGAGCAGGGGCACAAGGTTAGCTCTGGGAGTGTGTCCAAGCGCTCAGCAGGAGTGTCAGCATCCTTGGGCGAGTGTGATCCCAGCTCCAGGTTTATGTAGTCTGCTAGAGATGACCTCCCAGGACCCCCACCGCTGGAGCCCAATGATGAAGACTGGCTCTCTGTGGATACGACAGAGGGCGGAGAGAATCTGGCACCACTGAAGTCGATGTTAATGTACTCCCCAGGGCTCCTGGGCTCCCCTGGGAGGGGATGTTCATTCATGCTGGGCAGGGTTCTGAGTGTGTCCAGAGACAGCCTGTTAGGCCTGCCCAGCCTCCCCCTGTAGGAGAGGTTCTCAGCCCGGCTGTGTCTGATTGGGGAGGGTGCTGAGGGGCACAGCGGTGAGGAGTGAGCTGCACTGGGTTGCATCACTGAATAATAGTCAGACTCCCCAGGTCTCTGCCTCAAACTCTGGGGACTCATCAGCACATACTGGCTGTTATCTTCATTCTTGGAGGCCTGCAGTTTAGCAGGTAGTGTGAGGGAGCCGGTCTGATATGCTGATCTAACTGATGTGGGTTCAGCAGCCAGCAGGCCCAAGCAGTAATCTGGTGGAGTCTGGAGAGGAGGTGGGTTTCCAGGGGACATGTTCATGTATTCACCATGCCGATCTGGGCTTTCCATGGAGGATTTAGCGCCACACCACATTCTCATGTATCCGTTGTCTTCTAGGGAACTGGAGGAAGGGGAGTTGGTCTTGTAGCTGCCACTGGCAGCCGCCTGAGGATGCACCCTAGGGTTCACAATCTGCTTCGGTGCAGAGACGCACATGGGGCTCATAGGCACGTAGTTGTCTGCCTTGCCAGACTGAGGTGCTATACCTGGTATCATGGGCATATAGCCATCGTCACCAAGGTTGCTGCTGGAGCTTCTGGATGAACCGATTTCAATATCACCGTAATCCTCCGGGTAACACACTTTGGGTGAGGCAGAGTGGGAGCTCTGTCCGTGGGTCATCTTCATAAGCGTGTACTCATCCAGAGAGGCTGAGGACAACGGCGCTACCACCCTCTGTTGACGCGGTGTGGTGAGGGAGTGTGTTCTTTTCCTGTAAGCCAGACTCTCACCCCTGTTGCACCTGCTCCCATTTACTCCCTCCATTATCATGTAGCCACAGGGGTCACTAGTGTCACGGGAAGGAGGAGTGCTAGACAGGGAATCGGGGGTGTCACTGCGAGTAAAGGGGAGGAACCGGAGTTCACCTGGACTGGAACTGTAATCATCACACAGCATGAAGCCAGTATCGCTGAGAGAGCCCGAAATGGAGGCACTGCAGCTGAAGGGGCGCCTAGCTTTGTCAGGAGTAGAGATCCTGCCCCCCCCTCGTGGAGACATGCTAATGGGGCTGGAGACAGCGGGAGGGGAGTTGGACACTGGCATCGAGCGGCTGTGATGGAGGTTGTATGTGGACTCCAGCATCCTGCAGGTGCGCCCATTGCTGAGGGTGTAGGATCTGTTCAGGGGATTCCCAGAGTTTGGACTGGTGGGACTCCCGTTTACAGATATGGACATTGACACAGGCCGGGTCACACTTCCGTCTCCCTCGCTGGACGTTCTTATCCGACAGGGCGTGACCTTCCTTCCTGGGGATGTGGCTGCCATGCTGTCGGTTCTGGATCTCCTCACCAGGCCCGTCTGACTTGGGGGGGGATTGTTCAGGTTGCGCCGCGTGGGCACAGAGATGGGGTTGGTGCTAGCAGACTGGCTTTTGCTCCTCGGCCTGAACTCAGACAGCTCCTTCATGGCCTTCATGGCATCCAGGATCGTTTCGTGGATGTTCTGTGCCACCACCGAGTCCTCCGCCTGCATCCAGAACTCCCCGGGCCCCGTGACCGCAGAGCGGCCAACCTCTATGAAAAAGAAGCTGTCTGAGTGGCCACATCTCCTGATATTCATGAGCTGTAAACTGACAGCAGCTGTTTCAGAGTTCAGTTTCACAAAGCTGATGGTCCTGCTGGACAAACACAGCCTGTACACTCCAGTGAGGTTCTTCACCTGACCTAAACCTTTGGATTTCAAGTTGACCTGCCATACCTCCTTGTAGGTAGGTGTTGCCGGAGTGAGGAGTCCATAACTGGCCTCTTCAAAGCCAACTAGAGAGGAAGTGGAAGCAGGACTGTCATACACTTTCCCCTCAGCTATTAAATCAGTCAAAACCCTGTACCAGCTCTCCTGCTCCTGCTCGTTGTCTGCAGCTACGGCGAAGTATTCGTCCTTGGTGTAGAGGGCGATGAGGTGCTTGTGTTTGGCGTCGGCGCGTTTGTTTACGCACAGACAGGAGTCCAAAGTTATAACCCGTTTCGCGGCGGACTTGTTTCTCCATTTCTTCTCGCTCTCATAATACTCCAGGCGGGCCGGGCAGCGCTCGATCGGCTCCCGGAGCACAAAAAATCGCCTGTGTCCGTGCTTCTGCTTCCTCAGGTATCCGCACTTCTTCACCCCATTCGTCCCATTAGATAACAGGTGTCCTCCCGTCGCCGGAGGACTTGCCATTTTCCCTCCGCTTTTCTTTTCAAGTCCAGATCGGCAAATTCCTCTTGCTTTTTTTGTTCGAAACTCACAGCAAAACGCAAAATAAAGAAATTATTTATAAATATATAATACAAACCGCTAAAAGAAAAAAAAATCTCTAATCCATTGCAGGATATGTCCGCCACGGCAGAAGCAACAGTGCAGTGGGGACCAGACTGATCAGATCCAGGAGAAAAACAACATGTGACGCTGCTGCTCTAAAAACAGAATAAAACACACAGTCATAAGGGGGCGGGGCGTCCTGCAGGGGCCGTGCCTGTCCGTCACGCCAAAGCGTCGCCGACTATTGGCTGTTTTACTCACTTGAAACAAACAAACCCCGCCTCCCTCCCTGCTTCTCCAACAGCAACCTCTCTCACGTAGAAAACGAAAATACCAGCGAGTCCATTGAGGAACGTGAATTCCTATTTCCCACTGTAAAACGAAAGCGTCACGCACCCCCACTACCTCATCCCGCCCCCTCCGGGGTGTTTTCTTTCTTTTTTTCTGTTTTTCTTTTAAAACACCGACACCTCACTTCAAAATATATCCATGTTTGTCGATGTGATTGGCAGGCCAATTGAGCCCGTTTGGATTAATGGGGGATTTGAAATGTGCAGCATAATGCTGGATTGTAACCCTTTATTTCTCAAGAGGGGACGCTGTAAACAAGCCTGACGTCCCACTTATTATATAAGGCGTGTTGTGGCCTATTTTTATACCTGTGGGTATTCCTATCCAACTGGAACCTCGTGTTTCCTATTTGAGCGCATCTCCATTTATGCTCACATCCAACTGCCCGACTATATTCGGTGATAATTAGGGTGATTAGCTCTTTAAAAACTGTCTTTTTTTAAATGATGGGGAATGAAAAAGCAGAGAATGGTGGGGAATTCGTTGTTTTTTTTAGTCTTGGGTTCGGTATTCCCTTATGCTTATGTTGTACTTTATTTCCAAAATGTTCACACTGAATGAAAAACAGCTATCTCACAGAGAATAGTAGGAAAGGCTGAAGTAAACACCTCAGAGGCTTATGTACGAGCAAATTCTGCGGAAATGCTGCCATCATCTGTTTTCTTGGGCTCACTGCACAGCGTGTGATTCGGGGAAAACAAAGCAAAACTTTCCCTGGATCATATTTATAAAGTGTACGAACAGGAGCAAACCTGCACACAACATTCGGCATTAGAAACAGCTGCAGGCAGCAACAAATGGGACTGTTGTTGACATTTGACTGGCAGCCTTGGCGACAACATGAAGGGAAGGGTGCCGAATACGGTTGTTTTGCTGTTGATGGGAACGACACGTACAGGGTTTATTTAAGCACTCATTTGGATGCCTTTTTAAACCTCTGTACGACTCGTGGGCTCTTCCATCTTTAGTGTAAGCTCAGTTAAAAATGCAATAACACCAATTTTACACCTTCTCCAAGTATCATAATCCAAAGCCTAAATTTTGATTTTGTTAATTTTGTCTGATGCACCTTTTAGACCTCAGTACTAATGGATATATCATAGTTTGAATAGCAAAACTATATTCAGTGTAATGCGATTATGACATAAAGAAACATGAAGAATGATTTATGCCCCTAATTTACGTTTTCTCATAACTCACCGTAGACAACTTCGGAAAGCGTGCTCTGGGTAAATATTTGAGAGGTTTCACTTTTATCTAAATGATTTTACAGCCCATCATTAGTTGTGTTTCAAAATAATGTTCTAATGAGGAATAAAAACCTTAATAATACTGACTGAGTGAATACTATACATGTAAACAACGTGCCAAAGGTGTGGTTTACAGTTTTAACTCGCTTGCTCCTATTTCGCTTTCAGTTTATGTCTTAGCTCAGTAACTTTCACTTCATGTTAAAAACAAGCTGCCTGTTTTGTCATGAAAGCAGAGTATGATAACAATAAAGTAATAATGTCATTAACGTAGGATGTTTGAGGATTCTTTCCGGCTCAGTGAACTTTATTCTAGACCAAAAAAGACTTTAAATGGTCCCGATACAACTGAAAGACCCCTTACTTAGTAATTATAGGGTTTTCAACTGCCAGTATTGACAACATTAGGGATAAAACAGAGTGTCTCTTTTAGTAAACATCCACAGCCTACACATCCCTATACTCAAATTCTGATTGTAATTCATTTGCCAAACACATCAGAAACAAAGTTTAATTGATACTAAAGTTATTGTTCCTCATGTTTTCTAGCTATTGTGATAATATTAATTATTCTGAATTCTTTGGGTGAAATTATGATTTTTTTTTTTTACAGTAGATCAAAATAAAGTTTCTTAAAATAAATGTGTTTATTTTTACATTTTTTTAAACCAGTAAAATCCAGTGTTAATAGTCATAGTTGCACTAGTAAAGTAAAACGGTGGCAAATGGAAGACTGAAGGGAGTGTGATACCAGATCAGTACAAAGCTTTATATTTAGCTCTTTTAATCAGTACCATGTGGTGACTTTACTGAAAGGCAAGCAGAGACTGTGCCCCCACCACCGCCACACTGACACAAACATACAAAAACATCTTTTTCCACTGTTAAACAGGACAAATCAGACCTCAAACATAATGTGCTGCCTTTCTTTTATCATCTCGCCAGCTTGCCTGTATGAATGGACATTTTCACCTTTCTGGCTGAAGAATTGCAAAGACTTGTGTAGTTACATAAATATCAAATATATTCACCCAAAATATTTATCATTAGCTCGCAGTGGAGACTGGTGGAGGAATTTCTTAAAAACCATTTTTAAAGCAAAAGAAGCAACATGTAAAACTGCATTACTGGCAAGTTGTACGTAAATGATCAAAACTTCAAATAACTCTTCAGTAGAATAAATGTCTTATATCAGTGTGACAGGGATTGAAATGACTGCTGAAGGTGTTAAAACTGATGTCAAACATTTCATACTTTCATACTGTTTAATCTACAGTGATGCATCATATTCTATAAAGTCTTATGTTTGTATTGGCTAAAAAACACCTTTTAATGCTCTTGGGAAAATACCCCTACACCTTGATTTAAATAGAAATGCATTAAATATTTATTAATAACGAAAAATAAAAAATAAAATATCTGCGTGTGATGGTTAACTGTCAATTTCTGCAGCGTGATTAAAATGGACTGAAAAATGAATGTAGCATGCAGCAGAAAGGTTAAACTTCCAACATTCATTCAACAGAGTGATTTCTCATAGCTGTTATCCTGAACCTGTTTAGTTTGCCTGTTTTATTAAACTGGATTTGACATCTTCTCTTCGTCATTAGGAGGCTTTCTTTGCTAATGTACTAATGCACCTCGTCTTCAATACGTCACACATATTGGCAAAGGTGGTCTTTAAAAGAAAAGCCATCTATTATGATGCTAAACCCCAGACGCTCGTCTGTTTGCTAATGGTTGCTCCATTTTGACACAGTGCAGTTCAAATAAATTTTAGTTATATAGCACCATCACAATAACAGCAACCTAATGGTGCTTTATATTGTTAGGTATAGACCTTGAAATATTAGAGAGGGAACCCAAACAATCTGGTGATTGCTTATGAACAAGCACTTGGTGACAGTGGGAAGAAAGAACTCCCTGTGAAAAGGAAAAGGCCTGGGTTATCAGAGGAGCTTTTTAATCATGAAGACATGCAGCTAGCAGGGCTAAAAAAAGATGCAAATATTTATCTTGTAGCTGTATGACTTGTTCCATTAGTTATTTACAAAAAAAGCTTAGAAATTTTCAAAATAAGACTTAAATAATCGGAAGACTTTTGGGGGAAAACCTGGTTTTGTTAGAAGACTTTGCATCCATCCCACATTAGAAGGTGCAGCTCTGATTTGTAGAAGTTAATTTCCAAATTTATTAAACATTTAAATTTACAATAACAGACTACACAACAGTAGCCAACAAATTTCATTACAGTAGATGTATTTCTGAAAGCGCTGATGTTTAAGGAAGTTTTTCTCTGTTATCTGTTATCTTCTTCATTGTGGCAATCAGGTCATAAATTAATCCTCTAATTGGAGGTTGGCGGCTCCCTTACTTGGACACTGGCCTTTTGGCGGCACCTCAGCCAACTTGATGATTAAGTTTGTGGCCCACACAAACAGGTGAATTGAGAACTACAGGCAGTTATGATGCCTTTCCAACCAGTGCCATGATGTTACTGTCCTTGAAGATGCCCTCAGACAAAAATTGTTGTAATAGTAAAGGATGAGACTTTGGACCTTCTTAAAAGTATAACAGCTGGACAGGGATCTTTCCATTAATTTGTATGGGATCAATCCATGGGCATTGGAAAGATCCAGCTACAGTACTGACACATCCCCTCTGCTCCCCCGAGTCTCTCTTATCAGCTGGTTTACTACAACCGTGTGCTCTATGGACTCCTTCCCTCCTCCTCAACTGCTGTGCCAACATAGGAGTTCTTCAGAAGCAAATCCATGAAGCAATTTGTAACAATCTTGAACATGAAGTGTAATGCATAATTGTTGTTTATGTTACGAGTTTCGTCCTACTCTTCTGTTGTACTGTCATGTTTGTACTGGTACAGCTTCCTACAAGTATTTTATATACAACTAAACCCACAGATAAATACCTGTTAATTTGCACAATTTTAAGGCCCTCATTTTACTTTGCTATTGTATGATGACAAAAGATAAAGAAAGCCCTCCAGCTCTTTGAGCCCTCCTGAGGATCGGTAGCTGTGGTGTAAACATCTTTGAGCTTTGCACTTCTTGCTGCCAACAAAGAAAATGAGAATGGCGCAATTGAATAACAATCTTAGGAAAAGACAAAAAACTCCTGTTACACACAAAATCTAATAATGAACAGATAAACAAACAAACAAATATTAATGTAACTCCTGCATTTGGCTTCCACGTTGCATTTCCAAGTTCATATAAATCCCTGCGCTCAGTTCTATTTATGTAAAGCTATAAAATCCTTTCTGTTGTCAAAAAACACAACGTACAGCAAACTGTATAATGTAAAATAATCTAATATATAAATTGTATAAAAATTATATAATCTATTTATATCACTGAAACTCATTATGTATACTAAATCTAAATATACCTAAGAAATGTCACCATATTTGCGGTGATACTGTACTTTATCCAGTAGCGGTTTTTGATACGGGCGACACGGGCGGTTGCCCGGGGCGGCATAGTGGTGGGGGGCGGCATCACGGGCATCGGCAAAAAAAAAAAAAAAAAAAAAATTGCTCGTACTCATGCTGCCCCGACGTCATGCCAGCGCATACTGGGGATGGCATAGGCACCGATCGGTTTTCTATCGCCCATTTGCTGGGAGTAAGGGCGAGGTGCCTGCTGCTTGCGGCACAGGGAGGAGAGGGCGGGGTGGCGGGGGATTCTCTGGCTGGCTGGAGCAGCATCTAATAACCAACTCGCAAAATAAAACAAAATACAAACAAACCAACAAACACGAAAACACCCGACATTATGATACAGACTTATAATTTGCATGTTTTTTCGAAATTCTGTATGCGAAAAGTGAGCGCGAGAGCCCTCGGTGCGCTTCCTCGCTGCTGAAGTCAAAGTAAACTTTATTGTCATCTCCGCTACATACAGTCCTGTATATAGACAGACGAGACGACGAGGCTCCAGTTACAGCAGTGCAAGTAAACAAACAATAATTATAAGAAGAGCAAGAAAATAAATATACACTTTAAGACTAGGGATAAAGGGATCAATAACAATTTAAAATTGCTGCTCTGTCACTTCCGTTTATCGTTTCGAAATAAAATCTGACCCAGTAATTATGGAGCAAATGTGGATGAAAAATATCATCGTCGGTTTTATGAATACATATGAAAATAGCAGAAATACGCCCACCTCAATGGTTCCTCTTTTTAAATTTAATTTCCTTTAAAAATATTGCCAGTTTATTTTACGACTTCCGATGTAATTCGAGTCTGCTGCTGACTTGACCCAGCGCGCACAAGAGAGGAAATCGAGCCAGTTAGCAGCTGAAGCCAAGACAGGTTAGCGCTCTGCTGATACAGACAGAAACATGGTGCCAGCTGCAGTGCTCTTTGTTTTCACACTGACCTGTGTGTGTGGACGAGCCGCGGCAGAAAGAAAACTAGTGTATACGACTGTGGTGAGTAACGTTGAAGGTGTTGAAACGCCGCGAAAGCTGTGCGGAATTCCACAGTGTGTAGACGGTTGCGGAACTACATTTATAATTTAGGAGGTTTTCTGTAACCATCGGTTACTTGGCAACATGTATAGTTTCCTGTCTAGGAATGACATCTGGCAGAAGTCTTTGGAGTCTTTTAGAAACATCGGCATATAAATAATACATTCACGAATAATTATCATTAGGAAATTAGTAGGTAGGTTAAGTGTTTTGCCTCTCACCAGTAGCTAGTATCGTATTGAACTAGAAGG
Source organism: Diplotaxodon limnothrissa (assembly GCF_057381915.1). Lineage (NCBI taxonomy): Eukaryota > Metazoa > Chordata > Actinopteri > Cichliformes > Cichlidae > Diplotaxodon > Diplotaxodon limnothrissa. Next base: position 34,178,135 of record NC_140617.1, on the reverse strand, counting down.
CTGCAATGCTAACCCGTTCTAAGACTGCACACTGAAGGAATATGTCAACGTCAAAGTATTAGAAATTGTCAAATGGCACGGTGTGCACTGACTTCAGACGAAACCACTACAGGAATCCTCACTACATGCTAACTCTGTTAGCAAGTGTCTATCATTACTTTAGTAAGAAACCTGAGGTGTTGTGGGCTGTAATGTTAATGTCACCGCTGGCACCAGGAGCTGCATGACAGGCCTTACCTTTCTGACGTGACAACTTAGCGAACTTAATGAAGTTGGAATGAGCTCTGTCGATACACACAAACACTTAAAAAAAAAAAAACCCGAACAATAAATGTGTAAATGTAGGTCACAGTGATGATAGTGTAGAATGAGCCCAATAGTCAAAGAACAGATGCACAAACTACAAAAGAGCCAATATTTACAGATGATCGGGAACACCGGCATGCCTCATTAAAGAAAAACAAAGTGTTTAAGGATAAGGAAGTTATTGTCTTCAAGAGGCAACAATGAGCTATACACTGCAAGATGTACTGTTTTCTGTTGTCTTCCAGTCCATATGTGTTTTGCTTGCTCTATGGGTGGTGCACATTAGGATCTTTTTTTTGCATGTCTAAGACTACCAACTGAAAAGGGAAAATTGCCTGTTTTTTAACACTTTGTGTATTGGGGAGAGCTCCAGGTCACATGTTCCCAATGTGTTTTAACAGGCATTGGCAACAAAAATGTTGCCATAGTGTGAAATAGGAGATCAGGATATACCTGGACTCATTCTTAGAAACTTACATGGAGAGCCAAGACTGTATTGTAGAACAGATAAGATTAGAAAGGGATAATCCACTCTTCAAATAGACTTGTGTAAACTAGAAAGCAGCATTTCTCTAGAGTGGTTTGAAAGCTGAAATTTAAAACCATTTGATGTGTACTGTAGGATGTTTAGGTGGAACTGCTTGTAATAGGATCTCCTTCACTTGAAACTGATCGTAATCAACCCTCATACCAATGTTAGGGTTCATAAAAGACCTGCTTCATAAATACAGGTTTCACTGTAGCCTTCTTATTATTAAATATGACACAAACTGCATTTAGTCGTTATCCGTGCTGTTTTTAGGGGACTGGTGTTAAAGCCATTTGTCCTAATGGTTTGACATTATAGTGTTTGCTAAGCAGTTTCAGGTGTCTGCTGACTGGGTATTATGTCCACCAGTGATACTGATAAAAGTAGAACAAAGGTTTTGTTGTCAGTATATGCAAGATAAGCTGCAGATGTTGCAAACAGTGATGTGCACTGTCGGGCAAATATTTTTCCTAAAAAAAAAAAAAATCCAAACACACACATTTTTGACCTGTTTACTGATTTACAGTTTCAGAACCACCAGGAGTAAGAGCTTGTTTCGTTATAATTCATGCAAAGCACCTTTGGTAGACTTTAAAAATATGTTTATGAAGATGGAAAATAATATTTCATGATTTGTCAGGCTTTCAGTGTGCGTATAAATGATACACAGAGCACACTTTGTGCAGCTTTGAATATTTGAAAATATTAAATTAAACTGTTTTAAATGCCAGTTTTTCATGACACTCTTTCTTTAACTTCTGTCCTTTCCAGTTGTTTCGGCATGGCGACAGATCACCAGTCAAAGCCTATCCCACCGACCCCCACCAAGAGAGCGACTGGCCGCAGGGCTTTGGTCAGCTGTCACAGGTATAACCAAGACTGCTTTTTATTCTAATGTAAACTGTTAAATCTACATTTACTACAGCAGGCAGTATTGTGTGTAGTAGAGCTGTCACACAGCTAAAGCTGATACAGAAAAATGTGTTCAGGGTACAAGCTAGATTACTGTTTTCCAAGTTTGTACAAAAAATAAAAGATAAATGAGATAAATACAGGTCATGCAAAATGTTGCAGCCAGGCTCCTGAGCAACACCAACCAGCTGGCCCATACTACTCTGATTTTTAACATACTACATGATTTTACAGTTCTGCTACTTTAGCCAGAGTGTAACTTATTTCATATTTGTCGTTGTAGATAGGGATGCAGCAGCACTTTGAGCTGGGCCAGTTTCTGAGGACTCGATACGAAAAATTCCTCAATGCATCCTACAACCGGCACGAGGTGAGATGGAGCCTCCTTTTCACTTTTAGTCCACATGACAAGTCGTCATGAAGCTTTTATAGTCAAACTGTGACTCTTGTTAATATTTGACAGAAGAGGCCTCTTCAGAGTTCGCACCAGCGCACAAATTCCTGTAATATGACGGAAGAGTGCCTCTGTTTTTGTGCAGTTTGTTTCTTAATATTTAACTTTTGACTGTTGATATCCTAAATTTCAACTATAATACATCTTAACCTGCTTAATGCCTTTTGTCTTCAGATCTTAGTTCGCAGTACAGACTACGATCGCACCCTTATGAGTGCCGAGGCCAACCTCGCAGGTCCGAAGACCTCTTCTTTCTAATATTCATACTGCTGTTTCTGGTACTCTTCTCATTTGGCGTGCCATATTTTTTTTCCCCCCTCATCCAGGTCTTTATCCTCCCAGCGGCCAGCAGGTCTTCAACCCTAACCTGAAGTGGCAGCCGATACCTGTCCACACTGTGCCGCAAAGTGAAGAGAGGGTTAGTGTATGAAGTCACTGCTGTTTGAAGTTGTTTATGTTTGCGAAAAGTTAGTCGGTGTCTGAAATATGTCTTTTTTGTTTTTTAGCTTCTCTCATTTCCTTTGAAAGACTGTCCTCGTTACCAGCAGCTGATGAATGAAACCGAACACACGGAGGAATTTTTAAACGTTACTGCAACGTACCAGGTACCGCTTCTCTTCTTTAGTATATCTATCCATTACTGTTGGGTCAGACGTATAGACTCAGCTTTAATTCAAGCGATTTAATATAAATAGTAATGTATTGACTGTTTAGAAATGCACTCAGTTTCATGTTTTTATGCTTATATAATGATAGCTAATTATAAATATAAGGAAATTAAACAAATGGAATTAACTTTAGACGTTTTCTCTCATCGAATGCTGTGAAAATGAGCCACACCTGGCCTTAAAACAGATCATTGGCCAATCACCTTTAAGCATAAAAAATCGACTGTATATGTTTGTTTTTTTTGTTTTGTTTTTTAAGTGTAGTTTTCCTAAATGATTTATATTTTAGTTTTGTTAGAGAAAAAGTGAAAGCCTGCTTTTCAGTCATGCTGTGATTGCTTTGTTTTCATTCAAATCCTTTATGGTGGGATACAAAAGGGGAAATCGTGCCATTGTCCCAAACGTTGTATAAAGAAAATTTTCACAGAGCAGACTTGTGAAAAACTCAAGTGCATTCTTATGGCTTTCATCGAAATTGAGAGGATTAGCAGCAGCTCGGTGCTGCTAATGAATTAATCAAGTGTGATCACCCCTATAAAAGCAGAGGTTTTGGCAGTTGACTGATCTGGAGCATTTTAGCTATTTTAACAAAATGCTGGAATCTTCCCAGCAAATTCGCTAACAAATTCAGTTAGCATGTTAAATGTTAAAGTTCAGGAGGGTAGAAAAATGGTCATAAAAATGACTGAACAAGTACGGCTTATTTGGAAAGGTTGCTAGAAGAAAACCTCCTGACATGGCAGCATGACTTAGGTTTGCAACACTGTGTTTAAATACATCACAAAGCTTTGACCAAAGTACTAAATGAAGATGTTTGACAAAAACCAAACGCAGTATATCAGCAGAAATACCTCATATCAACTGTTAAGCATGGTGGTGGAGGGGTGATGATTTGGGCTTGTTTTCCAGCCAGAGGACCTGGGACCAAGAACTTCTTTGTGTACCAAAGTACTCCAGAGCTTGGCTGAAACAGGTCTTGTTACAGTACAATTATCCCAGGCACACTAACAATCCTGACAAACAAAAGAATCAATGCGTTGATACAGTCGTAGTCAAAGTCCAGACCTCAAACTGGCTGAAATAAGACCTCAAAGGGCTTTAAGAGAGCTTTGCGTAAACAAATATCCACAAACAAAATGAACTGAAGCAATGTTGTAAAGAACAGCGACCCAAAGAGAGACAAAGTCGTACAGAAAATGATTACTTCCAGTCTAAAAGCTACTGAATCATGGGTGTACTTGGTTTTTCAAAGAATGCATACAATCCTGTGAAAATGTTCTTTTTCACATGACTGTAAATGACTTTTTATCATTGGAGAATAAAGAGTAAGAGTTGGAGGTACACTGTTCACAAGTCTGCTTTGTTCTTCTCTTCAGGATATCATAGAGTTGGTGAGGAACAAAACGGGGCTGAAGGACACCACTGTGGAAACTGTCTGGAGTGTGTATGACACTCTCTTCTGTGAGGTAAGAACACACACACACACACACACACACACACACTAAAAACACCAAGGGAAAGCCAAATTCTCTGTCAGCCGGTTTGTTGAGTTTTTATTTACAGCAGCAACATGTCAGAGCAGAATAGGCCCAGTTTTAAATGATCCAATGTTTTCTACTGCTGTCAGATATGCAGCTAAAAGAGGCCGTCACGTTGCTTTAGTTTCAAAATAACAGCACCGTGCTAGTCAGGACAAATCTCATATGTCACATGAGTTTTATTCTGATAACTCAACTGACCATTTTGAGGAAACGATGAACAGTTTTGGTAACACAATGTTTGAGGAACAGCAAAGTGCTGCTCACAGCAGTTTCACATTTTTCTTGTCTCACTTCCTGCATTTCAGCCTGACTTTAGGTGGACCGCATGAGCAGTGGCGTGCCACTGTTACACTGTTCACACTTTTACTCTTAGTGAGAATAAAGTAAAGTAAAAGGTGCCATTTATACACCAAATGGTGTTAATTTTCATTTGAGCAGAGTACAGCTGGGACACAGAGTGCAACCGCTGAGTAACTAAGTAGGAAAGTATGAAAAAACTCGTCTTTATGTCTGTCTGTGTTGCCCCCCCCCCCCCCCCCCCTCCAGTCTCAGCACAACATGACGGCTCCTGATTGGGTCTCGCCTGACGTTATGAAGAAGCTCCAAAAGCTCAAAGACTTTGGATTTCAGGTAAAAGCTGTGGTTCCATCTCAGCTTTCATTTAAAGTTTCTGATCTCAGTACTGATATTTACTAATATTATCTAATGTGACATGTTTGCAGGTCATATTTGCGGTGCACGAACAGCAGGAGAAGAGTCGGCTGCAGGGAGGTGTGTGTCTGTGTGTGTGTGGCTACCAAAACTAAATTTGTTATGTTTCAGCGTCAGCCTGACAAGAAGATGTGGTTTGAAAAAAAACAAAACCCCAATAACCCAAGTATGTGTTTGGGTGTCTTGTTAGAGTTTTTAGAAGAACGAAATGAAAAACATGAGAACACTTGTTATGATCAGTGTTGGGTAAGTTACTTTAAAAAAGTAATTAATTACTAATTACTCAGTCAATATTGTATTTAAAATACTTATCTAATTACTGTGTCAGAAAAGTGACTTAATTACTAAATAAGTAATTTAACTAAATACTTCTTAAAATCCCTATACACCTTGAGTGGGCAAACAATAGAAATTAAACTCTTTAAGTAATAAATACATTTTTTTAAAGACGGAGACTCTACAGTACGCAGCAGTAGCATCTCTTCCACAATGTAGCCTGCAATCATTGTTTTAAGCTCACCTTCAGACGCTTTCTGTGCTGCTGAAGTAAAATCAGGCTTTGCCTGCTTAGCAGGAGTTGCCGCGGTGTTATCCATGGATGATGAACAAAGATCACTCAGAAGTGTTCGTCTATGCTCTCGTGTCAGGCGCTTCTATAGATTACTCGTGCTATTAACAGCGGCCGATAGTTTTTTCTCCCCAGGACATAGCTTACATATTACTCTAATATTCTTGTCTGCTTGTTTCAGAAAAGTGAAGAGTCGGGAATATGTCCATTTCAAAAAACAGCCACTCGCTTCAGCCAAGTCCGACATCTTCCGCTTTAGAATACGACTATGCAGCAAACTGGCGCAAAATGACGAGCACCTGCACTGCAACGATGTTAAAGCAGCAGAGTTTACTTCTACGTTTAGAAGACAAATTATTGAAATTAAACAATGATATTCAGCGAGTTTAATTATTTTACAATGTAACGCAAGTACATTGAAAGTAACTGTAATTAAAATACCTAAAAATGAACAGTAATTAGTTACTCTACTTTTTCAGTGGAAAAGTAATTTAATTACAGTAACGCGTTACTTAGTAACACATTACACCCAACACTGGTTATGATGCAGGAATACTTGACTCCATCTGCAGTAAGTACAGATAAATAGCACTCTTGGATTGGATACTTTTAAAACTCCCGCCTCTGAGTACAGTGGTATTACAGTTGCTTTGTGTTCGCTCTACAGTACTAAAATATAAATATAGTATTAATAATTTAGCATTAATACACATGAAAAATGAGATATTGACACAAAGAAAGCCATTAAACAAATTTTGGAGTATATTTGTGAATTCTGTTTCTAAGAACAGTAATTAGTTCATTTTTAAGGAGAAATCTGTGAACTCTGCACCGTGACTTGGCAAGGGTCTTCTGTATTACTTTTGCATATGTGAAACGTGCAGTTTCTGTAAAATTCAAAAACGGAAATGTGATTAAGATAAGAGCATGCTACAGAAACAGTACGTAATCTGCTCTTACTCTCTGGTAACAAACATGTAGCACTGAGTTATAGAGACAGGACTGTCGAGCACACTTTTAGATTAGATATAATGAAGATTTCTGCTTTCATACAGAGTCAGCCTGTGGTTGTTTACAGCCCAGTTCTGTGTTTTTTAGAATTTAATTTGTGGGATAAGTCACCCTACGTTGGTGTTCTGGGGTTAATCTGGCAGTAGGTTGGAGTAGCATCATGAATGCGATAAATTAAAAACAGCGGTGCTGTTGATTTTCTCATGGTTTTTATATATGTAAAAATATGTTAAGAGTAGGTGAAAAAATCCAACACTAAAGGGAGTATTTGTGACGGCTTGATGATGATCTGCAGTGTGTTCATGTCTGAAGGCGCATGTTGTCCTTTTTTAATCATTTTTTGAATAACAATGGATCTGTGTTACACAAAGTCTTTTTTTCTGTTCAATTTATTTATACAGCACCAAGTCAAAATAACAGTCACCTCAAGGCGCTTTATATTGTAAGGTAGACCCTACAATAATACATACAAAGAAAACCCAACAATCATATGACCCCCTGTGAGCAAGCGATTTGGCGACAGTGGGAAGGAAAAACTCCCTTTTAACAGGAAGAAACCTCCGGCAGAACCAGGCTCAGGGAGGGGCGGGGCCATCTGCTGCGACCGGTTGGGGTGAGAGAAGGAAGACAGGATAAAGACATGCTGTGGAAGAGAGACAGATTAATAAAAGATATGATTCAATGCAGAGAGTCTATTATCACATAGTGAGTGAGAGAGGTGACTGAAGAAGAAATGCACACAGCACTCACTAGAAGGAGCAATAATTGCAAATGCTGTTTGTTTTTTCAGGAGATTTATTAACAGTATTAAAATGATTCGAGCTGTCATTCATGGCTACAGGATTAAAGGGATAATAGTATCTACTGTCTGTCTTTCAGGGATGCTGCTGGGTGAAATCGTGAAGAATCTTTCCAAGATGGCCGTTCCAGACCCAAAACAGCAGCTGAAAATGATGATGCTCTCAGCGGTGAGCTAGTTTGAAGACTTATTAGTAACTTTTTGAATTGTTGGTAAAAGATTGTTTTGTTTTTTGACTGAGCCATGTTAGCAGTCTCCCTGTTTCTGGTTTTTGCTAAGCTAAGTAAGCTAGCTTAAGCTGTCCTATACTATTCTTTATATGTGTGTGTCTGTGTGCCTCACAGCATGACACCACTGTAGCCGCTCTGCTGGCCAGCTTGAGCGTATTTAATGGAATACAGCCGCCATATGCCTCCTGTCTCATGATTGAGCTCTACAGGGAAGACAACGGGTAAACACACACGCAAGCATCACAGTAAAACAGACTCCATTGAGTTGATAACAGTATATTTAAGTGGGATGATGGGACTTGTAAAATTGTAAAAGTCTTTGTCTCGTGTCCACGCAGCTCTGCTTCAGTGTCCATGTTTTACCGGAACAACACCAAGGAGCCCCCGTACCCGCTTCAGTTACCGGGCTGCTCCCTTGACTGCCCCCTGGATGAGTTTGTAACAATTACAAAGGTCTTCATCTCAGACGACAGAGACAAAGAGTGTCAGCTCCCTTCAAAACACACAGATAAACGTGAGCACTTCACACATAATAAAACATGACACACTTGACTGTAAACATAAAAAAAAAAAAATAGACTAAAACAGTTTTGCATCATTTTTGCATTCTTCTTCATATTTGCAGTGGTCATCACCAGCCTGGCTGTGACCGGATGTGTGCTCCTCGTCCTCATTGTCATCCTCCTCGGCGTTCTTTGTCGGCACAAGGATCCAATAAACAGCCGGGGATACCAGCATGTGATCAACCAGGAAGGCGGAGAGGATTCCTGACAGAAGCACAAACTCCTTCCTCGGAGATCTCCAAATCTTGCATCTTGGGAGACCAGCGATGACGATGAACTTTGAACTCTAACCCACCCGCTCGCAGAAAATTTCAAACTCAACCCAGAGAACAACTCAGCAAGACTTTAGATCCCGAGATGAAAGCGGAGAACATCCTTGGTTTTAACATTCCTTGAAAAAAAATTTTTTTAAATTTGCATCTTTATTGCTAAAGACTGAAAATATAGATTTTTTTAATTGAACGTAAATGAGTAGATTTTAATGAAACGTGTGGAGGATGGGGTTGGGTGTTGCATTTTAAGAATCCAGATTTTTATAATAGCAGTTAAAAAGACAACAGCTGTGCTGTGAAAATTTTTTTTTTCCTTAATAGGTCAGTCAGAGCGCGGCCTCATTCTGGGCATTTGCAAAATGAGTCATTTACAGATGCTGCACTTAATAACTCCGCGGTGACGTGGCATTACATGGTTAATGGTAAGGACCCATCACACTTACCATAGTTGCCCTCACAAACAGCAGTGCACACCCATCTAGTATACACAGTGACAGGGCTGTGGTCGCGCCACAGTTTGCGCATAATGCTACCAATACAGCAACCATAATGGGCAGTTTATGCACTGTAGCATCATGACTAACTGCTAGGTAAGCTAACCATGTCTTGTCAGCTCCTCTCCAGCACATCACATGTTACATAACCCCACTTGCTTGTTTAGAGTACGTTCAGATTCACCAAGTGCCACACTGGGAAAATATATGCCTTACACAGTCATTTCATGTAGCCATACATTTGGTCTCCATTAGCCCTTCAGCCAGTTCACAAAGAGTTTATTAGCCTTTGTTAAACTTAGTCAAGCAACATGCTGCATAATGATTACAGTTCTCAAAGGTGGCAGCAATACAACCCATTCACAGCATCATGCTTCACAAGTGTGAATCTGGGCAGTAATGCAAGTATGTGCCGCTGAATAAATCCAAAATATATCCTGATGGGAAGTAATTAATCTTACACAATATTAGTGCAAGTCTTACTTAACAACCTGTTTCTGTGTTAAACGTGACAACTTGATGACTGTTGAGGTGTGGAGGTGCACTTATCTGTTTGCTTTGGCATTTGCATGGTGCTTTGCAGATCTGTTAACACAGGATGGGGTAAAAGCTGCAGCTTTTGGTTCTATTAATTTACTAAAGAGGTTTAATCCAGCATATGTCTTCTTGTAATTATATCATTGCATTCTCCTGGATATTTCTAACTGCAAACCTGTGTGTTTGTGCCAGTGCTTTCATTCATTCTGCCTCTCAGTGTGTGTATGTGTTGCTTTTGCACACTGGGGGTAAGGTTGATTCATTTCAGCTTTGGATCTGTTTTGACTCCAGCACCTAATGATCAAGATGCCTTGTATGTTTTTAATAATATGGTGTTTTTTATGCTGTTTGTAATTTCAAATCTTCCATCTGTGTTTGATTTAATAAAGGGAGGTCTGTCACTGAATGCTGCCAAGCACATTGGCAGCTTGGCTTAAGCCCAATGTTTAATCTCTTTGCAGCAAGAAACTAAAATAGTATTCTTGGAATTACCAAGAAGAATCATTAGGGTTTTTTTGTTTTGTTTTTTTGTTAAAGGTGTAATCTGAGTGGGGGTTTTTTGCCCCCCCCCCAGCTTCGTTTTTAATCGATCCATTTATGAAAATCTGAGAACTTGGGAACACTGGAAATGCATCTTTGACTCTCTGCCTTATTTTTTTTAATACTTTAAGTCATTAAAACCCATTAATGGTATCTCACAATGTTTTACAAAAAGAAAACACCCAGTTTTGGATGAGATTTTCAGACTGCATATAAAAGATGGCCAGAGCTTCCACCCCACCCACCTTTGTTATAGCATTCATGTTACATATTAATTACATTATGGACACCCAGACGCATTTCTACAACAACAAGCATGCACACTGGGTTGTAATGAAAAACCAGTTGAGTCGTAGCAAGTCCATCGGAGTAGGTACTAATGGAAAAGTGCCTTTAGAAATACAGTGTGTAAAATCTCACCACTAGATGTCAGTAGACAGCAGTCGACTAAATTCTGTTTTCTTGCCCCTCCCAGTTCAGTTGCATAATCCTAGTTTTGAACTGGTTGCTGGCATAATCTTAGTTTATAATTCAATTCAATTTTAATTATATACTGCGACAAATCACAACAACAGTCGCCTCAAGGTGCTTTATATTGTAAGGTAGACCCTACAATTTGTGATCTTTAAATTAATAACTTACAAGGTGCACTACATATATGGCTGTTCTCCAGTGACATACTTGAAACGCAGTCAGGTGGAACGGCGATGTCCATGTTGGTTTTTTTATTCCAGATGGTGGGGCAGCATGGCAACTTCGATAAATCTGTGCTCACTCCTGTGTCTTTTTAATTGATTAATCCTAAGTTTATGAGAATGCGTTAGTTTGTTGGGAGACATAATTACACACTAATCAATGAGTAAAAATGTTTTTCTGTTAAATGGGCTAAAATAGGTTAAATTGTTTTTTTCAGGTAGAAAACCAAGTGGTATAAAAGTCTACTGAAAAACAAGTTTAAGTTCATTTAAAAAACGTTATTCATAGTAAAGTATTTGAAAAAAAAAAACAGTTTTAACCTCCTAGGACCTGGCGTCCACATATGTGGACATCACATTTTGGGTTATTTAGACCAAAATACTAAATTTTGCTCTACAAGGGCCTGATAGCCACTTACGAGGACATTATACTGCTACTGTTCTATCAAAATTTTAAACGAATATCCTCATGTGTGGATATTATTTTATTTTTCTTAAAAACAAAAATAAGGTAATAAAAAAAAAATCTGGTAATTCTTTGTTTTTACATTCATTGGGCCCCAATATGCCCAAATATCAAAGAGAAATTAAAAATGCATACCGTGGAAGAGTTCGGGTCTTAGGAGGTTAAGGCAGCTGAGTGAAAATACACTGGGTTAAACAACGAGACTTCAGTAACCAATAGGTGATGTAACACTGGCTATGTCCATGTTATATTTCAGTCTGTTTTGCATAAGTAAATTCAGGAACCAAATTTAAGTCTAAGCCACGAGGATGTGTACTTTGAACTTGCATTTTGCAGTTATCACAAATCAGTTTAAAAATAAATAAATAAAAGAATGGACATTTGCTAAATGAGCCAAAATGTGCTGTTATTTTTTGTGTGCACAACATGAAAAGAAATTACATATTCCAGGGAAAATGAGACTTAAATCTAATCAGAAATCAAAGCTGTTATGTTTTCTGGTGCTACATCTTGCAGCTCTCTGAGGAATAGCTAACATCTCACCTTCAGTTCGGATCATTTCCATAATCTTGTTAGCTGGTCAATTCTGCTGTGTGTACTCGTAGGCGAAGTCAGAACTGGTCAGATCCATGTTAGCAAACATAATGAGGACCTTCTATACATGAACGATTTCCATCTTAAAAACAGTGCAGTAGGCCTTTATTCAAACATGGTAGTGTTTTTCTTGCATACATCATTAGTGATCTCTTGCACAGTAGGTTACATTCATTATGGCCACAGATGAAACAATTCATAACATGAAACAGTTATCACTGCTTTTTTGTAGCAGGAAGAGCAAACACCATTTTTACACAAGTATTACTAGCTTCAAACGAAAATAGGAAACTGAGTTGTTGTGCACCGTTTCAGAAACATGCATTCTCCACTGCAGCTGGGCCAAAAAGAAAAATGAGAACTTCATTTCTTTCACTGTGTTTCAGAATATCCAGTATAACCTGCTGAAGAAGTGATGAAAGCATGAAATGCAATTGAAACGATTTTATTGCTAATTTGTTCCACAAAAGTGAACCAAACAGACACTTTCTTGCTTCCACCCCCCCTTTTGGTGGTATGAAGTTTGCATGGTCATTTACAAGTCTGTTGAAGTGTTCCAAAACCATGTGGAAACATTTTTTCTTTCAGTCAGAAGAGATTGAGGGATTCTGATTTGTGAGCCAGGTCATAAAGCAAAAAGGTTCCATTAAAAGTGAAGCTTACAGGCTGCAGTCTGTTATGAGATTTGGAACATTTGAAACATTATGAAGAACAATGGGGCAAAAAAATTAACTGCATAATCTGTTAGACAGTAAAAATTAATGTAGAATAAACAGTAATGTAGAAAAGCATAACACACAGACTCAAATTACTTCACACACCAATTAGAAATTACATAGCCAGACACAATTAACAACATCATTCAACCTTTTCTTTTGTGCAAAAATATTTTCCTTAAGGAATGAAACTATTAGATATGATGACGTGATGGCACATTGATGTTTTCCTTTCCAAAAGGATAAATGGTAAAATACAGAATAACGATGATTACTGAAGAAAATACAAGGTTTGAGAAGAAAAACCTACATTCAGGCCCTGAAAAGGTTTTTTTTTTTTTTTTTTTTTTTTTTTTTTTTTTAAATTGAAGGTGAACTTCTTTTCTAAGTGCAAATCGTCGCCTCACAGCTCGCAAAGAATTAGGTACCATAAAAGTTTTTGGTCACGTTTCACCGAACCTTTCCCTTCCAAACGAACAGTAAGGGCCAAGTTATAGTCCAATACTGGATGTAGGCCACATATTGATGATATAATCTCCTATGTATGATGTGAGATTGTGATTGAGATGAAGCTATGATATATTTTAATTCTTCTTCTCACATAAGAATATGTGATAGAATTTTTGCTCCAGTCTTACATTTTCACAAATTTTCATTGTATGATTTTGTCCAAGGTTGCCTGGATGTAGCTGTTAAAATTTGTATCCAAAATCAGCAGTTTCATCAACATCGGCATTCTCTAGAAGCCAAGCAGATTTTGTTGAAGTCTGGCTCGGGCAATAATCTGTTAAACAGTCTTCCTCAACCGGGCTGATTCTGTTGAGATTGATACCCATACAGCTGCTACATATAAATCTGACTGTTTTGGGGGGTTTTTCCTGGACATAACTCTTTTTTTTTTTTTTTTTTTTTTTAAAAAAAGGGTGCCTATTACAAGTTAAAGAATCAATCTATGACTTCATGTCCACAACATATGTGACTTGTGTTGAAGTAATATCAGCCAAGTTGAACTAGCCCATATTTTTGTAATACCAATGTCAAACACAAGAGGGCGCTCTGAGTCAATCAGGCAAGTCATTAAGTATGCATTCGTTTTAATGGCAATCTAGATGCCTCTTGAGGACACAAGGGTGTGGCTAAACAGAAATGTGAACCTAATTCAGTACACCTGTTGTTAAAATGCTGCCTCCTGGTGGTGAAAGTGCTGATTTAACTTTTCAGAGGGTAATGACAAAAAGTACCTTTAAATGTAACAGTATTTTGCAAGTTTTGAAAACTAAACTTATTTGACCCAACCAACATTACGTGCCAGTAAAGAAGTGGTTCAGCAGCTTAAAGTAGCAAGGTTTTTGATAGTTTTTGTACACCTTTCTGTTTGTGTGGTACAATTTAACGGAAACATTTTAACAAAAGTAATAAATTTGCCTTTAAAAACAGATTCCTACCAATCTGTTTGGTCAAGGAATTGGTTATGAAAACACATGAAGCTAAGGAATCATTAGCTTCTTGCATTTTCTTGGTCTCTGCTAATTTTCTTGCTAAACAGATTAACAAAAGTGTCAGCACTCTGTATAACCTAGCACTCGCTGAATCAACAGTCACTGGCAAATTAGCAAACGCTAATTCCTGTCAAAACTAGATCTTAAGAGTGATAAACATCTTGAAATGTCTTTTGCAAAAGTACATAATTTAGTTTTCATAGTGAAGAGATACTCCTATGTTTAAAGGGTTAGATTTTAATGGCCTAGCTTATAATGGTATTATGACAAAGGTTTGAACTTTCCCAAGAACATTCTCTATAGCATAAGAGGATTGTGAAAAACCATTCCCAGATCTCAATTGTGGGAACAAATCTCTGTCCAAAAAAAAAAAAAAAAAAAAAAAAAAAAAAAAAGTATGCATATGTAGGAATGTGTAGGCTTACAAGATTTCTGGTTTCTGTTCATAGTCCATTAGCCAAATAGCACTGGCCAGTTTAATTTGATTAGGCTGTTTTTGCATTCAGGTGAACCATCTGCGTGGCAAATAAAACAAGGAATGATAATTAAACTTTTTATTAGCTTCATCTTTTTTTTTTTTTTTTTTTTAATGTAACTACATCAGTACACAGTGGCAGGCACACAAAATATTTTTTCCTTGTTAGCTGCTAGCCACACCATTCTCTCCTGCAGCTAGCTTGTCAAAAGGTTTTAGCTATGGCTACAGCTGATGACTCTTGTGTTTGCGTAGCCATTTATTTAATAACGCTTAAGAGGTGTTAATGTGCGATAACTGCATACTGAATTGGTTCTTCTTTTGAAAAAGCCCACCTGCAGTGCTGTGCCCTTTCCCAACTTAGCCTACTGCCAATTAAAATAATTGCATTTTTACAATTCTATTGCAAAAACCGTCACATGATCCAAACAATTTGACAAGACGTCCCAAACTCGTCACTGTCATACTGTTGCAGATTCATGATTAGCCACTTTAGCTTACATACCTGCTTGATTATCGTATATATGTCAAAATAAATAGTGTCTGAGTGGAATTGACCAGGAAAGGGTGATGATTTTTCCCAGTCGATGATTGGTTCCAATCTCAAGAAGTTATTGACCAAAATATTAAACAGCAAAAAAGCATCTTCATTTGTAGGCATATTAGCCACTAGTGCTGCAAATTGTTCCATGGTTTCTGTTTAAAGATGGCTTTCAAAAAGCAAGTAGTCATGGTGTGCCAACCTTATACCCCCACATTTCTCCAAAATTATTTGGCAAACCAATTATGATGCACAATTTGGTCCAGAGAAAAAAAAAAATTGTACAAGTACAAGCTATGACACTGTTTGTTAAGCAGAATGCAGACAAGGAAAAAACAAAACATTTTAAGTAATTAGTCCCTCTTCTTTCTTCCCCCCCCTTTTTCTTTTTTTTAATCTTTATGACCACTCCAGCTTAATTCTGTGGGGTGGTGAAATATGTCTGTGATCCGCAGTGATAATTCTGTGGCGTAGAATAATAGTTACTGTGATGGTGATGGTGGTAGTTGTTCTGGGGGGTGGAGTAGTAGTTGTGATGGTGGTGATGGTGACTCTGGATGTTTCCATAGGCAAAAAGGAGCGGCGCAGTGGAAGATGGTGGCTGCTGGGCAGATGACACCCCTGCTGCTAAAGGTGCATTACATTGGATGGAGCCATACCAACTAGATGCTCCTGGTTGGGGTGTGGTGGACAGGAGACTGAGGATGGGAGAGAACACATTTTTTTTAAACGACGAGCTTAACATGATTTAAAAATGGTGACTTTTAACTTCAAATGTTCATACCCACCTGGCCCGATCAGTCCTGTTATTGATGCTTCTGGACAGGTCGTCATCGCTGTCGTACCGCCGGGGATTGTCAAAGAAATAAGCCCTGGAGCTGAAACTATGGCTGTTGATCATGCCTCCTGGAGCCTGAGAGATGCAGACATATTTAAGTTTTGTCTCAAATTTACAACTTTTGAAAAAGTTCACATGAGACAGTATTTTTAACTTCTTAGTTTACCAGGTTTTGGTTGGGTCTCTGGACTCTAAAGAAAACCACCACTAAGCTGGTAGGCAGCAACTCCCAGAAGAACAGAATGATCCCAAACACAATGTAGGCTTCACCGCTGATCTCCTGTACGTCAGCCTTTAACAAGAACACGCTGTATTACAGATATTTTCTTTGACCTATAACATATTGAAGGCAGCAAATAACTGAAAAAAAATTTAAAAATAATAATTTAAAAAAAAAAAAAAAAAAAAAAAAAAAAACTTAAAATATTGAAATAATAAAGAAGGCTGAGAAGCGATGGATACCACTCTGATATCAAAGTTCCAGTTTGTAGCTAGCGCCATGTAGCAATTATCGCAGCTTAGCCTAAATACTGGGAGCACGGAGAAACTGCTAGCCTTTATATATTTAAAAATATGGCTTCCAACTACCTACAAATTTACACATGTACCTTTTTTGTAGACAAAAAAAACTCCAAAAGAAACAGTTAAAAATATTTACTAAATTACCAAACCTCAAGTTTCTATTCCTTTCAGTTTGTATGCTAAGCTAAGCTAATCAATTCCTAGCTCAAGCTAAAATAGTAGGTTTTAATTTTATTAATTATCTCATAAACATACGTTTAAAAAAAAATTTCCTTGTTTACGTAATATTAGAACAGATGGGTGGGGTCTCATGGAACTTAAAGAGAGGTTAAAACAGCATATTTCTGTCAGACAAATATCACTCATGAATCATGCAAAGCCTCTAGCACCCAATATGGAATGATATTGTCGGCCAAGATTAGGTGCATGCTAATCTATCATTATCAGCATTTATAATATTAAAAAAAACAAAAACAAAAAGGAGGTGAACCACCACCACAAAACCCCCCAATCCAAACCAAAACCCTTCAACCATGTTTTGACTGTTGATGTTCCATGCTGTATCCACCAGAGGGCAACCTTGATCATCATTGACAGCAATGCACATGTTTAAAACTAAGGAGAAAACAAGCTGAAACAAGTACTGGATTGGTTTATATCAGGTGGGCTATACTTAGTACACACTTATCGAATAGTTTGGCTAGTAATTTAGTGGCAAATAATCTTCATAGACAGAAATACCAAATAATACATATTATCATTAATAATAATAATAATAATAATAATAATAATATTATTCACACAATTGTTGTCTGTTATGTGTATGCGTATATCTTCTCGTGATGTAAACTGAAAGTGCTCAGACGCTACACAAAGGGATAGAAGAATATTAGACTGCCAGATTAAGGAAATAATATCAGATTACACTCCTGTTAGAGATTTGTTACTGTTTGTCGTGTGCAGTACCTGCCCACAAAATACACAATGGAATGATTTAAAAAGCTCTGTCCATCTCAAAGCCTGAACTCAGATGTAGGTCAGTTCACACAGACACATAGTTATTTATAGCAAACAAAGCCCTTTACCCCATTAAGTATCATCTTACCAAATCTCCTTAGATGGACTGTCCACACACACACACACACACACACACACACACGATATATCTATAACTTAACACACATGATACAGTACCTGATCAGAAACACTGTACCAGCCATAATTAAAGGGACTGAATCGGTCCTGTGGGGTCAGGGCCACCACCACCAGATTATAACAGGCTCTGGACATGAAGAGGAGAATCACCATGGCACCGATGGCTGTCGCTTGGCACACGGATGTACCCTAATGGAAGAATTTCTGCACTTATTACAAGCTCACGCATCAGCCGGCCAGCTTTCCTGTAATGTATTGTCAGATGTGGGCCACCGATGTGATCCACCAGTACAACAGATGCTTTAGCGTGACAGAAATGTCTGACTACAGCCAAAGATTGAACTATAGGAGAGATATGATATTTTCTCATTGGATTTCTAAGGTTGTGTCCAGAGAAGCACCTTGTTCATTCATTCACTATTCCCTGTGTAAAGGTTACTTTATAGTTTTTATACTTTGGTAGTGTAAAATAATTTCAAATTTTGGGACTTTTGGGAAAGGAGGATAAAATATCTCAATCGCCCCCATGTGGCTGTTTGCAGAATAGCTGATCATATTTTTTTTCCCCTGATAAATTGTTTTTTTACGTTATAAAGACAGTTTATATCATAAAAACAATGGCAGACTCCTGCAGATGGGACGAAAATATGCAGGTTACAGTTTTCTTCACTTCCCAAACAGTGCTGTTGGAAAGTGGATGATCTGAAGACACTGAATGATCAGCATCAAAATTATTAATTCCTAATATCTCACATTGTTGAGTATTAACTGTATTTATTGATTAGAAGAAAGTAATATCAGTGTATCTAAAGAAAAAGCAGCTGAACAATTCATGCTTTTTTCTTTTCTTTTTTTCCCCTTCTACCTTTGACTCGAGATAAACGTTGGCAGATGACATCTTGGCGATCTTGAAGATGCACACAGCCAGAGATATGGCACACAGCACAAACAGACTGTCGTTGATCAGGACCCGGGCCAAGACTGCATGTCTGACACTCCCATCACTGGAAACACAGAGGTTATGCTAATGTCTTTAAATACTGGGATAAAATTCAGAATTAAAACTGTGCTATGAATGAATGTTTTCTCCGTTATTTTCAAGTAAGTAGAAAACATTCAATTGACTGTTTTGTTTTGATTAAAGGTTTTTGTGTACCTCGGGGATTCAGAGTGTTCAAGAGCTCCTTGCACTAACAGTGCACAAGTCAAATTCACCACCAGGAAAAATATACTGAGACACAGGAAGAACAAACGTAGGGGAACCCTGGAGAGGGAAACAGACAAATACAGACAGGCAGTAAAAGGATGGCCAAAAATGTGACGTTATTCACACACAACTTATTAATATTCATAGTGTTGAAGCTGCAATCCATCTGCGCGCGCGCACGTGTGTGTGTGTTTGTATAAAGAATAAGAAAGACAAAAGAGAGACTCTAGCCATAAGCAGAAGAAGGATCTTATGACTTATTCTGAATTCTGTCTTAAATAATCAAGGTTAAAGGGAATACTGCATAACTAAATGCAGTTTACTTAAAAACACAAATATTACAGATTAAAAAGAGACTTACTTGTACTTTGTGAGCTCTGGTGAATACTTGGCTTTAGCTTTAAACATCACCTGAGAAAGAGACAATGATATCACTTTTATTACAATTATAGGGCAGATACTGTACATTAACAGTGTACTTCCAGTCCATACTGTTATCATTGGCATTTAGTATAATAGCTTTGCATGCTGTAGCCCCCTCAGTTCAGCCCATGTCTCAGTTTAGCCCCTCAAGCTGACTTTCTTCTCATTGGCTGCCCCAATGATCGCAAATAAATGATTTAAACAACAGGTAGGTGGGGCTTCAGTGTTCACAGCTAGACATCTATGCCTGACCCAGCCATATTAGGGATACCCACTGTCAATTATATTATATAGAGCCAAGAAAAAGGTAATCTGTCTAAAACCGAGTTTAGAGCAGTTATAGTGACACCTTTTGGCTGAGCCAAAGATAAAGAAAAACATCATAGGGGCAAAGATGTTACTTCCACAGAAACCACTAACAGATATATGGACATATGGCAAGTCTTTTAATCCATGCACTGTTAGCTTTTCTAGTAAGACATAATTTGGACTTTCTAGCTGAAGGTTAGACAGGATCACATTGTGTGCTTTTCTTTTATATATTGTTGATTTTAGAAATTACATTTCTGTATGTTTGGGCATTTTATGACTCACTGATTATCACAGACTGTCCCTATGGAGCAATAAAACTGTTCTCTGACACAAGCAGAGCCAGTACAGCTGCACTTGCAAAACCTCTACTGGTTGGCAAGACTGTCATGTTGCTTTAAATATTATCAAATTGCAACATTCACATTGTAAAGGCAAACTAGATGTTAGCCAGAAACTAAATGCTAATAACAACTACTAACTGCTCTGCTGTATGCAGATGAGTAAATGAAAAATATGTCTATAGCCATCTTTTTTTTTTTTTTTTCCCCCCATTGACACAACAGAACACACTGATCATATAATTTAGAGAGTAGCAACACAAAACATAGACAAGTTCTTCAGGTTGGTCTTTAAAGGTATTTTTTTCAGTTACAGTGTGCACGGGTTAATAACATTTTCACCACTAAGGGTGATGTGTGCCGTTTTTCTTCTAACTTTTGATATTTCTTTGTTCTCTACCTACATTTATGTGCCACCAGTGCACATAATGTGCTCCCAATTATTAGCCTGTTTAACTCTTATGGTTCAAATTGGTACTGCATGACAGTATGACCCAGCCCCAGCTTAACTTGAGTCGATTACTCTCTACAACAACAGAAAGTTAAAGAGCCCCCCACCCCTACATGTCTTTGACTTTTACAGCTCTGGCTAATTTTATAAGCTAATTTTAGATAATTTTTAAACATAGGAACCCGTTAAAATACTTCACCTGTGACAATCATATTTTTGTAACATCAT
Organism: Diplotaxodon limnothrissa; assembly: GCF_057381915.1. Lineage (NCBI taxonomy): Eukaryota > Metazoa > Chordata > Actinopteri > Cichliformes > Cichlidae > Diplotaxodon > Diplotaxodon limnothrissa. Next base: position 34,157,540 of record NC_140617.1, on the reverse strand, counting down.
AAAAATTTGGAATATTCTTTAAACAGTAAAACAGCTAAAAATGAAATAAAATGATGTTAGCTGCTATGCAATGCTATGCTATACTATGCTAACTGCTGCACACAGCACAAAAACGAGCTAATAAACTGCTGAGACCTGCACTACACAAGCTATTGACTCTCAGCCACCTTGTTGCCAACATCTTATCAGTAGTTGCCTAAAAAACATTAACCTGTGCCCAAGTCCAGCTTAAAGGTACAAAAGCTGGAACACAGACATCCACTGATCAAGTTCACTCGCTCCTTGGAATGAGTCCCTTTTCATAGATATTTAGCAAAACAGTCTTTATTCAGCGATTATGAGGTACAAACAGGGAAACGCCAACATTTGCCTTTGAGCAACGTTAAATGAATCATCATCCATTTCTGACATTACTATATGTTACATTTGCACTGGACACACAGGACACTGACCAAGTCAACGCTGAGTTTAAACACACACATGGACACGTACACACATTATCAGTGAGCCTTTTGTGTGAGAATGTAGGCCAGGAGGAGGTAATTGGTAACCTAGAAATGAAGCATCAAGGCAACAGATGACTACCAGGGTGTATACTTTATGTGCACTATGTTTCTGCATGTAGGTTATGGAATTAAAAAATAAAAAACCATCTATATAAAATGTCCACTTATCAATACTTTGAACTATTCTCATTGTCTACTTATTAATAAAGACAATTTGTTATTGTGTTTTCTCTCAGCATAGGAAACTCATCACTACATTACACTTTTTGTAGGAAGCAGAAAAAAAATGTATAATAATGGGAAGTACATCACATGCCAGGAGTCACAGCTAACTCATCAGAAAGACACTATTTCCACACATGCATGTCACACAGCAGTTGCATGATAATATATCAGACCTCAGCTAAAGAGGCAAGTGAACATTAAACAGTGAGGTGGAAAAAAAAATAAAATCATTCAATACTGTTTGAAAGAATCGGTCATGTGTTTCAATAGTAAAGCCCTGCAGATCTAAAGGTCTGTGATGATACTATGAAGCTCTTTTTAATGCATTTTCAGAAACGAAGTCAAGTTAAGTCAGAGTATTTGCTGAGAAATGAATGCCAGTCTATCGGCATAGAAAATACTGGGTACAATTTTTAGGCTCGCGTGCAGCTCTGTGCTCTCGTACAGGAGTTCTAACATGAAAAGCGACACAACACACATTTTTAAATACTGCTTTATGTTTAAGAACTGCCTTGCAAGATGGAGAAGTAGTATTTAGACTCTTAAATAAAAGCAATGACTCTGCAAAAGTAGAAATACACAAGTATTAGCATCAAAACATTAAAATACCTAAAGTTAAAATATTCACTATGCTGGGATATAAACATATCACTGGATCAGAATTCTTAATTTGGACCTTATATTAATGGCGAGATGATCTGAATTCCTCCTATTATGCTGCATATTTTCATAAGAATCTTATATATTAGCAGGTTTAAGTTTTTAAATCTATAAAATGCTAAATATTTCAATTACAAATGTTACAGTAGCCCTGGGGCATTTGTCACGACCCTAAGAGGTCCATACCTGGACTCAAAGAATAATAAATTTCATTATTTTTGACAAGACATTTATCAGTTTGGTCATTTTTCAATAACAATAAGATTTTGTTTCATGTTTTTAAGTGTGGAGTTTTCTTAACAGTTTTTACAGTAAATGATATCGTTTTGTGGGTTTTGATAGTCAGCAAAATGACCCTTTATGAGTCACTGTCACATGGTTAGTGAAGACGCTTCCAGTTAACCCTGAGTAAGTGTCAGTAAGTGTCTGCCATTGATTTCCAGTATTTTTGGCTTTTGTCCCATTTACACAAGACAATATTTGTCTGGGAGTTAATATTAACCAAAGCCATATTTCTGATATCCATTCATGCAAATTGTCACAAGGTAGTTTAATGCAGAAAACAAGCAATAAGCAATCGCAACCCACAAATTCCAATTCTTACCAGCTAACTCTGTTTTATTTTTTGTAACAAGCAAAGTGACAAATAAAGCTGAAAGTTTGTAAAATTATTCAATTCTTTACAAAGCACAGTTGAGTTCTTTGATGCTTCATTGCTGTGAGTAACTTTGCTTACATGCAGGCCAGCTGAGCCACCGCTGGCGTAGAGATAACAATGGTGGTCAAACAGAAGAAGTGAGCAAAAAGTGTTTTCTGCTATTACTGAGCCTGCAATAGTTTACTGCAGAGAGAGCTTTCAGTTTGAGCTGTATACACTATAAGAACATATGATTCAGATATATTACTCAAATCTGGCCAGACCTGGAAATGTTCATTCACTGGGCTGGCCTGTCACATGATATTCCAACATGGGTATATTTAAATTTAGATTTAAATCTATAGTGACAACAAAGCAAACCAAAACTATATGTGACATGATTCATTTTTGTTATTTCAACACAAGGAAATGTAAAGCTAATTTTATTCATATTAAAAAGGAGCATAGTTTGTGTGCATTTACACATAAGCAACAATGACTAATCAGCAGTCATAGGACACCATTGGTTTCATTACCAAACCTCCACTTAGCCAGTTGGATGGGCTTCCTTTTTACTCTCCCTGTATGTAAATGAGACATTAGTGAACCAGCCGAGAGTGTGGAGGTGCTTCTGACCAGACGTCAAACCACAAGCTGGAAATGTTTGTTCACTGGGCTGGCCAGTCATGTGACAATCCCAACATGCGTAGATGCATTTGGCATGGGCAGGTGTTAAACAACTGCGTCCGTGACAGCAAACAGGGACATTTTCTTGAGTCCAATCCACTTTCTGCACAGGAAACACTAATGGAGGTTAGAAGCAAATGCAATCCACCTTCTGTCACCCCAGGACATGAACAGAGTCTACTTGCAAAGCTTTCAAAACCAACCCAAACTGCTTCAAACCAGTCCGCCCAGAACATGTAGGCCAATGGTGATAACACTGGCCATATTTATTTAGCTGCGCATACATTTTTAGAGGGAACCCCTGCTATTTTAGACACCGCGTAATGAAAAACTGGCTATATCAAATTGATAGCTTTGATACTGTCACTTTATGACAAATATTTCAATAATAAGATTGAAGACACTTTTATATCCATCCATTAAGTATTGATGGAATATCACTATTACTATTTTTAGTAGTAGCAGTAATAGTATTGGCCAAGTATGACATTACAATTAGCAGCTGATTAGCTTAGCTCAGCATAAAGTGTGTTTAGGCTTATTAGCATAACTAAAACTGCAAGCCTTAGTTTCTCCAAAAGTAACAAAAACAATTAGGAAAGCTTAATAAACCAAATATACAAGAACATGTATTTTCCGCATGTAAGGTTTCCGCAATCAGAAATGTTCTTACATCTGAGAATGACCACTTCGCACTAATTAGCCACTTTAATAAGAATACCTGCTCTCATCCGCCAGTCACATGGCAACAACTCACTGCATACAGGCGTGCATGACGATCGAGACGACCTACTAAAGCAGGGGTGTCCAACTCCAGGCCTCAAGGGCCGGTGTCCTGCAGGTTTTGGATGTGTCCTTGATCCAACACAGCTGATCTAAATAGCGAAATGACCTCCTGAACATGTCTTGAAGTTCTCCAGAGACCTGGTAATGAACTAGTCGTTTGATTCAGGTGTGTTGATCCAGGGTGCTATCTAAAACCTGCAGGACACCGGCCCTTGAGGTCTGGAGTTCTCCACCCTTGTACTAAAGTGTAAACGTGAGGATGTATCCAAGAATGGGAAAGAAAGTGACTTTAAATGCTGCATGATTCTTGGTTTCCATATAGGCTGGTCTGAATATTTCAGAAGCTGCTGATCTGCTGGGACTTTCCAGCACAAACACCGAGTGCCACTCCAGTCTTTACCCCAACTTTAAGATAACAGGGTCTGAATTTGATGTAGACAACATGAAAACGTGGCTCAATCCTACCTTGTATCAACGATTCATGCTGGTGATGGGGTTTTAATGATGTGGGGATATTTTCTTGGCACTCTTTAGTCCCTATAATACCAATGGAGCATTGTTAAAAATGCTACAACCAACTTGGGTATTGTTGCTGACCATGTCCATTCCTTTATGACCACACCGTCCGCATCTTCTGATGTCTGCTTCCACCAGAATAACAACGATTTAAGCTTTGTAATAGGACAACTATGTGACAAAGCTGAAATACTCTTAAACTTGTGTCTTCGTCACCAGATCTCAGTGCAATGGAGCACCATTCAGATGCGGTAGAACAAGAGAATCTCATGACTTTGCAGCAGACAAAATCTTCAGCAACTTTGTGATGCAATCATGCCAATCTGAGAAATGTTTTCAGCACTTTGCTGAGTCTACGCCACAAAGAATTAAGGCAGTTCTGAATGTCAAAAGAAGATTCAAACTGGAACTAGTAAGGTGCACCTAATAAAGTGGCAGATGAGTGCAATATAAAATGTTTTATCGTGCATTCAATGAATCTCTGAAGGTGAATTAATTGCTGCCTACACCTTTGATGCATGGTCCGCTAAAAAGTATTCATAATGTACAAGTATGTCTATGTGAAACACGTGATACTTGTTTATTGAAATACAAAGCAAACACTGAGCTACTGAATCTGATAAACTATCATGCAGCTCTGAATTCATGACACACAGAAGATGTATTATCTGTAAAACCTTTGACATACCATTAACCTTGTGCCTGTCCCTCTATGTAGCTCTTACTTTCTACAGGTGTGTCTTGTGATCTGTGCTTTCTGGTTCACCTGGTAAGTCTCTCTGTCTTTAGGCAAACCCAATCTCTTTCTAGGCTGTCCAATCACCCTATTAAACCTGCGGCACAGTTATACCTCTTTCCCCCCATAGAGACGACATTTGACGACCTCCACTGTACTCTCAATGACCAGTTTCGACACTTCAGAATATATCAATAAAGACTTGTTTTGATGACCATTTGAATGGTTTCTGGGTTTTTCCAAGCGTAGAGACCACCCTCACTAATTTCTGGTGCAAACAGTCATTTTGTTCTATATGCAGGCCTAAAATATAACAGCAACCGCTCAGTTCAGAAAAGAACTTCAAGCTACTCCTAATAGTAGCTTGATGAGTTTGCGGTGTTAATATCTAGTTTAGAAAATCCAACATAATGCTCATTTTATGTATTTTGCTCCCCTTTAGAGTACAGAAGGCTCTCTTTAGGTTGGGCCTACCTACCGTTTGACTGTCCAGTTCCTCTCAGTGTCTCGGTCATATACACCCTGTGTTTGTAACATGTGGTTTAAAAAGTTAGCATGCCAATGTCCTTCAGCTCAAGCCTTCAAAGACAGGATTTAGTGACATCATAGTGGCAACATCCATATAGTCTGTTATTAAAACTTTTCAAACTGGCAGCACAAGACCTCAAGAGCACTGGATCCTTCACTGATGATGTGTTTTTCCAGTCCCCTGTGACTGACATTTGCACTAGACAGGTGGATAAAGGCATCCTTGACCAACTGTAAGTGCTTATGCTTGCATTTAGGGCCAAAAGAAGGGAAAACTGCAGTGTCAGCAGTTTAATGAAATCTGGTATCTCATACAAACCCTGTACATCTCACACACACACCCTTACCTGTGTGAAGTAGAGGTTGAGCAGGCAGAGGGTGAAGAACTGCAGGCAGACGGGGAAGCAGTAGAGCAGCCAGTAGGCCAGAGGCTGCAGCTGGTTGGCCTGCACCACATTTTTAAAGTAGAAAGAGAAGAGCGTCGTCCGCAGCGCTGCCCACAGCAGGCACAGAAACAGAAACACGCTCTGATAGCTGAAACGCTTGTGTCCGTAGTGCAAAATGAGCCAGAGCTGCAGGTAGACGAAAACAAACAGGAGGGAGTAGAGGACGGTGTAGACGGCAGTTAGACTGAGCTCCAGTGCTGGGGAGACTGCAGCTCCGGAGGACTCCTTCAGTGAGGTAAACAACTGGGAATGAACCTCCTCTCCTGCCGAAAACATCTCCGCCGGCGGCTCGCACTAACACATGAGGTGCAGTGAAGGCGAACACACTTCAAAGTGGGTCAGACCTGGGCTAAATTCACTGTGGGTGACAAAAAAGACGAGGGGGTGCGGGTGAAAAATTGCGAGAAAAGCAGTTTATTCTGAAAAGAAGTGGCATTGTGGAACTGCGCTGTGCTTTAAATTCGCTACGGGTCTGAAAACGAAAAAAAAAAGGCTGGATTTAGTTTTTTCTAAAGCGCCAGGTTAAAATAACAAGACAGAGGAGAAAGAAAACAAGAGAGAGGTCCCCTTGTGATTCTCTGCAAAGCTGCTCTCTGCAAAAAAACAACTTGAGGGGGGGGGAACCTCCAGATCAGCTGTGATGCAGTTATATAGACCCGCCCCCTCGGTCCCAATTAACAGGGAAACTGGCTCTTCGCAGGCCGCCATCTTGGCTCCTCACCAGCCTTGTTTTATTGGAAAACATCTGACTCCTGAGCCGGAGGTTGTAGCTGTTTTCCGAACACCCATAAGTGAACGTCAGTGGCACACCCACATTATCAGAACACCGCTTCATTGGCTCATCAGGCCGCCCAACCTCCAGAACTTCCTTCCTTCATTGAGTGACGATGATGTCAGCTGCGGAAGTTTCCGCCCCCTGCGCGCGTGTGATTGGTGATTTGCTCAAGTCAAAACCCTTCCACAATGTGTTTGGTTCAGGGATGCCAGTGGGTGTCTCTCGCAAGCAGATAGATAGATAACAGATAGATACTGTTGGCTGAAAGTTGGGTAAAGGAAAAAGTCAGAGGCACCAAAACGTCTGTGGTTTCAATATAAACGCACATGCTAGCTTTACGTTAACTAAAAAAAAGAGAGAGCAGCCTGTAATTGTTTTTCTATTTTGTTTTCAAGAAGTCACAGCTCCTTTTGTCTGTGAAGGTTCTCAGTCATCCAGGTCATCGTAGTCAAAGGAGCTTGCAAAGTTCTAAGGTCAAATGGTGGAGAGTCCCAGATATAAACCTAGTGGAAGTAACCCCCCACAGAGGGACAAAAACCCGAAACTCTGGCTGATTGGGACCCACACCCAGTTTCACACCTTGGCTCAGGGGATTAGAGGATCATCAGGGGGTCCTTTTGTCCCTCTGTGGGGGGATTCTCCCACTAGGTTTATATCTGGGACTCTCCACCATTTGACCTTAGAACTGAAGAAGCTTCTCGGATGAGAGGTGAAACGTTTTCAAGTAACTTAAAGAAGTCCAGACGCTTTTCTTTGCAAGCTCCTTTGACCACAGCTCCTTTTCTTTTCTTTTTTTAATAAAGTGCATTCAGGCGACTGTGTTGTGATTTAGCGCTTTATAAATAAATTGAATTATCATTTATTTTCACTCCTGTCCTTGTCCCTGACCATTTCCAGAGGAATATTAATCAATATCACCAATTTGTACAGAGGTCATTAGAAGAGAGGTACAACAGCCAAGGTTTAGGGGTGCATTTCAACCAGTGGTGTTGGGTATCTTATCAAAATTGATTGAATTATAAACGCAGAAAAGTACCGTTAGATTCTGATCCGCCATGCAATACAAACAGGAACGCATCTGATTGGCAGCAGTTTAATTTTCCATCATCACACTGAGCCCAAACACACTGCCAAGGCAATAAAAGTATACCTGGATAGAAAAACCTAATCAGTCATTGATTTTTTTCGTCTCCAGAGTCTGAGCCTCGATATTATTGAAGCAGTGCTGGATAATATTGACAGAAAGCAGAACAAAAGACAGCCAACATCCCAAGAAAGAGCTTAAAATGTCATTCGAGAAGCTTGGGGAACCATTCCTGAGGACTGCTTAAAAAATTAGAAGAAATAGAGGCTGTGATGAAGAATATAGCTGGTGATACATGATATTGACTTTCAAGCTCTTTATAACTGTACAGTCCTTGTTTTTGGCTTATATGCTATATTTTCATGTTTGCTTGCACGTATAAATAAATTTAAAAAAATATATATTATTGTGGTTTTATTTTGAAACGCTTCCCGGAAGTGCCGTCGTAACTGAGCATTTAACAGTGTTTTGCTAAGATTGGAGAGTCACATCTTGAACTATTTTCTTAGATTTCATTGTGTATCAAGGCGAAAAATAACATTGGAAACAGTTTTGGTTTGGGCCTAGATTCCCCGCGGACATATAGCGACATGCATATTCTAAATTTAAAACTAATATCAGCTAATTGTTAGCTATTTAAAGCCCTTAGCACGAATATCCATCAATAGGCAGCTAGCAAGCCTAGCTAAAGAATTAGCTTTTAAGAAAATCTTAAAGCGGTGTTTTTGGACTTTTTGGACGTTTTATATTTGTAAGATGGTTTTTTGCTCATAATTATCGCTGTGATGTTTCTCCCTCCAACAATGCTTTAGCTGTGGTTTTTACCTCTTGGAAAGAAACAAGTTAAGCCTTAAGGTTTTCTGCAGTCTGCTTCTTCAGGTAACAGATAGCATGCTTTTTTTGTCACTTCTTGCGTGCTGCTGTTCATTTGATTGAGCCGAACAAGAAATATTAACCAGTTATAGCAGATGGTATGGGTCACATAAAAAAAATAACGAGCCTTAATCGTCCCCTTTTCTTGTTTAGGACTCAAATATGACAGCTCCCCTGCGCAGTTTGGAAATTTCAGAAGCTGAGATTATTACAAACTCTATATATATATATACAATTGTGCTCCTTTAACAGTATTGTTTCTTCCAAAGAACACACCTCAGCCATGATGTGGATGTGTGTTACTGTCTTCCTGCTGTGGATGAGGTCGGGACGGTGCACAGACAAGGCCAACACTTCAGACCTGATTGAATACACAGCTGCGGACTTTTATGAGAAATTGCATTCTGGGAAGATGATGTTCATCTATTTTGAGCATCAAGGTAGGCCGCTCACTGCTCATGCTATCTCAGCTGTGCTGCTGTATATTTGTCATAGGTCCCACGCTCCTCATTATCAGGCTTGTGATGTGAAACATGCAAGCGTGCTGAACAAGTGTATTTTGATGAGTTCAACATGCTAATGAAATTAGCAGCCATGCTGACGTGACGTCAGTTTACTGAAATAAGGAGCTGTGCGGCATTTTTGCAGGAGAGCCATCTCTTCTACATGAAGAGATGAAGAAGAGCTTTGCAGAGATTCTAGATGATGCTGGAGGGTTAAAAAGACCAAAATGACTACCAGAACATCAATGTGTTGTTTCTGGCTGTGCATAAATAGTGAGTGACATTCTGTCTGCTAGGGCCCTATTCCAGGAAGCAGGATTAGCTAACATCTCTGGGTTTGCTTTCACCATAAATAAGGGAAACTCTCGCTTTCTGTTCCAGAAAGACGATTAAATTAAATTCTGAGTCAGTTGCCAGGGTAACAGACTCTGTGAACTAGACCTGCTGGCAGGCTTAGTTCACAGAGACAGTTTCTCTCTGACTCCTCCCCTCCTGAACCAGGTGACTGATGCTTTGATTCCATTCCAAGGTAATAAAGTTGCTGTCAAAGCTCATGTTATGTTTTTACAGACACAGAAATACCAGTTTTACGGGAGTTTGCTGTTTTGTGTACTTAACATGAACACTTTCCCAGTTATTGAGTCATAAATATATAAGGACAGAGACAGCGATCACGTTTATTCATAACCAGCTCACAATCAATTCTGTAGAGTCCACAACTCTAACTCTGTGTGTGGGCAGTACTGCAAACATTTACTGTATGTTACACACTGATCAATGATCAATTATTAGTCGTGCTGTAATCGGTCACACTAATGGAAAACTGTCTGTCACAGTTGGATCTTGCAAATGATGTGTACTTTTGAGTGAAGCTGAAGCTGAAATGACTTTAAGGCTCTAAACTGAATCAAATGTATTTAGAGTGACGTTTTCAAAGCAGCTACAGTCTGATTGTAATCCAAACACATTTAATGTTGAAATGTGTTCACAGATTGAGATTCAGTCATTAAATGATGTCAAACAACATTTTTTTTTAAGGTTTAGTTTTTTAAAAGTTCAGTTTAATAAAAAAAATTAAATCTTTAATACATGTGAATGTGTAGCATAAGATGAGTAAGAGAAAATTCATCATACATTAAAACGTGTGGATTCAGATTAATGGAAAGCAGTCCGTGTCTGAAAGGCGTTTCTCTTTGTCGCCTCCTCTGTTTCCAGTCTCTCCGACCATCTCTCTGTTCCTGGTGGAGTTGGAGAAGTCTGTTGAAGCTCTTCAGGATTATGGAGTACTAGTTGGTAAGGTAAGTGTAGACCCCTGTGAGCACTGCGCTTCATCAGTCATTGAAGTTGATGTTGAATCACTTTTTTGTCGTTGCTTTTTAGGTGAACTGTAACAAAGAGCTGGTTTACACGTACTGCGCAGAGGAACAGCTGCTGCACACTGCTTTTTTGTTCAGGTGAGTTGTAAAGTCTCAGTATGTGTTCATTCTAAAATGACCAGAACATGGAGGGGCAGCCAATCAGAAGAAAGATGTTTTAAAGGATGGGCAAAGTGAACTAAAATAGCTTGTTTCTGAGCGTGGGTGAAGTGGGACCTACAGCAGCCAAAGCACAATAAGTGACGGTTATTTTAAAGTGTGAATCATGCTAAGCTACAGTAACAGAATGGAAGAATAACAATTCAAGTCTGTAAATAAGGATAATAAATCTGCTGATTGTCTCTTTCTCTGTGATTTCCAACTTAATTCACTGGCATTTGTTCACACTGGGAAGTGATGTTCACATTTAATGTAAAAATTGGTGTAATTTAGCTCTGTGTTTGAATTTGATCTCTGACTCATCAAGAAAGAAAAGACGTAGCTTCCCTTCAACCTGATTCCTGACTCCATGAGCAATCAGATCCCAACTCTGTTGGCTGTGTTAAACAGGCAAAGTTATTCCACCAAACTATATCTAACTGGTCTCTCCCCCACTTCAATTTCTGTTGCTCCTCAGTATGAAAATATCTGCTGCCACCTGTTGGCATCCACCCTAAATGCTCTGCATCAGAGTCCAGAGGAAGTTCTAACTACATGTTGGAAGGACTACTGCTCATATTAATGAAAACTTTACTCTCATTGTATTTCTAACAATCAACACAAAAGGTATTATCCCAGCTATCATCACTGAGATACACTATTAATGCTACTGTATCAACCTTTTTACCTACTCCCCTAATATATAGTAATGAAGTGGACAAAGTATTATGGAAACTGAAATGTAATGCAGTAAACTTCTTAACAGCTTCCCTTTAAAACTAGAATTTGTAACTGTAAAAAAACATTCAGTGTCCATAAAGTTTCATCAATGACTTTCAACAGCAGTGAGAATAAAAACTGAACATTATAACCTTCATGAGGGTTTTTGTGTCTGCATGGTTGCAATCTCGTTGAATCTGCCCTTGTCTTTCTGTTGCTAGAGGCGGTAAGGAGTTCTTGAGTTTTGATTTGGACACTATCTTTGACGTCAACTCGATAGTCTCCGAAGTCTTGTTGTAAGTAAGGCTTATGCTCTGTGTTGTAGAGACCTTTGTGAAACTTTAACTTTTGAACCCTTTAGGATCACATACATTCAGATGATCCACTGAGATTGAACCAGAACCAAAGTCACTCATTATTTTTTGTCTTTTGGTGAGCTTTGTTGGGGGAAAAAATGAAAGGAGGGAGCCAAACGTGTACTTCTGGCATTTAACTGAAGACGGCTTTTCTCTTCCAGCGCCATTCTACGTGATGAGATAAAGTATGTCCACACAGACGCTGACCTCCTTGCAATGGAAAAGGCAGCCAGAGGGAAGAAAGACATTGTGCTTGGTTATGTTTGCAGTCTGGGAACACAAGGTATGGGAAGAAGGACAGGAAGGATAGTAATTAATGTAAGGCTGGGCAGTTAATTCAAAAGGAATCAAAACGGACAATCACAATCTTGCCCGTGTCTGTTATTTTTGTTTCTTTGTTTTTCATTTCTGTTAATACTTATATAAACTATAAAACATACCGTTTGTGTTGTCACATGACTCAGAGCGTAATTCGAACACTGAGCCGACTGTAAAACTCCAGCAGATGGTGATTCTACATTGCCCACAGGTGCGAGTGTTGTCCGTCTCTCTGTGTTAGCCCTGCGACAGGTCACCAGCCTGTGTATGTGTATGCATAATCATTCATCGATCAAAATTCAAAATCATGATGTTAATTTGAGGTCATATCACCAAGTCCTAAATTAAAGATGGTAAACTTTTTAGTAGCTACTCATAGGTTTGATCGTACTTTGTAAGACACACATTGTCCCAGTGATTGATTAAATGTATCATCTTTGTTTGTTTTTTCTTAAGAGCACAGATCGATTATGGAGACGGCCTATGTGTATGGATCCAAATATCAGTTTATTCTCATAACAGGAGGACCCGTTTTGAAGCACCTAGGGTATGTTCTTTTTGGCCTTTCTTTGTGTACAGAGCAGGAGTCAATGACAACACTTGTACCTGGGAAGTATTCACAGCGCTTCACTAGTTCAGCATCTTGTCACGATACAGCCTTCTTTCAAGTTAGATTAAATTCAGTTTTCAACTAAAACATTCTACACACAATACCCCATAATGACAAAGTGACATTAGTTCGCTTGAATTTCTTGTAAATGTATTTAAAAAAAACCACACAAATATAACATGTACATAAGTATTTTTACAACTTGATTGGAGTCCACCTGTAGTAAATTCATTTGGATGTCATTTAGAAGACACACCAAGCACAAACCAAGCCGCAAAGTTCAAGGAACTGTCTGTAGACCTCTGGTGCAGGATTGTATAAAGGCACAGATCTGGGGAAAGTCCCAATGAGCACAGAGGGTTCAGGGTAGAAGGGCCTTAGGCTATGTCCACACTAATGCGCTTTGAAAACGCATCTTTAATTCTCACTCGCTTTTGCAACTTTGTACTTTTGTGTTACTCACAGCAACAACTCCACCTCATTGTTAGTCCATTTAAAAAACTCAGTGCTTTTCCTCAACATTTTACTGCGACGTTTCAAAGAGCTGGAAAGTAAATAAACGGTAGACAAAAATGAGGCAGGTCGAATCGTCTTGCTTTTCCCGCATGCACAGGACTGGAACATAAGTGTTTTCGGACGTTTCAATGTGGACGCAGAACTCTGTGAAAACGACTGAAAACACTAGTGTGGACGTGGAGCGTTTTTCAGACGAAAACAGTTTTCAAATCTATCCGGGCTAGTGTGGACGTAGCCTTAGTCAGGGACGTAACAAAGAACACAATAGTTGCTCTGACAGAGCTCCAGGAGAACCTTCCAGAAGGACAACCACTTATGCAGCACTTCAGTAATCAGGCCCGTGTGGTAAAGTGGCAAGATGTAAGCCACTGCTCAGTAAGAGACACATGACAGCCTACGTGTAGTTTGCCAAAAGGCACCTGAAACAAAATTCTCTGGTCTGATGAAACAAGGACTAACTTTGGTTTGGCCTGAATACTGTGGGCCGTGTCTGAAGGAAACCAGGCATCACTCATCACCAGGCCAATACCATCCCTACGGTGAAGCATGGTGGTGGCAGTATCATGCTGTGGGAATGGTTTTTTGGAGCACGAACTGGGGGACCAGCTATGTACAGAGACATCCTTAATGATAACCTGCTGAGTTATCATCCAACAGGACAACAACCTAAACACACAGCCAAGATAACAAAGAAGTGGCTTCAGGACCTCTCTGTGAATACCTTTGAGGGGCCGGCCAGAGCTCAGACTTAACCCGATTAACCCGATGGCTGTGCACCAATGCTCCCCATCCTGCCTGAGAGGAGAAACTCCCCCCAAAAAGTGTTTCTTGTTGCATCATACTCAAAAATACTTGAGGCTGTAATTTTGCCAAAGGTGCTTCAGCAAAGTATTGAGCAAAGGCTGTGAAAAATTGTGTACATTTAGTTTTGCTTTTAATTTTTAATGCATTTGCGAAAATATAAATCAAATGTTTTTCACCTTGTCATTATCGGGTATTGTGAGTAGAATTTTTCAGGTGATAAATGAATTGAATCCAGCTGGGGATAAGGCTGTAACATGACAAAATGTGGAACAAGTGAAGCGCTTTGAATATTACGTAACACAACATAGAAAAGAAGAAGCTGAGATTGAGGCTCTTTGCAAAGTGTCCTACAGCTGTGCAGCAAATGTAGTTCCAGCTACAGCAGCTCGTGTGATATTTACTGAAAGTTTAAGATGACAGCTGATGTCTCTGCTGTGGCCTTGTGACCTCAGAGATACATGCTCAAAACCTTAAACTCACATGGCGTGAAAACCAAAGGGACTGTCATTCGAAACAGGCTTTTAACATACCCAGGATAATTTTTGCTTTTCTGGTCTGACTCCAAATACTTGGGAGAAAATATGAAAAGTCTGACATCCTGCTGGAAATGCATAGACAAACACACAAGTGTGGATACAAAGAAAAGGATTCATGTAATTTCTCATGTTATAAACTAAAGACCCGACAGTATGAATGTGTTTGATGTTAGTCTGTGTTTTCAGGAAGTTGTCTCTGTGTGTCTTTCAGTGTAAACGAATCGTCTCCTTCGTCTCGAGTGTGGTTCCTCCACTGCAGAGTTCACAGTGGGTTCATGACCCCAATGACCTCTGAGCGCTGCCCTTTGACCCGCATGAGGAAACCCCTATCCACCTTAAGCCTCCACTCCTTCCTGCAGCTCATGGAGGCTCCACTAGTTGTAAGCTGGTACAGGATTACTTTGTAAATTAATGCAAAATTTATCAGGTTATTTGGCGTATAAAATGTCATCGAGCTGTTGGCGTCGTGCGAACAGAGTGAAGTTCATGGTTCAGTTTTCTTTGCGTTAGCTGAGTTGACAAAACCCCAGTCAGAGATAAGGGTTGTTATCAGTGTTCTTTCTGCTTTAGGCTCAGTGTCTGTGCTCATTTGGTGATACAGATCTATGCAAATAAGACAAGACAGCGGTGCTGCAGTTGGTTGTTAATCTTCTCAATTTCTGATCTTCACAAACATGCCAAAAAAACAGAATACTGTCTTGAGTTGTTTAAGTGTTTTATTTCTCAGTGCCCTGTCATTCCTGCTGTTTGTTACTAATGTGACAGCTGCACATCAGCGCTCTGACACCTCAGATACATTAAAATATTTAGTCAGTGTGTTCAATCTCCCACAAGCTCATAGAGGAAAAATTGAGAACGCTTTATTTGTTGCCAGGTCAAAGTGAAATTTATTTTAATAAATGAAGATTATTGGCAAGAAGTGGCCAACAGATGTAACTGATCACTTTTCTAATCTGATCTCTGTTAGGTGCAATTCCAGCTGCTGTAACTCTTTGGCTGGGCTTCAATCAGTGGCATTAGTAAGGTACGGCTTAACAACTTTCATGTATAAAGTGTATTTCTTCAGCAATGAGTCTTTATAGCTCTAAAGCAGGGATGTCCCCGCCGTAGTACATTTTCCAGTTGACCGGATTGGACACTTTGGCAGGTCATTTCTAGCCCCCGGGCCTCACAGTAGGCATCCCTGCTCTAAAATATATTTTAAGTGAAAGATTCGGTGAGAAGCTGGGCTTCAGCATAAGTTACCACAGTGATTTAGCAAGGGTAAAATAGACCAACCTTCATGACACTGACAACTAAACTAAACTAACCTGTTAAACTCAGCGGTCCAAAACAAAAGAGCAAGATCAAAAAGAAATTCAGGAGTTCAGTCATTAAGAAGCAACAAGAGTGTATGAAATGATGCAAGAGACAAAACTACTGATGTGTCTCTAAGTGGAGATGTTGCTGATGGGGCTAGCGAACATAAGAAAAAGGAGAACACAGCCTCCTGTTCTCTTTGTGTATAGTAGTCACATATCGTGACATTTCTTTCAGTTACCTGTAGGCTGACGTTTCTGAGGTGCGAATAAAAGTTGGACTTACTCGATGCTTCCTGTAAAAGCAGCTTTAATAACAATATAAGACTCACTACGCAAGCTTCTTCACAGTTCACAAGTCAAGTCAATTTAGTTTTATAGTGTCAAATCATAACAAATGCTTTATATTGTAAGCTAAAGATCCTCCAGTAATACTGAGAAAACCCAACGATCAGATCACCACCTATGAGCAAGCACTTGGCGTCAGCGGGAAGAAAAAACACCCTTTTAACAGGAACACAGCATATTAGATCATGTGGTTATTGTGCTGTCATTGCAGCTGTGTTTTGTAAGTAGACCTTTAGAAAAAAGCAACGTACAACTTACCAAATTTACAAAAAAAGTAACCATGAGCATGTTGTGCACAAAGAGCCACCCTACCACCAGGAGTAGAATCTCTTAACACTTTGTGTCTCTTCCTTACCAGACCGAGGTGTACGACGACCCCTCCTCAGTCCAGCCCCCCCAGTTCCCCTACCAGCAGACTCCCCAGGTCTTCCTCTTCTCTCATCCCGCAACCGAGCACCTGGACCTCGATACGGCCACCACGCTGGCCTGGAGGCTGCGAGGCCTCGCCCTGCTGCTGCTTGTACACAGGTGTGCAACAGCTCCAGCTACATGTACGAGCATGGATATGAAGACATTAAGATAATTTCTTTTATGGGTTTGTGTGTTTCCAGGCAGAGCCCTGCAGTGAAAACCCTTGATGAGTACAATGCTGCTTACAGGCTGCCTGAGAAGGTGTGACTCTAACATGGCACGAGATAATACACAGAATGAGAGTACCTGTTATTCTTACCCACGTTTTTGTTTGTGTGTGTGCACCTCCAGAGTTTAGAAGTAAAGTATTTGACCTTAAACAGCCTCGATGAGGTGTTGGTGCTGTTCGCAGATCAAGAAAAAGATGAAGAGGAGGAGGAGGATGAAGAAGACAATGAAGGTGTGGATGATGATGAGGAAGATTCACATTTTGGTAAAGGGACTCAAGAGTGAAAGAAGCGTGAAGAAAAGGAAGAATGAGAACAGGAGATTAACTTTTTTGTGTCTGCATCTGTCTCCAGGCAAGCTGGACGATGAAATCGCAGCAGCAGTTTTTGAAAACAGAGGCACCTTATCGGACATGGATTCAGTTACCCAACTGACGTCTGACAACTTTCACAGTGCAGTAGCACAGAGTGGCCTCACAGTGGTGCTCTTCTACCTCAAATGTAAGACAGAGTCGCTGCTTTAGAGGCGTCTTGGCACTTTAGGCAGTTAATACAACAAATTCAGTATTTACCAGGAAAGAGAAACTACATGTATAGAATCATCAGAAAAATCTGATATAAAACTCTAACAATGTTGCTCATTTACCGTACTTCTAACAGTCTTTATGAAGCCTTTTTCCTCCCCATGGAAGTTATACTTCTACCACCATATTTACTGTTTTGGAATTCATCTCTTTCATATAATGTCTCTTATATGAACCAGGCATACTTTATGTTTAAAAAAAAAAAAAAAAAGTTTTCCTCTTGAACATGAAATGCAAGTAAATTGCAGTTTCTGTTTTCTCCCACCAGGGGATGCTGTTTCAATGGCTTTTCTCAGCTCTTTCATTGAAGTTGCAGAGAGACTTGCAGGTAAACAAGCAGTTTTTTTGGGGGGGGGGGGGCTATGTTTCCACTGTTTATTTTAGCAGACGTCAAAACAGAGATCTGTATTTGAACAGAAGTGTGTTTGGATGGCAGTACCACGTCAGTTATGACTCCTATTATTGTGCTTTACAGTTTGTCTAAATTTACAAAAGATGAAACCCCCTTGTGAACCAACATACAGTCGTCTAAATCCATGTACTGAATGAATTGCCCTTTTGCCTTAACCACAAAGGATTGTTATCTAGGCAGATGTAATATTCAGGCCTCATTTGCACATTTCAAAACTTGATTAATAGCAACAATGGATAGAAAATTCACTCATCAACACATGATTTGCTCTCACTGACCTTAAGACTCAGAGGTCAACGAAGTTCAGATGAGTGTGGTCGACTGCAGCGAATGGACCGACCTCTGCGCCGCTCAGCCAGGCAGTGCTGTCCCCTTCCAGCCAATCACTGCCTTTCCCAGTGTCTTGCTTCTTCACCCCCAGCATCCGGCCCAGCACTTCAGAGGAATGCTGGGTAGTGAGTCACTACATCGCTTCATCATGATGTGAGAAAACATGAATATAACTTTGAAGTCATATATAAGCCTTTAACCTCAGTCGGGTCCAAATCAAGGACTGATGAAATAGCAGTTAGTGTACTTGTACAATCCTTTCCCTTTAACCTGAAATAGAAATGGAGGTGTGTTTAGTCTTGTAGCGCTGTCTTTTTAATGTCAGTCTACTTACATGTACACGTGTGTTTGTGTGGACTTGATTTTTTTAACCAGAAGCCGTGTAGCTTCTCCTGTTCGTCTGTCCACTCTAGAGGAAGCGCAATCATTCCTTCTGGAAGTGCCTCATCCTGAGCTAGCAGGGTACCAGCTTGACAGAGTTGTGGGATTGTTTGAGGCCCAGACACAAACAGGTAAGATGTTGTTATTGTGCATTGTTGTTGCAAGGGAAGCCTCAGTGCAAATGCTAAACTTCTATTAGTTATGGTTATACTACTAAGGAAGATCTCCCAGTAGCTGCAATCAAAACAAGAACTTTTAAGGGAGTGGGGGAGAAATACTTGGAGGTGTTTTGTAGCTGTTAATTAACACTTTTGTCTGTACTCATTCACATTCAAAGCTATCTCAATGTTAGCATTGTGTTTACAGTAACAGAGTAGGTGTAATCAGCTAATACTTACTCTGGCTAATATATAAAAGATACATTTAGCTACTGTGACCTCTGTTGGTTTGTGAACTCCTGTTTTAAAGCGATGAGATGAGTGTTTTTACTGTTGCTATCTTGGTGTTTGGAAAGTGGGGGTGATAAATAAGGGGCAGATCACTACACATGATCACTATATGAATGGGAGTGGTAAACAATCGAGTGGGAAAGTAGCTGTCTGTCTGCTTTGTCACAATAAATTCAATTTCATTTATATAGCACCAAATCACAACATCAGTCATCTCAAAGTGCTTTATATTGTAAGGTAGACCCTACAATAATAGATACAGAGAAAATATACTAGATACTGGAACCAATGAAGGGAAGCTCTCTCTTTCATAGGAGCTACAGTATTGAGAGTCGTACGTAATGAGGAGGTAAAATTATTAACAAGATAATCTTCCAGAAGGAAGTCGCCCAGGATTTTCACATTGATATCACTGAGGCTGCTTGCTTGGTGCATCCACTGCGACAGTTGAGCGATCGGTCAAAATAAATTGCAGTGTGAGTGTTCATGGTAATGTGGAAATATATCACCTGATCTAACAATGCAGCTCGTTGTTGTGCTTTCATTCAGTTCTGGACAACACAAACGAATGAGTTCAGATTCTGCTCATTGTTGATTTTAGTCTTTTCCTCTTTGTTATTTTAAATAGACAGTGTGTTTCCAGTATCTTGTATTACTTACTCTTTCTTTCCAAATTTTTCTTTATTGCCATGTTTAGCAGCGTTTACCGAAGCAGCAAAGTCCCTGAGAGGAGACGCACTGACTGGACTGCTGACAGATGAACTGGCAGAGAAATGGTACGAGCTCTACCATTTCAAGGTTGAGGCAATTTGGCAAACTGCTTCTTCGAGTTTAAAGTCCTAAATTACTGGAAGTTTTGAAAAACACACTGTAGCTGAAGTTTGAAAAGCACAAAATATAGTTCCATGAGTTGTCTGTTTTTCCTAACTTTGAAATGTAGGATTTCCAATTGCTTTTAAAGGCTTTAGGAGATGGACAGTTAAGCAGTTTGTTTTTGAGGGGTGGAAATCCTACATGTACCTACTATAATCCAACCTGGCTTTGGAAAGACGCTTTAATCAGTGTTGTAGTTACATTTTGTAAAGGTTTAGACATACCTGTCATTAGAAACTTAGCTGTGATTCTAATGTTTAATATTTAAACTTTAACCATTTAAAATATTGTTTATTAGTTTTACTTATATTGTGCGTGTGCGTGCGTGCGTGCATGTTGACTATGCAGGGCTGCAGACCACACTGTAGACCTTCCCGCAGTGTTAGTGTTTCCATCTTGGAGGACACACACTCATCCTTTCACACTGCCTGCCTCCTCGTCTGCTGAAGAGCTGCTCACACACATTAACACTGCGCTGCTCCACCCAATGGTAAACCATAGTGTGTGTGTGTGTGTGTGTGTGTGTGTGTGTGTGTGTGTGTGTGTGTACACTTGTCTTTATCATTTTTTGCAAAATTAGTCACAAATTCAAGTTGGATGACTTGTTTCAATGCAATCATCCAGTCAGGAATAGTGAGTGAATAACTAAGTCCAGCTTGATTTTAATCACTATAATCCGTCCATCTTCTTCCTCTTATCTGGGGCCGGGTCGTGGGGGCAGCAGCTTAAGCAGAGAAGCCCAGACCTCCCTCTCCACGGCCACCTCTTCCAGCTTCCGAGAGATATAAACTCTCTAGTGTGTCCTGGGTCTGCCCCAGGGCCTTGTCCCAATGGGAGATGCCCAAAACACCTCACCCAGGAAGCGCTCATGTTGCTCATGGAGGAGCAGCAGCTCTACTCTGGGGCCCTTCTGGGTGGCTGAACTTCTCACCCTATTTCTAAGGGAGAAGCCAGCCACCCTTCGGAGGAAGCTCATTTCCACTGCTTCTATCCGCGATCTCGTTCTTTCGATCACTACCCACAGCTCGTGACCATAGGTGAGGGTAGGGACATCGATCGGCCAGTAAAGTGAGAGCTTTGCTTTTACACTCAGCTCTCTCTTCACCACGACGGACCAGTACAGTGTGTCCGCTTCACTGCAGCCGCACCAATCTGTCTGTCGATCTCCCGCTCCCTTCTCCCGTCACTCTTGAACAAGTACCCGAGATGCTTAAACTCCTCCACTTGGGGCAGGAACTTGTCCCTGACCCAGAGTGAGCACTCCACCCTTTTCTTGGCCTTTGAGGACCTCCTTAATCCCACTTGAAAATACATTACAATACAATATACAATTCTTGGATGTTTATAAAAGCCACTATGGCGTGTTCATAGTATCATAGTCTCAGGTAATGGGCTTCACATGTGGTTTAGTTACGGCTTTCCAAATACAGAGGTCATGCCAGGTCAGAGTAATGCTTCGGTAATCCTTGATGGATGATAAGATGGGTTAAGGGTCTGATTCCTGCTGTGGAAATGCTTCCATGGAGCTTGGGATCAAAAGTCCAGTCAATGACACATTCTCCCCTCTGGCTGTGCTGATGACCTCACACCAATCAATCACAGAATATGACTTGATACAATGAGTTAAATGGAGACATTAACACTTGCTTCTGTGTTATTTATGATGGTGAGAGAGTGACCTGGACTGAAATGTGTCATATATAATTCAAGGAGAATTGCACCCTCAGAAAAATCCCTGCTAGTGTTAAAAGCTGCTGACGGGACTGATGAGGCGCTTTGTTTTATATCTCTTTGTTTCCTTTTAACTGTACAGAATTCGGAGAGTATTTAAACAGAAACGTGACAGTAATTTGTGTCAGTTATAGTAGATTGCACAGGTCAGCATTAAATCAGATTTGTGCATTGTCAGCAGATGACTCGCAGTACCGTCCACTCTCATGGATACGTTTATTTTGCAGTCGCAGCCTTGTACTCGTGCTCTGCTTAGTAAATCTTTATCACTTAATATTGGCTCAGCCATCTCACTATTTAATTGACAGACCCTCTTAAAATTCCACCTGCAGTTTTCTTCACAGGAAGTAAACAGCTGCTTCTAACATGCTTGGTGCTGACCTTTGTAAGCAGGTTTTCTGCAGGATGTTGCAGGTGCAGCAAAAACCAGTGATGTGTAAACTTTGGATAATTAGCCGAAACTCAAGATTTGTGCTGATTGTGTCAAAGTCAAACCTTCTCTTTTTCATTTGGGATGTTGTTCATTTCACTGGCCTGTGTTTTATCTGGTTTGTAGTGTGATGACTGAGTTTGTGAAAATGCAGATATTTGAAGTCTTTGTGTTATTTGGCACTTCTTCGTCCTCTTTTCATGATTTCTATCCCCAGCCTGAGCTGACTGTAGAAAATCTGCCATCCTTCCTCTTGCTGGGCAAAGCCCTACTCCTTCTGTTTGTGGGAGAGGAGGAGGACAAGATTGGGCGAAGGCAGAACCAGGCGCTGGTGAAGGAGATGAGAACATTAGTAGAGTCGGAAGGGGAAACGATGGAGCGATATTTGGCCTGCTGGATCCATCTGTACGTTTCTGTTTCTGCTTATTTGCTGCTCTATTTTTCCATCGTGTACACAATCCAAAATCCCCACTTTTTTATTTATACTTTTTTTAAAAATATATTTTGTTTTAGTGGACGCACTACAGCTGGTATGTCCGTCCTGGGGTCATACGTAGGCTTTATGCCCCCTCTTCCTGCACTAGTCCTCACACACTTGCCCTCTGGAGACCAAATATACCAGTACCCACCCAACACCCCCATAGTGGCTTCCTCAGTCCTTCACTGGCTGCAAAGGGTCGAGGATGGTACTGAGTCACCAACAGGTAAGGAGGAGAGAAGAGAAAGCTTAAAGCTGAGTTTACAATCCCATAAATTCCAAGACAGCTATGCTATACAGCTATAATTCTGCCTTATTACAGACAGTTAATGAACCGGTCACTCTTAAAAGCAGAATTGAGAGTAGAAATGTGCAAGATTACCTTAAAGATTTCAATGTTCAGGTCACCTTAGTCTGGATGGAATTTCCAGTCAATAAAAAATCAATAATAAACAATTCAACTATGCCTCAGATTTACCTTTAGCAGTTTGTAGATTCTAGTCACCTGGAATTTATTTGAGTTACAAGCACATTTTGAAAATCTCGCACAAAGTCATCAAATGAGACTGGATGCAACGACAAAAGCAGACATTGTGTGTGATTGTTGACTGACCTTTGTGATCAAGAGGCTGTCCTTCTGTCTATTTACATTTGCCTTTCTACATACAACAGTTAGTCTGAGAAATTACTTGTACTGGTGATATTTCTAAATAGAAATAATACCTGTGGTCAGCACATTCCCACCATAAAGACTGACTACACATTCAGCAGTCTTCTCTATCAGTGAGAGAACTGTTAATATAACTGTTGAACGTAGTTCAGATATGAAACCCGAACTATCTGGAGTCCTCTTTTAGCTCTGGAGTGTATAAAGGCAAGAGCCGAGATAAGATGCTGGTCTCCATCACTGAAATGCACAACGTTTAATTGATTCTCTGCACACAAACTGCAGACTAACAACCTTTTTACTAATGCAGCAGGACTTAAGGTTCTGTTTTTGACTTGCTGTAATCTTGTTTTAACCAAAACTCTTCTGCTGGATTGCAATGTATTCATTTTTACTATTCATCGATTTGGAAATGCTGTTAAACCTGTATTATGTTTGCAGACTCGCATTTAGTTTACAGGTAGCGATGGTTGTCATATATGAGTGAGTCCTAAAATTATTATTTGAAGTCATTTTATAAAAGTGAAAAAAGTTGTTGTGACGATTATAAATTGAACTTCAGGAACAAAAATGGTCTATAAATAAATAAAATTTTATTTAATTTATTTATAGAAATAAATAGAAGCAAAACTAAACACACTGAACATGGAACGCAAGACTATCAAAATAAACCAGGAAACACTAAGACACAGACTAACTCATAGCATGACACGGGAACTGAGAGGAAAGGACACACAAGGAAACAAGATGGATTAGGGAGATAACGGAGGAGATAACGAGGGGGACGCAGGAACAGATAATGGAGACGAGACACAGAGAGTGAGAGGAGAGACATGACGGTCTGGGGAAACATGGGATAAAAATGACAGGCAGGGGAGGGATGAAATGAGACATAAGGAGGAGAACATGGGAAGAGAAAAGGGAAAGAAGACACAAGGACACACACATAAACAGAGACACACAGAGAGGGACACAGAGGACAAAGACACAAGGGAAACCTAATAACCAAGGAGCTAAAACAGGACAACCTGGGCTATATAGAATAAACTCAAGAAGACTGGAGAAGTTAAGCCCGACTGATATATCGGCCAATATTAGCTATTTGCTGATATATTGTTATTGGCATTTAAAATGACTGATGAGTAAAGAAGACACAAACGAAATTGATGTTACAGCACTCTGACACCAGGTATCAACATTCCTGTGAAAATTCCTGTGTTTTACTTTCTAATCTTAAGACAAATATGCTTTTAACAATATGATTCATTTTAATTCTGTATGAAACTTCACATTATAATAAAATATTTTTGTTCTGTAGGTTTGCTGGATGAGGATAGCTGGCCACCTGCTTTTGAGTTCTATGACTTCTTGAAAATTATGGACATGCAGGAACCTGACTCTGCCCAGCAGCAAACTCCTAAGGAGGAGGAGGAAGAGGTTAATGTGAAAGAACATGTAGTGGTAGAGGACATGACAGGTGACAATCGTCACGCTCACTCTGAACTCTGAACATCAGATGGAAAGAACACTGCTGATCTGATTTGTCTGTTTCTTTGTTTAAGTTTTCTTTTCTATTAATAATATACAGCTTAAATGTTGGGTTACTGAGTATTTAATGAGAGATTATTATAATAATGTAATAATAGTAATAATAATATTTTTTCCATTGTGTTTTAATGTGACATGCTGGCTATTAAACCTTTCAGTTGTTCCTGGATGTTATTTTTGGATTTTTTTTTTTATTGAGACTGTTTCATTGTCTGATTTCTTACTGCTGTGATTTTGTGACTCTTTTAACTTTGTAGATGCATCTGATTGGCTGTTTTTGTTTGGTTTTGTTTTTAAAGCTGCTCATGTGCCAGTTAACTGAACTAATTATGTGTCAGTCAGTAAACTGTCCCTTAATTTCGTTGTAACTCATAAACCTTTGGAAAACAAAAAGTGTGTTTAACTATTTTTATGAACGCATTCATAAAAATGTGTTCATTCCATTCATTAACTCAAAAACCAGTCTTATGTGTTATCATCGTGTCATATCGTCTACTTGGTGAAACAAATATCTGTACCTTCGACAACATACGTTTTCAAAACAGACTCGTTACATTAGGTTCAGCAGTTTCATTTGTAGTGTTTATACTGAGGAGTTAAAGTGGGCTGGAAGGAGTGCAGGTGTCAGAATCTAGCTAGAGGAGGAAGCATGAAGACAGTGATGTTTATTTAGTTGCAGCTAATTTCAAATTCAGCGTTTCTATCAGCTCAACAAACACCAGCAAACACACAAACTCTGTGTGCAGTTTGTCACACTGTTTCTACTAGCTAAAGCTTCAGCTGCTGTATTTCCCAGGGACAGAACAGAGTGTGAGAACTTCACTCAGAGATGTAAGAAAAGACAGGACAGGAACAAGAGAGGTTAGATTTAAAGGATTACTCAGTGATGCCTGATAAACGGCAGATTTAAAGCTTACATATTTGCTAGGTATTTAATGGTTTCAGCTTAGTTTATTTTATCTAAAACTTAAGTGCACGGTCCCTGAGATTGACTCATACAGATCCCAGAGCACTCCAATGAAGTAATCAGTGAAGCTGATTACAGCTTAACAACCAGTACTGGGCAAGTTACCTTGAAAAAGTAATTAATTATATTTACTAGTTACTTCTTCAAAAAAGTAACTAAGTTAGTAACTGAGTTACAAGATTCTAAAAGTAATTAATTACTTGAAAAACAACTATTGCCTTACTTTAAAAAAATGTTTAACCCTCTGGTTATGTTATGTACAGTTATGTTTTTATTTTGACACACTGTATTGATCTAAAATCAGACAAAAAACATTAGATCCGATTAGAAAATGTTATATTTTTTACTGTTTCAACCACAAACATGTTTAATGAATCATATTTCATAACTTTAAATGCAAATATAAATGGTCAATTTTAAAATTAAATGCACAAGTTTTGCAAACCACAAAGTTTTTCACCCCTTTTTCAATAAGATGCCACACAAATTATTTGTGCCACTCCAAAAATTTCTGTCCAGTATAAAGGAGAACATCACAGCCTGATACCTGCAGGTCTGACAGCAGCAGGTGCATCACTCCCGTTTCTACCTGGAGACAGCAGTCACCTTATTGTTCTGACACACAACACAAAACTATCCTCGACACTACACACTAACTACATAAGACAACACATTACAAACACGTTAAACGTCACAAATCTCTCACATCTCAAAACTCGCTCTTTCTTTTTCTGCTGTCTTTCTTTCTCTCTCTCTCTCTCTGTTGATAAATAGTAACACGACCGCACCACATTTTCTTCTTAGTAAGGGTAACGGCGTTGTAACGATAGGAATAGAAATTAGTTAGATTACTCATTACTGAAAAAAGTAACGCCGTCAGTAACTCCGTTACTTGTAACGCCGTTATTCCCATCACTCTTAACAACTGACTGCAAATCAACTCAAAACCAAAACAAACCATGAGAGGAAAACCAATAGGTCAGCAGGTAAGAAGGGAACCACCTTCTAACATAATACAGCATGTGTGTTTTAGTAATAGCATTTTTACTTCAGCATAGCTGTGCACAGTTACCAGTTTGTCCTTGGAAAGTCCACATGAGTCCAGTTTTCATTCAGTCTTTTATTTATAGCATCTTTTAAGTGATGATATGGTCTGGGAATATATGTGAAGCTTGCTGTACTCATCAGTGAATGAAGAGCAAACAGTGTAGTACTATTGTCATGGGAACATGCATGTATTAATTTAGTGATTTATTAAATGTATAAATGTTATTATACTTGATTCTAATCAGATGCTGAGTCTTTTACGCTGATGGAAATGCAGATAACACCGATTTGATCTGTGACAAACTGAATGATTCGTCTCCTGTGCTCTTTTTAACAATGTTGCCTTTGACTGGTATATTTTTATGCTCTTTATACTGCAGATTTTTACGTCTCTCGAATAGTTAGTGCTAATAAGGATCATTTTCTATAGAAGAACACGGATATGATCAGTGAATTAGATTCATAGATGACCGCTAGATTAATTTGATGCTCAGTTACCCAACTGATGTCTGACAACTTTCACGGTGCAGTAGCACAGAGCAGCCTTACAGTGGTGCTCTTCTGCTTCTACTCGAAAGGTTTGCTTAGCAATTGTGAAAAACTTGAGGGACATAAAGTAGGGGATGCTGTGTTTATTGCTTAAGATAGCTCTTCCTTTTGTTTAAGCAAATTGTTAAAATTTAAATTGAGACATGTTAATTAAAGCTACAGAGGAGCACAGAAAACTACTGCATGTGTCATTCTGACAAATTTATTTTTCAGAAAGAAAGCAAAGAGCTGACCAGCTGAGTCACAGTGTAACGTATATGTTACAGCGTAATCAAGTGTTATTTATCATCAGATGATTTGCTCTCACTGACATTAAGAGTCAGACTTCACTGAAGTTGAGATGAGTGTGGTTGACTGCGGCGAATGGATCGATCTCTGTGGCGTTCAACCGGGCAATGCCATCCCCTTCCAGCCAATCATTGCCTTTCCTAGTGTCTTGCTTCTCCACCCCCAGGATTCGACCCAGCACTTCAGAGGTGGTCTATCCTTCAAGCTCGGGTCCTCTACCAGAGGCCTGGGAGCTTGAGGGTCCTGCGTAGCATCTTAGCTGTTCCTAGGAGTGCGCTCTTCTGCACAAAGATCTCAGATGTTGTTCCTGGGATCTGCTGGAGCCCCTGGAGCTCTTCTCCAAGCCCTTGGTATTTCTCGAGCTTCTCGTGTTCCTTCTTCCTTCTTCATATATCCAATCAGGAATAATGACTGAATAATTAAGTCCAGCTTGATTTTAATCACTTGAAAATAAATCGCTATAAATTATTGGCTTTTTATACTGGCTTTTATAATAATAAAAGCCAGTATAGCATGTTTATAGTATGTCTCAGGTAATGGGCTTCACATGTGGTTTCGTTACTGCTTTTCCAATACAGAGGTCATGCCAGGTCGGAGCATTGCTCCGACCTGGCATGGAAACAATCAATACAGATATTGCTCCATAGGTCAAGTTCGACTCTCCCTTTGAGTGTTTGTGGAATGTTGAAATGTGGGCGCTTGTCTTTTTTAGTGGTACTGTGAGGGAAAATATGATGTATGATAAGTCAAAGGAGCTTGCAAAGAAAAGCGTCTGGACTTCTTTGAGTTGCTTGAAGACGTTTCACCTCTCATCCGAGAAGCTTCTTCAGTTCTAAGGTCAAATGGTGGGGACTCTCCACCATTTGACCTTGGGGAATATGGGGATGGAGGTGGACCCCTGCCTGGTGGCTTGGATCTCCGACTACCTCACCGACAGACCACAGTACGTCAGGCTGAAGGACATCACGTCTGACACTGTGGTCAGCAGCACAGGAGCACCACAAGGAACTGTGCTGTCCCCTCTTCTCTTCACCCTGTACACCTCTGACTTCTGCTACAACTCTGAATTATGCCATATTCAGAAGTTTGCAGATGACACGGCCATCATGGGGTGTATCTGGGATGATCAGGAAGAGGAGTACAGAAGTCTGGTGAGGAACTTTGTCGCATGGAGTCACACAAACCACCTGCAACTCAACACCTCAAAGACTAAGGAACTGGTTGTGGACTTCGGGAGGTCTAGAGCAGGTCCACTGCCGGTTCAGATAGAGGGGGAGGAGGTGGAGGTGGTCAACAAGTACAAGTACCTCGGGCTGTGGGTGGACAATAAACTGGACTGGTCATGCAACACAGAGCACCTGTATAAAAAAGCCCAAAGCCGACTGTACTTCCTCAGGAGGCTGAGGTCTTTTAACATCTGCAGGAAGCTCCTGAGGATGTTTTACCAGTCGGTGGTTGCTGGAGTACTTTTCTATGCTGTGGTGTGCTGGGGGAGCAGCACAGCAAAGAAGGACTCATCCAGGCTGGAGAAACTGATCAGGAGGGCTAGCTCTGTGGTCGGCATGAAGCTGGACACTCTGGTGACAGTGGCAGAGAAAAGGACATTAAAGAAACTGATGGACATTATGAACAATGCTGGGCATCCTCTGCACACGGCCATAAACAATCAGAAGAGTCTGTTCAGTGACAGGTTGCTTCTCCCCAAGACAAGAACTAACAGACTTAAAAACTCCTTTGTCCCACACGCCATCAGACTGTTTAACTCCTCTCTGGAGGGGAGAGGGAGGGGAAACAGGAGGACAAAGGAGGGGGGAACAACTAAGCTGTAGTGCCTCTTCACCTCACTGTACAATACCTTGTGCAATACTTTTGTAAATAGTCAACAGTGCAATAGACTCAATACTTGAAATGTGCAATTCACTTGTATTTTTATTTTTTATTCCTATTTATTCTATTTATCCCCTTTGTATATTTTATTTATATTTGTCTCTGTATTTATATATATGTGTGTGTGTGTGTGTATATATATATATATATATATATATATATATATATATATATAAATAACAATTCTGTAACTGTAACTTCGGTCGTTGCTGTGCTTTTTGGAAGTCGAATTTCCCAGAGGAACCCACCCGAGGGATTAATAAAGTTCTATCTTATCTTATCTTATCTTATCTTATCTTATATGCAATGCATATCGTGCAAATGATAGAGAAAACAAATTTGTGATGGTTTCCAGTGTTCTGTGGTTTTAGATTTTTTTCTATGTTTTTCCTATTGTCACAGAATGCAATCCAGGAAAATGCTTGTTCAAAAGTGAGTTAATTCTTTCATTTCCTTTGAGGTTTTTTTTCCATCCTTGCATATGGATCCAGTTCCACATATTTGTATGAGTGATCGTATGCTTGTTCAACTTTGGCATGATAAACAAATGAACACAGCCGAATTGTTAGTTGAAAAGATAATATTGGTATTGGCCAAGATATTTAAAATCAGTACAATTTGGATTTGTTGTTATTTTATTCAGCCTTCAGTTTCACAGTTCACAAATGTACTAGAAAGACATCAGACTGATTCTTAGCACTTTTCTACTCTCCCGGAGCGCTCAAAGTGCTTTGTACAACATGCCACATTCACCCATTGACACAAGCACTTTCTTCTATGCGCGGTGCTTCCTAGCTAACATTCACACTCCTTTGGGAAGGTTACTGAGTTAGTAAGACAGCTATGCTAAGGATACTTGGGATGCAGACTGGGGGAGCCAGGCATCTACTAACCTTCGGCTCAGTAGATGACCTACTCTACCTCCTGAGCTACAGCCGCCCATTCAACAAGTACAAAAAAGAAATTAAAGATCAATCAGTGAGAGAAAAAAGTTATTTAGATTTGACCTTCTTTGGCCTTCAGCATTGCCTTAATTCTTCATGGCATCGATTCAACAGATTCAACATCAGATTTTGGTCCATACTGACACAAAAGCATCACGTAGTTAATGATTTGTTGGCTACACATCTATGATGCAAATCTCTTGTTCCATCACATCCCAAAGACGCTCTATTTGATTATGATCTGGTGATTGTGGAGGTCATTTGAGCACATTAACCTGCTGGAGGCAGCCATCAGAATATGTGTACACTGCGGTGATAAAGGGATGGACATGGTTAGCAACAATATTTAGCT
Source organism: Diplotaxodon limnothrissa (assembly GCF_057381915.1). NCBI lineage: Eukaryota > Metazoa > Chordata > Actinopteri > Cichliformes > Cichlidae > Diplotaxodon > Diplotaxodon limnothrissa. Next base: position 34,127,003 of record NC_140617.1, on the reverse strand, counting down.
AGGCTGTGGTGTTTAAACGAGGCTCACCAAATATTTTCTCTTTTTTGGACAATTCCCTGTAAAAACCTTGAGATGTTTTTGCAGGAAAATCCCAGGAGATCTGTCGTTTCTGAAATACCGAGAGCAGCCCATTTGACACCAACAACTATGCCATGTTCACTTAAATCACTTTTCTTCCCCATGCGGATGTTGTATTTAAAGCATCAGCAGGTCATTTTATCTAAAGGTGCCTGTTCTTTTCTAAGAACACTAAAAAAATAAATGAACTGTTAATCATTCAAGATTATGATTTCTTGGAAAATGACCAAAAAGAAAGACTTTTAAAATAAAAACAAAACAACATCTCACAGTGAAAAACGTCGACCTACTAGATCTACTAGATCTCCTCCCCTTTTTTCCTTTTTAGCTCTTCCAAATCATTAGTTGTGCGCTTATACTTAAGATTCATACTTTGTGAATATGTAGAGGCCGCACACTGAAGAAACAAAGAAAGAAAGAAACAACAGACACACACATGCCTGAAAAATGTTAGTTTTAGAACATTTAAAATAAAATCCTCTGCCTCTTTCATATTTAATCAGGAGGGACATGTACGAGAGTTTTAAATGTTAGAGGACGGTTTCATTTTGTAGAGCACTCAGTGATGACCAGGTTTGAAACCAATCTGAAGTCTGTATCACTTCCCTGAATTACATTTGAGCTTTGCATGGCACAGTGACTCAGCATAATCACTCAAAAAGGAAATGGCCGTGCATATTTCAGGTATATAACTAGATTATGGTCTAATCACACAGCCCCGTGTCACACGCGAGTGATGACATTAGTGTCCCCAGACTGTGTGTATCATTACATTTGTGGAAATTAAAAACACACACACACACAGACCACATTTCTATGTTGCCTGCGTGTTTGTTTGTTCTCTTGGTAGTACTTAAAAGAAGTCATGTTTTTTTTATGCTCACATCACCATACAGTACTTTGAGTAAAAGCAGGCCATAGTTGTAAAGGAAAAAATGGCTAATTTCATGTGCTGTTGCTTCAAAGTATTTTTCTGGTTTGCATAACATCGACCACAGCCTGTGGTTCCAGCTATTTGCGCGAAAAGGAAGAATCTGGCTTGTTGTGCAGGACATGCTATGTGTAGTCTATGGCATAGTGACAGACAGATGTAAGCATGTAAAAAGCCAAGGAAAAAATCCAATGATAGAGACGGAGAAATACAGAAGAAGAGAGAGGAGGATGCTTTTTATAAGCTTAATCTTGTCTGTTGGAAATAGGATGTGTTATCTGTGATTGTATATTTTCCTGTGTGTGTGTGAGTAAAGTTTATCTGGCTGGGAATATATACTCCCAAGTTTGTGTGTATCTAAATCTCAACCATAATTGCACAAAAAAACTCCTATGGGAGGTCAGATAATCTGTGTTCTCACAGACACAGATCCCATTGCCAAAACCACACTGCATACAAGATGACGCGCATCACCCCTCCCCAAGCTCAGTCGTGATAATCAGTAAATCTTTATTACTGCAACGTTATCACTGGATGACATTAAAGCCTTTATCACAAATAAGGGACTGAACTGGAACCAAAGACAGCTTCTTTCTGTGGCATGCGGTTTTACAGAAAGGCAAACACAGACACAACTTGTACCACATTAAAACATACTGTTCTGTACTGCCTGTCTTTTATTCTTTTAAATACACGACAGCCTCCTGCAGCTTGCTGTACTCTTTCCTGTGTGAAAAACTGTAATATATTATTACTTATGCAGTTAAATAAATATCTACTGTATTACCAAAAATGATTATTTTTTAAATATTTTGATGAAATAGTAAAAAAGTAATTGTTTTCTGTCAGACTTAGGATACATGTATTTGTTTAAGAAATACAATTGTCCCCTTATTGCTGGCAGAGGCAGGAATTTCTCTGTTCTACATAATCTGCTATTCAATTAGGACACAGATTTCAGGTTGCATTAAAACACATTATTTCCATCATGTGTTCAGATATGAATGCTTATTTATTTTTACCACGCAAATCTATAATAAACTAAGAAAAATGAACAGCACGTGACACAATTATTGTGTGTCCTTGCCCCAGGGTTGTTGTTGCAGTCTCCACTGTGTGCAGTGCTGCATGGGAATGCTCCAGTCACTCAGAGCTAAACGCATGGCTGTACAGTCATCCAACTGACACCACAAAGTGAAAAATGGCTTAATTTAAAAAATTACTCTTAGATATGGATTAAAACTATAACAAATAAAAAATGTAAACATATCATATAATTTTTTCTTTCAAAAATCAGTCCATTGGGAAGTGTAGCATTTAGTTTATTGAAAATAAGTAGCAGGTAAAGCTTGGTAGGGTCAGGGAGCTGTCTCAGTGCAGAAAGTCCTCAGGCTGAGACAGAAAGGAGGAAAAAAAACGTAGTCTTGGGCAGGTAAATGCATTAGGAGATGAGGTGTGGTCATTTATTTAGTTTACTTTATTTGGTATAATTGGCTAGTTAGCCTTACACAATTACTTTTTTTCAACTGGTGGCTTATTTTAAATTTCTATTTTCAGTATTTTCAGTCTCATTTGAGTTTTCCACCTCGTCAGACAGTCACGGTCAAAAGGACAGCAAAGCCTAGAAAAACTATTTACAAGACTTCTTAAATGTGCTCTCTGCCTTATTTATAGCCATATTTCACAGATGTATTGGTTAAGCAAATAAACCTGTTTAAATAGACCACAAAACCACATGCCATAATGTTATATTTTATTTGAAATTTCACTCAGTCAACCAACCAAAATGTTGTTGGATGAAAAAGCACAAGATAAAATAATTTACAATTAATTATTTTTTCCTGGTTCTCATTATGTGTTTGCTAGCATCACCAGGCATCAGTTAGCCTATCAAAAATCTACTAATTTATTCATGAATATGCCAACATGTTTTACTAAAGAGGTGAGTTTGACTCATGTGTACTGATGACATACATTCTTGTTTTGTTTTTAAAGAAAAACAGCTTACCTTTTAAAAATGCACTTCAAATTTCTATGCTGCTATATATCTATGGCATGATTAGTGTGCATTGCTTACTTGTGGCCACAATTGCAAGTTTTATCTTTGCTATGAAGAAAACTGGTCCTGGGATCAAGGGAGATGACTCCAATCAAGGACTCAGAGGTCCAAGTACTCATACACATCCATTAAATGGAGTCAAACTACAGTTTTCAACTGGAACCAGGGCAAGCAGAGCTTTATATACGGTCTGGTTATTGTCCACAAAGACGCATCCAAGGGAGGTGAAAGACATTTTTATGTTGGCATACCATACCCCAAAGCTTTAAGAAAATGTGTCTCCTTCCTGGTTCATTGTTCATGTTGCAACCCCCTAAAGTCATCCTCATGACCCATTTAACACGTGCTAATCTCACGTATTATCATATTTAATACAGTGATGGTTTGTCTTACAGTCAGGTCAGACTGAAAGATGTTACAAGGCAACTTTTCTTTGGCATACACTTATTTTTCCTCTGTTCTGTTTTGGATTTGTTTCCAATAAATACAGGAATATCTTCCAGATCCTGGGTCCTCAGGGGCGAAGGAACGAGCCGGGGTGTATTTTTGTTACAGCTGCTTAGCAGAACTGTTTTCTTGGGTTTAAATTGTCCTATAATTCCCCTGCTTCAGGGTGCGGCTATTGAATGGCTGTGATTTAAATTTGTATTTTCATTCTGTAATCTATCTTTTTGTGCAGACCTATAAAATTGACTGTTGAGAACGATTTTATTACACACCATAAACTGAAATTCCAAATAATGTGACTTAGTATGTTTATCATGAGTTTTCCAAGGAAATTCTTTTTTCTCTCTTGGGGAATTACAAAGGTATGCATCAGTGTTGAATGTGTTTTTTTCTATTTTAAACTCCATTGAACATTACTAAGATTTGTTGCAATGTCACTGGTGACGCATGTTACCCTGGAAAACACCTACCACCATTTCCAATCTTTAAGCCAAGGCATAAAAAGACTGACACAATGGCGTGGTAACCCTGTTGAGTCAATTTTAGTAAATTCGGACTAATGACATAATGAGTTGAGTTATTTATTTTGCCTATTACACTGACGCAGTCATGACTGTTGAATAAAGGTGTGAGTTCTCTTTCTGTCTCTGCAGACTAACTCTGTAGACAACTCAGAGAAGCTTTGTTGAGAATATAATTTAATAGTGCATGTTAAGCACTATTTTTATTCTTTTGAAGTAAAATTCTATTTTTGTCCTATAAAAGAGCAGACTTTCCCACCACTAAGCTCCTTGGCTTAGCTCTCATAATAAAACAGATCATTCATCTTAACAAATAATTTAGATCTGAAAATATTTACACAGTCATTTTATATTTGAAATAAATTACTTGTACTTCCTGACCTTGGTTTCTGTGATTTGTCCAAAATGCCCAGAAACCTGACAACATCAACTATGCAACAATTTTCTAAAACTGGTTAGTCGGTTCAGCAGCATTTTAAATTATCTTTAGCAAGCAAAGAAAAAAGGTGGTGAAGAGAGCATAATTAGTATACTGCTAGGAATCTGGATTTGAGCAAGTGGTGTCTCATTGAGGACAAGCAAGGCAGACAGTGCTTGTTTGCAATTTTTACATTGCTGCCAACTCCAGTTGGCTGTTGTTGCTGAAAGCTACACTCATTTCATTCTCATAGGAAAGTGTAGTGGTGTCTGTAGTGGTTTTTTATGGATGTGTCTGTCTCCCATGAACAGTGACTTGAGCTGGGTAAGCTGAGAGGCCAGCAGCTTTCTTCGGGCGGTTAGTGCATGCACATTGTGGATTGACATCTAGTCACTGACTCTAAATTGATGTGAGACCAGCATGCAAGGCAAGCTGCTGCTGGCTTTGCTTTAACTGCTGTGAGATCAGTTACGATCTGCTCTTTCTGTGGAACCACCACATGCAAGCTTAGCAAGTAAACAGGCTTTAGGGATTTATCACAGTAACAGAGGAGTTTCCTCTTGCTAACCACCTTATAGAGTCAGTAGAAGAAGAAGTCAGAGGATAAAAAAAAAGTTGTTAACTCCTTTAATACATGATCAATGAAAGCACTGACAATGATAGAGAGGGGACAGCAACTCTGACTTTTTCTATAAAGGTTGACCAAATACAAGCTCAGAAGAACTTTCAGATTAGCATCTGAGATTAGCATGAGAGCTCACTAGAATACCTGAATGTATTAACTTTAACCATCTGCTCTGGCAACACTCCACTTTCATTTTTCAATAATATTTTGAATCTCCCCTGTAGATTTTGACAGTTAACCGTGCCACACACTACTCACGTCTTTTTATTCAACTGATTTTGTCACAGTCTGAGCTGGCAGACCGTGTAGAGTGTAGAATGGACCCAAAAGCAGACACTTGCAGAAAAAAGTAATATTAAACAAAAGGTGAACCATTTATTAAAGGCACAAAGCAAAATGCAAAATGAGAATTGACTAAATAAAATAAACTGAGCAGACTAAACCTCAAACTACCACACAGGAAAGATGGAAACGTGAGACCTGACGAGGAATCTAGAACATGGAGAGCTATAGGACACAAGGTAACTGACATAACATAAGCACACCAGAGTGATTACGGAGAGTGGAAACACATGGGGGAAAAGCTGGAACCAATAAATGTAGTCATATGGGGAAGTAAAACTGAAGACACTGGACACAGGACTGTCAAAGTAAAACAGGAAACATAAAAACGCAGACCAACTCACACAGCTTGACACGGGAGCTGGGAGAAGGGACACTCAGGGAAACTAGACGGACTAGGGAGACAATGGGAGAAGACACAAAGAAGGGAACACGGAAACAGTTACGGGAGACGAGACACACAGACATGAACAGGACACGAGAGACACAAACACAGATGACATGACAGACACATACCAGCAACACAGATGAGAGACCAAGACACAAGGAGAACCTTAAATTCAATTCAATTCATCCATCCATTCGCTTATCAGGGTTGGGGGGGGTGTCACTGGAGACTATCCCAGCTGTCATAGGGCGAGAGGCGGGGTACACCCTGGACAGGTCGCCAGTTTGTCGCAGGGCTAACACACAGAGACAGAAAGCCATTAGCAATTGTGTGAATGCCCCGAAAAGCGCTATATAAATGCAATTCATTATTTTTATTATTATTATTATTCACTCCCGCATTCACACTTACGGGCAGTTTGGATTAATCAGTTAACCTATCCCCACAAACGGCATGTCTTTGGACGGTGGGAGGAAGCCGGAGTACGTAGAGGGAACCCACATGGGGAGAACATGCAAACCCCACACAGAAAGACCCCAGCCTGATGGTGGAATTGAACTCAGGACCTTCTTGCTGTGTGGCAATAGAGCTAACCACCAGCTGCCCCAATCAATTCAATTCAATTTTATTTATATAGCGCCAAGTCACAACAATAGTCGCCTCAAGGAGCTTTATATTGTAAGGTAGATCCTACAATAATACATACAGAGAAAAACCCAACAATCATATGACCCCCTATGAGCAGCACTTTGGCAACAGTGGGAAGGAAAAACTCGCTTTTAACAGGAAGAAACCTCCGGCAGAACCAGGCTCAGGGAGGGGCGGCCATCTGCTGTGACCGGTTGGGGTGAGAGAAGGAAGACAGGATAAAGACATGAAACAGGATAAAGACATGGTGTTCATGTGTTTTTCAAATCAAAATCATAATCATATGGGTGGTCCTGCCCTGTAGCCACTCCATCCCAGTCTCATAACAGAATATGAAATAGTCGGAAAAAGGCTTTCTGTTTGTTTGGGAGGATCAATTTCTAACTTATCTATTTTGACAGAAAGTTTTTTTGATATCAGAGAAAGTTGGAAGGTGTTACCATGGTAGCCAAGAAAACAAAATGCATTTTAACCCAAACCACGATCTTCTATTATTATTCTTACCTAACCCAGGAACTTGCCTAAGCCTAGTTGTCAGTGCCTAATTGTTCACGAAGGGACATATTTTTTATTAATAAAGAAGAAATAAGAGCTGCAATAAAGAAGCTCACGTTCTCTGTCTCACCTGACACTGGTCGCACAGCCGTCCAGTGACTCCCGGCTTGCAGTGACACACTCCTGTCCTGTCATCGCATGAAGAGGTGCCACATTTGTCACACTCGCACTCTGGAAAGAAAAAAAGAAAAAAAAAAAAGGAAAAGAAAAACAGTGGGAAGGAAAAACAGGAAGAAACCTCCGGCAGAACCAGGCTCAGAGAGGGGCGGGGCCATCTGCTTTGATCGGTTGGGGTGAGAGAAGAAAGACAGGATAAAGACATGAAACAGCATAAAGACATGGTGTTCATGTCTTTATCAAATCATAATCATAATCATAATACATAACAATCATAAAAAACACAAGAAACTCAAGAAGCTTGGTCAAATACCCAGAACATGACAGATTTTTTTGTTTTTAATTTATTGTAATTGACCCCCCCCCCACTTTTTTTTCTTTTACATAGTTTCAAAACTCTACACCAATACCTCATAATGACAAAGTAAAAATGTTTAAATTAAATAAAAAACAACAACAACAAAAATATAATATATACATAAGTATCAACAGCCTTTGCTCAGTATTTTGCTGAAGCACTTTTCAGTGTGAGTATTTTGCAACAAGCTTGACACACTTATTTTTGGGCACTTTCCCAAGTAATGATATTTTATGGTTCTTTTACAATTCTTCAGCCAGGAATGAGTGTGGAAAGGTGAAAACCTCCATGTAGACTGCAGCAAGCTGGTAGCATATTTGAAGACGATGATGTAAGTTTGTAGCATTAGCTTAGATAAATGTGTCCATTAACCCTGCCGTCGATAGAAATCTAGAATGATGCTATTGATGTTATTAATTATTGTTATCTGCAATTACTTTTACGCTTGTATGTGTGTGTGCAATAGAGAGAATGTGAAGATAGATTTGGCTGCTACATTATGACCATGGATACGCTCATGCAAGAGTTTTTTCTAATGAAGATTATGTGCATGGAAATGGCCTAATTAGTGGTTTACTTTGTGGTTAATGCCATACCATCAAAAACAAGCTGGACAGAGACCACTAGAGCAGCTGATGCCTGGGACGTGCATGGAAAACAGAGTGTGTCGATCTATGTAAAATAGAGAAAGTAATGTGATTGGTGGTAATTAAGATGTTTGTTTAATTGAATTTTATATATGGTGGGGTGGTATTGTAACCAACTTTAAGGTATAAAGGTGAATTACAGCGCAATAATTACTTGGGCTCGTAATAAGACCCTGGCCAGAATCAGAAGACACCAAATTCGTATGGAGCCAAAGTATTGAGCAGCAATAATGACCTGGACACAATGTTAACTTTTGAGTAGCCACTCTTGTATTGTTACAAAGTATAACAGGTATTTGTCCAATTTGTACAGATAAAGTATAAAATAAAATAAATAGTGTGCACACTCAACAAAATAAAAGTACTCGTTGGGGCCCTTTAAGAATTTAGAGTTAAGCTGGCGATAGCCAACTTCAAAGGTCCTTGTGAATGTAACTGGAATGTATGAGTGTGTGGTGTGTATCTTCTTTGGGGTAGATCGTCCTCAAAGTGGTTGGCTCGCCATCTATCCCAACCAGAATATCGTCCTGGTCCTTGGACTTTTCCGTCCTCTCCAAAAAACCTGACCTATAATCCAGGTCATAAAATGTACATTCTAATCAGTCTGTTTCAGATGCATTGTTTAAGGTTAAAATACAAAATCAAAATATTGCATCACCTCATATTCATTGCATCAACATCTTAAATCTTATCAAATCTCACAGTTCTGTTGTACAACATTCAATTTTCAAGCATATCAAATATGAGAACTAAACATCTAAGTTGCTCAAATATTTCTCTATTCATGTAAACATTAATTAAACAATACTTATGGTAAGTAACCATTGACACTCAAAATACAATACACCATAACAAATTCAGAACTATGTGCAAATAAGCAACAAAATATACATATGAGTTCAGTTCAGAGGCATTAAAGCAGTGTGCTTAATTTCTCCACGCTATAGGCCTATTCGTGAGAGAGAAATGCACTAAAAATTACCCTCTAGATTACTTTAAACTCACAGTGAACTGACAAAATTTAGCTTTAGAGCAGCTAAGAACATGTTGCTCACCGTTGCTCTGTTTCACAAAAGCCCAACACACACTGGCGTTGGAATTGCAGCAGCTCTCCGGATGAAAGGTGAGTGGTTAGCCTGTGAGACACCGAGCTAGCATTAGCATGATCGCGACGGTAAGTCTCTACAAGTTTTTTCCATCAGAATAACACTCGTCTTACCGACGTTGCCTCTCTCCTTCATCCAGCCACTCGACTCCGGACTTCCAGCAGGTAAGTAGGCTGGTTTTCCTTCCTCTCAATCCTGAGTTTTCCTCTCTTTTGTCCGTGGATTTCTCGGTTTGAGTAGCAGATGCCTCCACTCCTCTTGCTGAGATAAGAAAAACCCGGGACACCATGCACCTCCACCTCACTTCCTGGCTGACAGGGTCAATGCGGCCTGGGTAGGCTCTGATTGGTTGCTGAGCTAGGTGCCCTCACGTGGGGTGAACTGAGAGGTGCATTCAATGGTCATAGGAAATACGACGCTTGTTGATGTGGACAGTTAATATAAAGAGAATAAGTATGATATTTTTCATCTGGGCTACACCCTCCCCTCCTGAACTCATGCACGTCCCTGTGCATGGTAGACAGTTAAATGATGATTATTTGACGGGTCAAGGAAGAGGGCGAAGCAGGCTCTTCACCATCACTGATGACATCGGCCCAAGCTGAAGACAGTCCTTGCAAGAATGATTTTGCTGCAGTGATCAGAGGATTGCCTAGCTCCGTATAGTCAAGCCGTCGTGGCGGACGACGGTTTCTCTCAGATCTCCTTACAGAATCATTTGTATCCATGTTTTCCCTTGTATCCACTGGGACTATCTCCTCCACTCTCTCCTCAGAATTCGCACCTCTGGTGCCAGCCTCCTGAAATGGAAGTTGCCTTTCTTGGACGTCTGGGTCATCAACAGGTGAGTCAGTTTCAGTTAAGGTTATTTCATCCACTTGTTCGGTCGGTGTGACTCCATTGGTAGATAAGTACTCAGTATCATCTGTAGTACTGTTAGGCATATCAGGTATGTTGCCAAAATCAGATTGGCTGTCAAAAACAGGTGGGTTGTCAATATCAGGAACATTTACAGGACTCTCACTCACTGTGTGGACAGGGGAACTCAACCAAACAGGAATGAGCAAATCATCTTCTTCGTCTGAGGAGTTCTCTTCCTCTAGCGCTGGATTTGCACGGGTTCTTGGCCTGCGTGACACTGGCTTCTGTACATGCTCACTGCTTTCCTCCACAGGTAGGTAGCCACATGGTAGCAACAGATCCCGGTGTAGTGTTCTTAGGGGACCATCTTTGTTTTCAGGCTTAACTGTATATACTGGGAGGTTGCCTGCCCTTCTCACCACTACATGCACAGTGTGTTCCCACTTGTCTGAAATCTTATGTTTGCCCCGGATACGGACATTCCTGACCAATACCCGATCTCCAGCTTCCAAGTCTGATGCAGTTACATGTCTGTCAAACCTCATTTTGTTCTTGTGAGCCATCTTTGCAGCCTTGTCCATAGCTAACTTGTAGCTTTCTTTGAGACGTGACTTGAGTTTTTGCACATATTCAGAGTGAGATGAGTGTTGTTCCTCTTGCACTGGCAGGTTGAATGCAAGGTCAACTGGCAACCGAGGTTGGCGTCCGAACATCAGTTCGTACGGGGAGAAACCAGTCACTTCATTCCTGGTGCAGTTATAAGCGTGGACCAGGGGTCTTACATGGTCACGCCAACAGGACTTATCTTGATCACGGAGAGTTCCCAACATATCAAGCAAGGTACGATTAAATCGTTCCACAGGATTGCCCCTAGGATGGTATGGGGTTGTCCTCACCTTGTGGATACCAGCCACCTGACAGAGCTCCTTGATTGTGCGGGACTCGAAATCTGGACCCTGGTCACTATGCAATTTTTCTGGGATGCCATAGTGTACCATAAAGTTCTCCCACAGACACCTTGCCACTGTGCGGGCCTTTTGATTAGGTGTTGGGATAGCAACTGCAAATTTAGTGAAGTGGTCCGTGATCACCAATATATCTTTGGTTCCACTCCTGTCAGCTTCCAGGGACAAGAAGTCCATGCACAAGAGTTCAAGAGGTCGTGTCGTATTAATGTTGACCAAGGGGGCCGCTCTTTCAGGCCGTGCCTTCCTCCGCACGCACCTGCCACACGTCTTCACTTTCCTTTCCACGTCCAAAGCCATCCTTGGCCAATAAAATCTTGACCTTACAAGGTCCAGTGTACGGTCGACTCCCATGTGACCCATATGGTCATGCAGGCTGGTGAGAACTGTGTTGCGAAGCTCAGCTGGAAGTACAAGCTGGTAGGTTTTCTGGGACCTCTCTTGGCGTCGCCGGTACAAGACATTGTTGCGGAGCTCAAGACGGTTAAGCTCTCGGAGGAGCAGTGGAAGCTCAGGGAACTGTGTGCGCACGGTTGGAGGTGGTGTGTCCCCATATTCGATCTGAGAAATAACATGCTTTATACACTGATCGGCTCTTTGCTCGTCTGCCAGCTCTGCCTCAGTTAGATGGGGAATGGTTGGCAGACCTCCAAACTGTTCCTCTTGCCCATAGCTATCAGGTACAGCACTAGGAGACACAGCAAGCACCTCCACCAAGGCAACACAATCTGCATCTGCCTCTCTTTCATTGTCAGGACTGACGCTGTAGGTGAACTGCCTCTCACAGATTGCTTTCACCACAGACTGATTTACAGCATTGATGTTGTCTGGATCACAAAGGTGATCTTGAGTGAACTGTTGTATGCGTTCAATCTCTTTTTGTGATTTCAGGTCGTCCGCTAGCCCTCCGTGTGGTCTGCGTGATAATCCATCCGCATCTCCATTCTGCTTCCCTGGACGATAGAGGAGTTTGAAAGAGAATGTGGACAGTGCTGCTAGCCACCTATAGCTAGTTGCGTCAAGTTTTGCTGAAGTCAGAATGTAAGTCAGCGGATTACTATCCGTTACAACAGTGAAGTGGTTGCCGTAGAGATAGTCGCTGAACTTTTCTGTAACTGACCACTTGAGCGCCAGAAACTCCAACTTGTGCGCTGGATAGCGATTTTCGCTCCGTGACAGCCCTCTACTTGCATAGCCTATGACTCTAAGTTGTCCCTCTTGCTCCTGATACAATACAGCACCAAGCCCGGTGGTACTGGCGTCGGTGTGCAGTATATAGGGTTTCTGGGGGTCAGCGAAGGCAAGTACAGGGGCAGTGGTGAGACTTTGGATGACTGACTCGAAGGCTTCCTGGCAAGCTGGCGTCCAGCGACCTCCGAAAGGGTCTTTTGGGTCATGGTACTGATGTGCACTTTGTCTTGCGTTTACTTTTGATTTCTTGTGGCTAGGTGGGTACCCCGAAGTTAAGTTGTGGAGAGGTTTCACAATGCTGGAATACCCCTTAACGAACCTTCTATAATACCCAGCAAAACCAAGGAACGACTTTAACTCTCGCAGGGTCTGTGGGACAGGCCATGTTTTAAGGGCCGAAATCTTCTCAGGGTCAGTCCGAACTCCATTTCTGGAGACCACATGTCCCAGATAACGGACTGAAGTCTGGAAGAAGACACATTTCTCTGGTGACAGCTTTAACCCAAACTCTTTTAGACGAGTGAGCACTTTCATGAGTCTTTCTTCGTGTTCCTCAAGGGTTCGGGAGAATACTATCACGTCATCAAGAAAGACCAATGCATCCTTCAAATGCATATCCCCCATGCACCGCTCCATTAACCGCTGGAACGTGCTGGGGGCGTTCGTTACACCCTGAGGCATTCTGTTGAACTCCCAGAAGCCGAGAGGGCACACAAAGGCCGTCTTCGGTTTGTCTGCTTCTTCGACCTCGATCTGGTAGTACCCTGATTTTAGATCAAGAACAGAGAACCACTGTGAACCATTGAGGGCTGAGAATGTGTCCTCTAGCTTCGGAAGGCTGTACGCATCTTTTATAGTCTGAAGGTTTAGACGCCTATAATCGATGCACAACCGGACTTGGCCGTTCTTTTTCCGGACTACCACTATGGGTGACGCAAATGGGGACTCTGACTCTCTAATAACTCCTGCATCAAGGAGTTCCTGAATGTGCTTCCGGACAGCCTCAATGTCCCGTGGGTGGATTGGCCGGGCACGTAGTTTGAAAGGCGTGCCATCCGAAAGTTTTATATGATGTCGCACCTGGTCCGTCCGGCCAAAATCCAGGTCGTGCTGTGCAAACACCTCAGGCATGCCGCTGAGCTGCTGAGTGATGCGCTGTTTCCATTCCAATGGAACTGGGGAGTCACCAAAATTGAAGGTTATGGTGGGCTCTTGGAAAGACGGAGTGTCTGGAGTTCTCTGGGATAGTTCTGACTGTTTGGTCTTGTTGTGTTCCTTTAATAGGATGGTCTGATAAGCACTAACCTCTGCAATAGTACACTTGGCAGGGATGACAATGTCGTGGTCAGACTCGTTGCTTATAACAACTGGCAACTTGTGGGGCCGCCGCTGGGGAAAGTCCACCAGACCGGCTTTAAGTAGCAGGCCACCGGGCAAGGGGGACGATGATGGGTACTCAATTACAACTGATTTTTCATCCTGAAGGCCCTCGCCAAGGGCGACTCCCTCCACCACTACAGTTGAACCAGCTGGAATGACTTGAGGCATCTTGCCAAGTAGCTTCACTACCCCCTGATGGGTGTCACTTGTCTGCTTCCGTCTCAACTCAATGATTTTGAAGACTACTTTGTAGCCATGTGGGAGGGGTTGACGATTGGCTAAGTCAGTCTCTGAGTAGATGTCGAACAGTACATCTAGGGTGTTTGTGCCTATGAGCATGAGGGATTGTGAAGTGTCAGGGACGATTAAAGCAAGTGTGTTTACATCTACTGGAACACCTATAAAGTCCTTTGGAAAAGTTATGGTCATTTCTATATAGCCAAAGTAAGGCACTAGCTGGCCATTAGCACCTTCCACTTCTAAGAGGTCATGTAGTGGCTTGATCTTTTGCTCTGAAAGGTGCTGCTGGTAAAATGACTCAGGAACAGTGGTAACTTGGGAGCCTGAGTCAAGAAGACAGTTGACTTCTTCACCTCTCACAGTCACTTGAGCTGTACTTCTGGTACCAATCAACTGTTTAGGGAGTTGGAAAGATTGGTTCTGCTCTGAATGGTTTAAGCCAGAACATGTTTGTGCTTTGACAGTCTTTGCTGGGGTACTTACTTTGTTAACCTCAGCTGTGATTTTGTCACCATTGTTTACGTCTGAGGGACATTGTTGACTCTCCTCAGCTCCTGTTTGTCCCACAACAGGAACTGTTAGATGTTTAAAGGTGAATCTGTACAATCTCGCGCTTCCCACTGGCATTGTTTCTCCTCCAACTGCTTCTTTTTTTCTGCTACTAGGTTGGGGTTAGCGGGGTCAACACAGCATGGAGCGATATGTCCATCTTCACCGCAGTTGAAACAATACCAGGGCTTGGGTCTGCCCCTTTGCCTCTTTGAAGTCTGTCTTTGCATACGTCCATCTACACCATGTGGCTTTGACATCTTACTCTGCGGCTTCCCTGCAGGGTCCTTGCTGTTTGCAAACTTTGTTTTTTTCTGTGACATGAATGTAGTTAGTTGACTTTGCAGACTCGCCACCTGCTTTCGCAGATCCTCAATAGCAGCAATGCTACTCCCATGTTTCTCCTCTGGTTCACAAACATGTGCACCCTGGAACTGTAACTGAGTTCTCTGCTTTGTGGTGCCAATGTGTTTTCTCATACGGTTAGTTTTTGCTTGCTGTCGATCTTCCTCAGAGCGAATCATTAACAACAGGTCTGAGAATTGGGGTGGGCTGCTCTTCTTTTGCTCAAGTTGCAGGGCGCTGAGTAGGTCGTTGTCCCAACATCCCCTGCAGAACTGTTTAAGTAGATGTTTGTCCACTTCTTCACATGCGACTCCCCCCCTCTTCGTGGCTCTGTTTAATGCTAGCTGTAGCCGGTGAAGGTAAGTGGATGACTTCTCACCTGGATCTTGAAGGGTGTTCAGGAATTGAGCGAAAAGTTCCTCACCATCTTCTACAGTGCCAAAGGCTGAATCTAGAAGCTGCAAATAAGTCACAGGTGGTGACTCAGGCCGCAAACTCTTAACTATATCAGCTGCTGGTGGGAGCAGGCTCTCATGGATCTTTCTGGATATTTGCAGGGGGGACATGCTGGGATCATTTTGGAGCAGTTCAATTTGTGTGCGCCATGTGTCATAATCAGTTTCATTGTTAGGTCTGGGAACCTTACCGGAGAAGGAACGGAGTCTCACCTGGGACTGGATGTGTGGGACAAGATCTTGCCTTCGTACGATATGCTCTACCACAACCTTCTGAATGTCAGGTGGGTTCAAGTCACTTACTGAGAGGGACGCTGCTCTCCTTCCATTAGTGAGGGGAACATCATCAGTGGCACCAGTATCACTTGGTGTAACATCTGAATGTGAGGTGTGACACTGTCGCTCTTTAGAAGCGGGTGGAGATACAACAGTGGTCTCGACATACGTGGGAGAAGGTTCTTCAGTGGTAGGTCGCATGGCTTCAACATCCTCCCCAATCTGACACATCATCTCCTTCAGCACCTCACCGTAGTCTTTGCCACTCAGCTTGGCTAGTTCCTTGAGTTCCGCCAAGTAGGTTTTTGTAACATTACTCCCAACCGTGGTAGTGTACATGCTACTGAGTGTTTTAATTTCATAGACAACGCTGGGATCAGCTTGTGCTGTGTATGTGTATGGTAAACGAGGTTCTAAACCTTCTAAGGCTGAACTGCTAGAGTATTCTACGATCAGGTTTTGGTAGAAGTTGGACAGTGAATCATCAACAAAAAGGACTCTTGTGATTTTACCATACTGTTTCAGAAAGTCAATGACCTGTTCATCTTTCTCAGATACCTGTGTTATCCCAGCGACAACAACCGCATTAGGTATTTTGACACCAGACTTTTGTATGAAATCCATGCTGGTCATTGCCTCAATATTGATGCTCAAATCAATTGGCTCCTGGCTGGCTCGCCACTTCTGTAACCAACTTTAAGGTATAAAGGTGAATTACAGCGCAATAATTACTTGGGCTCGTAATAAGACCCTGGCCAGAATCAGAAGACACCAAATTCGTATGGAGCCAAAGTATTGAGCAGCAATAATGACCTGGACACAATGTTAACTTTTGAGTAGCCACTCTTGTATTGTTACAAAGTATAACAGGTATTTGTCCAATTTGTACAGATAAAGTATAAAATAAAATAAATAGTGTGCACACTCAACAAAATAAAAGTACTCGTTGGGGCCCTTTAAGAATTTAGAGTTAAGCTGGCGATAGCCAACTTCAAAGGTCCTTGTGAATGTAACTGGAATGTATGAGTGTGTGGTGTGTATCTTCTTTGGGGTAGATCGTCCTCAAAGTGGTTGGCTCGCCATCTATCCCAACCAGAATATCGTCCTGGTCCTTGGACTTTTCCGTCCTCTCCAAAAAACCTGACCTATAATCCAGGTCATAAAATGTACATTCTAATCAGTCTGTTTCAGATGCATTGTTTAAGGTTAAAATACAAAATCAAAATATTGCATCACCTCATATTCATTGCATCAACATCTTAAATCTTATCAAATCTCACAGTTCTGTTGTACAACATTCAATTTTCAAGCATATCAAATATGAGAACTAAACATCTAAGTTGCTCAAATATTTCTCTATTCATGTAAACATTAATTAAACAATACTTATGGTAAGTAACCATTGACACTCAAAATACAATACACCATAACAAATTCAGAACTATGTGCAAATAAGCAACAAAATATACATATGAGTTCAGTTCAGAGGCATTAAAGCAGTGTGCTTAATTTCTCCACGCTATAGGCCTATTCGTGAGAGAGAAATGCACTAAAAATTACCCTCTAGATTACTTTAAACTCACAGTGAACTGACAAAATTTAGCTTTAGAGCAGCTAAGAACATGTTGCTCACCGTTGCTCTGTTTCACAAAAGCCCAACACACACTGGCGTTGGAATTGCAGCAGCTCTCCGGATGAAAGGTGAGTGGTTAGCCTGTGAGACACCGAGCTAGCATTAGCATGATCGCGACGGTAAGTCTCTACAAGTTTTTTCCATCAGAATAACACTCGTCTTACCGACGTTGCCTCTCTCCTTCATCCAGCCACTCGACTCCGGACTTCCAGCAGGTAAGTAGGCTGGTTTTCCTTCCTCTCAATCCTGAGTTTTCCTCTCTTTTGTCCGTGGATTTCTCGGTTTGAGTAGCAGATGCCTCCACTCCTCTTGCTGAGATAAGAAAAACCCGGGACACCATGCACCTCCACCTCACTTCCTGGCTGACAGGGTCAATGCGGCCTGGGTAGGCTCTGATTGGTTGCTGAGCTAGGTGCCCTCACGTGGGGTGAACTGAGAGGTGCATTCAATGGTCATAGGAAATACGACGCTTGTTGATGTGGACAGTTAATATAAAGAGAATAAGTATGATATTTTTCATCTGGGCTACAGTATGGTGGCGCAGTGGTCAGCACTATCACTTCACAGTTAGAAGGGTTCAAATTTAGCCTGATGCCTTTCTGTGTGGAATTGGCATGTTCTCCCTGTGTCTGTGTGGGTTCTATCTGAGTACTCCAGCTTTTGTCTAAAGAAAGGCTATGTGATTCTAAATTGGCCATAGGTGTACTTCACCATAACAGGCTCCAGCTTCCCCACAACCTTTAATTGAATGGATGATTCTTTTGAGAGGAACAAAGCTTGTGGATGAGCAGAACATGACACCAATTCTTTAAAAAAGCAGCCTCTCAATAAAATAACCATATTCACCTAAATAGCTCCCAATCACATAGAGATAACACATACAATTTTATGCCTACCAGTGTATCGAAACTTGTGACAACACTGTACAAAAACAGTGGTCTTCACAAAAAGCCACAGCTTCAGCTGAACAGTAAAAGCATGGTAAGTACGTATCGATTTTTTCATAAGCCCTGAGAGTAAATTACTGTCTTTAGATGGCATTAGAGAAAATGCTGACAGACCAGAAGACTGAATGACTTCAAGTAAGAATGATAGAGGCTCCTGTTGTGGTATTTCTCGTAAGTCACATTCTTGGAGTTTGCATATTAAATGTTCAGTATAATATCTGATAGTCAAAGCCAGCTGTATGTATTTATACTAGCTCTCACTGTAGTACTGTCATACCTGTCATATCTATTCCTGCTTAATTTGTGTAGCAATTAATGACTAACTTCTACAGTATTATTCATTCTGTTGGTGTAACCTATAAGTGCTTTATTAGAAGCACACTTTCTGCTGTTTATAGTATTCACTCACGGGGTCTAAAGTGACATGCTAGTTTAATGTGACTATTAGCCTAGCTTAGCTCCTAATTGCACCAGCAGCATGGCAGCAACAACTGTCTCACCAACGCTTTTCAGCTAAGTTGTCACCAGTGTTGGTCAAGTTACTTGAAAAAAGTAATTAGTAATTAATTACTTCTCCAAAAAAGTAATCCAGTTACTTTACTGATTACTTATTTTCAAAAGTAATTAGTTACCTAGTTACTTGGTTAGTTAGTTACTTTTAAAAAACATGATACACAACCTGAATGGGTAATAAAGGAATAGACATTTCAGCCCAGTTCTATTGCATAATCCATCATATAAAATTGAATCAAATGAAAAAGTCTCTTAATCTTTTAACTTTATGCACATTGCATCAAGCAAAAATTAAATTATATAGAACAGTCTTTGACTTGAAGAAATTCTTTAACATTTATACATATTTTCTGCATATTCCAGCATATAAAATAAAATAATGTTTTGTGTTTACATTCACTCTTTCAAATAGATGCAAGTAAAACAAAACAAATAAAATCAAAGATTCAGCGGCACTAAGTCCTGTCGCTCTTAAATCTATCTTCACCTGTGTAGCAGGAGTGGAGCAGGTGGATGTTTGCCTGGTGCCGCAGCGGTCATGTCAGTGTCTGGGTTTCTCTGTGAATTTCACATTCCCTGTGGCAGCCTGCTCGGTACTTGCTTTAATGGAGTCAGCCTTAAATAAATGGCTCATCCTTATTTAAATCAAAGTTTTGTTTTGAGTGTCTGCACTTGGGTCCTCCTGCTCACTCCACACAGTCATCTTCAGCCCGACTGTGACAGAAGTCTCAGCTCCACACCATTGAAAATAACCAGCTAGCCAGGCCCCTGCAGTCCGTGCGGGCATTGCTTAATGTCATTTAGATTAACAACAATAGCTTACACAGCAATGGGGAATATGTTTAACTACAGTAAGGTGCGCTTCTGAAATAGTTGTGAATTCACCATATATTTTATAATACATCATCTCAATGTTCAGTCCATGCTCTTATTTTGTAAGTTTTAAAAATTAACTATATAAAAATAAACTAAGTTGAAAGAAACATGATCTATAAATATGCTTTCTGTGATTTAAAAAAAAAAGCATTTCTACTGAAGTAAAAGTGTTCCTGTAGCACCACCAGGTTTAATTTAAGTTTTAGTGATTTTTTGTTGTTGTTAATAATGACAGTTTTTACCATGGCAGTCATTGACCAAGAAGGTTTGATGTGAGATATTTATCCTTTACTTCATACTCACATACTCATGCTTATTTTGACCACTAGTATTTGTTAAAAGATTAAAAACAAAGAGTACCAGACCTTACTAGATTAAATGTTTTAGTTTTTTTTTAAAATCCATCAATAATTACCAAGGAAGTGATTACCTGAGAAGGTATGAAATAAATTAAGAAAAACACAAATTCACAGATTCTAAATTTCAATATTAAATTGTTTTGATGACCTGTTGTGATTGACACCATTCATAATCTGATTGTGCCTGCCCCTCTAGTCTCATGAATATGATACTGTGTGTGTGTGTGTGTGTGTGTGTGTGTGTGTGTGAAAGAGAGAGAGAGAGATATCTAAGAGCTTTTATTGAGTGTGTCACACGATTCTGGGAAGAGAAACACAGTAACTGGCCTTAGAGGAGAAGAGGAGGAAATCTGGTGTTTTTGTGTGAGCGTCTGGTGAGAAATAGAGAGAAAAACAAAGAAATAGAGACAATACGACAGACGGTAACTCAACTTTGCATAAGTCCTCTCTCACCTTTCCAGAACTTGATGCATTTTTATTCCTGTAATGTTACAAATACAGTGTGGGTGGTCATTTTTCACATTTTGTAGTACATTAGTTTAACAGTTGTTATTTTGAGTTGTGATAGCATCTCTGTAACATGGTTAAAGAGTTCTGGGGCCGAAACAAAATTGTAATGTGCACTGCAGTTTTTCAAAGCAGACCTTTTCGGGAGGTTTCCTTTCAGGAATTCAGCTGCAGATAATCACTCATGTGGTGCTTCATGCTTCATGTTTTCAAAACGAAATACAGGTTTAAGACTTTAATTTCAAACAGCTGACAGAAAATGTCAATAGATACAATTGTGATTTATATCATAATGATATTTGTCTTAATGGTTAAATGGATAAAATAACCACTTATTGGCCAAAATGTCCATTTGTCACGGTTTGCGGGGCAAGCCGTGTGGATTTGTAGTAGGACCAAAAGGACGGCAGTTCTGGTGCAGGTGGGTGTTTATTTATGATAGTGGGTCAATACAAACAGCAAGGGTGGCAAAACATGAAACTAGAAACCTAAACTGGGTAAACTAATAAGACAAACCAGAAACGAAGATGCAGGGAGGTCCGGGGAAATACATACGGGGAGACCGAGGGGAAACAACACAGACGAACCAGCGATTACTGAGACAGAAAATACAACTTAAATACACTCAGAACACAGGGAGATTACACACAGGTGGGAGACACAGCTGGGAGTGATTAACATGACGAGACCAGGGAGGCAAACTGAAAACACTCACATAAGACGCAGACCTTCACAATAAAACAGGAACACACGGGGGGGAACAGGGTAACACCAATTAGAGAACAGAACCAAAATCGCAAAGAGAAAACACAAAACGCTGGGTCAAAAGGACCCAGGATCATGACACCATTTGTGGTGTTAATGATTCGCTTCTTTGACCAAATGATTTTAAATATTATAAATCTAATATTCCACCACACTTTTTGTATTGGCATTGATATATAATGATGAATGGGGAATTCAAAGATGAATATAATGTTGGTATTAATGATTCAATAAGGGTAAATACTTGTGGACGCAGATTTCCGTACAAAGTAGAGGAAGCTTCTTTTTCATACGGGATCACCTCAGCAGATGGAGCCCATGTTTGAGTTGGCAGACTTTTAGGCTTGATGCCCTTTCTTATGCAACCCTGTGTTGATGGCAAAGAGGGGATTACAAGTACAGAAACACAATCTCGAAACATCTATCAGCTGATGCAGTCATAAAAAATGACCTGCCCTCAGGAAAATAAGACTTGAAATGGTTCTGTTTCATCTGGTTTTCACATGTCTCGGTTATATCAGAGGGCTCAATAATGCTGGCTGCCATCCCTATTTATTACTGGATAGCCTGCTGACTGGGCAGCATGATTGTGCAGTCATCTCACAGCAAGAAGTTCCCTTAAATCCAGTCTGGTGCCCATCTGTGTGGAGTTTACGTTCTCCGGGTACTCGGAGTCAAACTCATCCAATGTTCAGTTTTAGACAAGGGGTAGATGATCTATGGCAGACCTTCCCAAAGTGTGGGGCCCGCCCCCTGGGGGGTGGGGGGGTGGGGTGGGTGGGGGGGGGGGGGGACGCAGAGCCATGGCAGGGGGGGCGCGGGATGAAAAGGGGGAAAAAAATCCCAAAACGCTTGGACACTGCTAGCACGGCCGCCTACAGAAACGCAAAGCAGGAGATGAAGCATGGCTGAATATGTTTCCAAACCAACTTCATTCTAAGCCAAAGACTAGAAAATATAGTGAAGCATGTCTTCCCTTTGGCTTCACCTGCACAAGTGCCGAGGTAGGTCTCCCCTGCAGGATTGGTTTTCCCTTCGTCAGAAGCAGCGCTGGGCTGTTTAAATCATGGACAAACACTATCCCACATTCTTGATTTTTAGTTCACAAACACTTCTTGTAATGACTAACTACTCCTGACATTTTGGAAATATACATACTATACTATACTTTATACAGTAAAGTTACAGTGGGATACAAATAATATCAGGCTGATCCTGCCACGATTTGTCCCCCCTGTTCAAATCCCGGACAAACAGTATCCCACAGCTGTTTATGTTTTTAAACCTATTTTGCACAGAGAGGCATTTTTTGAAAAATGTATTGATAGCAATGTTGACTATTATTACACAGGAAAAAAACAACTACATGTAAAATAATCACATCGTGATGCCTCTGTCTTTGTAAATGGAGGGACAGTAACTGCATGTGTATATGTAAGTGTGTAAAACCTGCAGATAGTCAGATTAACAGTAACAGTATTTCGTCTCTATCTGCCATTCTGCAATTCATCTCATGTAAACAATAACGTGGTGCACAGCGTGACGTGAAAAAAGGCACATAAATTTGACGTTGCGTGACGAACTCTGTATTCCTCGTCCACACGTAAAAGAGTTAGTAGTATTTTCTTACTACCTGTAATTTATTGCAGATTACTTGTATTTGCTTAATTGTTTACTAAATGTTTGAGGTGTGAAATAAACCGCAATGGAGCAAAATATGGGTGTGTGTGGTTGGAGGATGTGTTTGTGCGTGTGCGTGCATGTGCGTGCTTGTAAAACAAAGGGGGGCCCAGCAAAAAAAGTTTGGGAACCACTGATCTATGGTAACAATGTGCCAAATACTGTCAGGAAATACAAAATTGCATGAATTGGTTAAGAGGTAAAATATCATCCGTGCTCCAACACAAAGAAATGCTCTGCTTTCTCCAGCACTTGGCAGCCACACAATACACCTTTTAGCACCCACTGGATTAGCTGACAAAAGTTCTATTATGTGTGTGCGCGTGTGTGCGCGTGTGTGCGCGTGTGTGTGTGTTTGAGTTCAGAACAGGGAAGCAAAAGAAGTGTTTGTCAGTGGCACAGAGAAGAAAGTCTGGCTGGCAGCTACTCTCTAAAGCTTTTCACAAAGATTTTCAGAAGGAACACCCTAATACAGAATATTTGATACACCCCCCCCCCATTCTTTGTCTCGACCAGAGAAGAAAAACATCGCCATCCATGAGCAGTATTTTTTTGTTGTTGCCTGTCAGCAAGTACTCAGACATGCCTAGAATTGGTAACACATCCCAAGTTCAACTCCAGGGGAATCTGGGAGCTGTTTTATTTGATTAGGAGATCCAATCTGATGGAATTTTGAGACAATTAATAGTTGAGAGTTACATCAGGTTTAAATTTATCCATGCTTATCCAACCTTAGATTGCAGAGGCTTGGAACCAGTCCCAGCTGTCATAGGCTGTGAGTCAAGGTACACATTTGTTACCAGTCCATCACAGGGCCGACACATACAGACAAATTAAAGTGGGCCAGTATAACAGTGGGAAGAGGACAGTTCAATAAAATGTCTTAGTGTTTGTTAATTACTGAGTGCAGGTTTGAAATATTTGTTAATGGGAGAACAGATGTAGTCTAAGGAGCTTGGTAGGAAAAGCATCTGGACTTCTTTAAGTTGCTTGAAGACGTTTCACCGAGAAGCTTCTTCAGAACAAAGGTCAAATGGTGGAGTCCCAGATTTAAGCCCTATGGGAGTGTCCCCCAAGAGGGACATGGGCCCCCTATTGATCCTCTACCTAATCACACAAGCCAAGGTGTGAAAATGGGTGTAGGTCACAATCAGCCAAGGTAGAGGATCAATAGGGGGTCCACGTCACTCTTAACTTAAAGAGGTCCAGATGCTTTTCTTTCCAAGCTCCTTATTATACAAGGTGTGAAATATTGACTGTATCTGTCCTTGGGCAGTGGAGCTGAATATTAGAGAACATAGACGTAGAGGGTGGTCAGCATTATCTGTGATTGATAACAGTTTGTTTAGTGACCTTCACAACTGATAGAAAATCTCTGACATTTTGCTTTCCACATCGAAGGATCTCATTTTCCAAAGGAAATAGAGCACACTCATCCTTTCTGTATATAGTCTCTGTGCTGGTCTTCCACTTACGCCTGTTGATGATGTGGACAATCAGGTACTTCTCCTCCATCACATCAACATCCTGTTCCAGGATAAACATGGGTCACGCAGCTTTCCTCTTCCTTCTCAAGTTAAGCACTATCGCTCTGATATTATTCACATTCAGGAGTTGGTGAGTCCTTCCAGAACACCCCGCAACATCATCATTAGTGCTCTGTACTCTTCCTGTTGCCCATCATTAATACATCAAAGCACAGCAGAATCATTAGGGTATTAGTGTAGGTAATGACTGAAAGTAAGATTTACACGATGAACAGAAGTGGAGACAGCACAGTCACCTGCAAAGCTCCTCTACTGCACATGACCGTTTATAATCAGTAAAACTTGTGCATGCAACAGGTGATGCAGCTACTGTATTGAGTAGCTAGCTCAATCTACATAGTCTACATATCTCAGTCTATACGTTAACCAAGTGCTGTGTATCCTGTTTGCTAGGGTAGAAAAAGTAATTACAATGAATTGAAAGCCCCAAGATTCCAGCTGTTAGCTCCATGTTAGCCATAATTCTTGACATTTTTATGAGCTGCCTTAAATATTATAGACACCTGAAATAAAAGTAGTCATATAAATAGTATTTATATAAAAAACAAAACAATTATACTAATTATAATAATAATACAAGTAGTTACAAATTTGTTGTTTAAATTCATATGCACATGTATTAGCTTCTTGCTGTGGGAAGCTAACCTTGCGGGATATTGTTGCTGTGAGGCAACACTGCTAACCACCATGCAACTGTTCTGCGAGATAGGTGATATTCCCCAATAAAATACAGCTATCTGTCCTCACTTCGCTCTCAGTGTCACTACAAAGGCTCTGTAGTACTGGTGAGTATTCCAGCTATATTTTCTTTAGCTGTTTAAATCATGGGCAGCACGGTGGCACGGTGGTTAGCACTGTTGCCACACAGCAAGAAGGTCCTGAGTTCAATTCCACCATCAGGCCAGGGTCTTTCTGTGTGGAGTTTGCATGTTCTCCCCGTGTCTGCGTGGGTTCCCTCCGGGTACTCCGGCTTCCTCCCACCGTCCAAAGACATGCAGTTTGTGGGGATAGGTTAATTGGATAATCCAAATTGCCACTAGGTGTGAATCTGTGAGTGAATGTGAATGGTTGTCTGTCCTTGTGTGTTAGCCTTGCGACAGACTGGCGACCTGTCCAGGGTGTACCCCGCCTCTCGCCCTATGACAGCTGGGATTGGCTCCAGCACCCCCCATGACCCTGAAAAGGATAAGCGGTAGCGAATGGATGGATGTTTAAATCATATTTTGGGGTTTTAAATGATGATGATGATGTTTTCTCTCCCTTTCCATCAATGAAAATATAGCAAAAAAAACCCAAAAACTTCTTCCCAAAAATTATACAAATATAGCCAACAATATTTTTAAAGGCTGATTTTTTCAGTCCTTTAAACAAATCAAGATTTGAAGTGATGTCTGTAAAATGATCCTAGGAGACATCAGCAGTCAAAGGCTGACTCTACGCAGACTTCCTGGATCTTTTGCAGAACTTACAAACAAAGCCAATCAAAGACAGCGCGGCCTGAACGTCAAGCATCGATTAATGGCAATGCTTTTTGGAAATTACTCAACTTCTCTTCAGTGGGACAACAGTTCAACCCCAAAGTGTGCTGAGGTCACTTGCACTTCAGCTACTGAAGCAATGACTTGAGAGTTTCGCTGTTGATATACTGACTCTCCTACTCTCTGAGACATTCAGCTCATCCAGCCTAATTACATTTTGGCCCTGTATCTTACAGGTTTCTCAGTTTTGATTTGACGCAGAGCTGAGACACAGTTGTGACATTGCACTTATTTCACACCCAAGGATCCACTGGCGAGACCACCGTATCACACCTGTATTCAGAGTTTAAAGTTTTTCCCATGTCACTCAGTTAGCCAATTCCAAATCCTTTTAGGCCACTTACAAAGCCCTGGGACTGTCTACCTTTGACTAATTCTGGGATCTTTACTCCCTTCATAAACCAAGTTGTCATCACATTGGCATGTCAGTGCACTGAGGGAGACCCACAGCGTGAGTACATGCATGTTGTCTTTACTTATGCATGTCCATGTCATGTCCTTGTGTTACAGAAATCACTGTGGGGTCACCGTCCCAAACAGCATAGTGATTTAAGAATGTGTGGGAGAGGGATGCTGTCCAAGATCTGTTAAGTGAACTTTTACTGCTCCCACGTATACAGGGAGGCTGCTTTTTTTTTGCTTCCTTTGTGCCTTTATTTTGCAGCATAATTTCGGTCAGTCCTTAAACAGTGTCTTGTGGAGACCAACAAAAAATAATTTGCTTGCTCAAAAAATATGTATTAGATAACCAAAGCTAACATTGTGATGACTAAATGTAAGTTTATATTCAACCAGTATATTTATAGACTACTATCATCCTGTCCAGGGTTTAGCCTGCCTTTCACCCTGTGCAACCCCTGCAAGCTCCAATAAGTGATTAAGAGAACTTATGTATGTTTATATAGCCTGCTGTGAAAGAACACTGTTATTCTAAACCTGAACACTATTTTTGTTGAGCATGGAGCATAGAGTGAGATGTAGCACAGTGAAATTCATAAGCATTTTTGTTTTCAGCATTCTGGTGAATTTTTATGCACTATTTTTCTATTTTTTCTGTAGCGATTTATGGTGGTAATGTCTTTGTTTATGTGAAAGAATACACATTAATAAGCTATTGTGTCCTGCCGAAAATCTGCTCCTGTGTTTCTGTACTATGTCCTGCAGCTGAACCAAGATGTAAGGTGGTGTTAGCAATGTTGTTATACTGTTATTCCTAAATTTTAATGTCCTCTGATATTTCAGTACTATTCCAGATATTTATTATTACTTCTCAACTGCTAAGTGGATTATATTCAATTTAATTCAATTTTATTTATAAGCACCAAATCACAACAACAGTCGCCTCAAGGTGCTTTATTTTGCAAGAGTCATATGACCCCGTATGAGCAAGCACTTTGGCGACAGTGGGAAGGAAAAACTTCCTTTTAGCAGGAAGAAACCTCTGGCAGAACCAGGCTCAGGGAGGGGCGGGGCCATCTGCCAGCTGGGGATTCAATAACAGCTCTTTTTAATTAAAGCAACACTTTGATGGCCACTGTTTGGTTAGACTCAGTCAGCAGGAACATTGGAAGCCTAGTTAAGGTTATGGAAACTTTGTAGTTTTGCTTAAATGTTAAATAGAGTCTTAGTTTCTGTAGAGTATTATAGTATTATAGTGGTGAACAGTGTTTGCTGAAAACACTGTATGAGAAACATTTCAGCCTAAACCTTTACTGATGAGTGACTTACTTTTATGAGTCTCTCAGGCCCTTTGTTTTATCTGACATCTCCGTTATTGTTCCTAAGGGACCACTTCATTAAAGTGCTGGTTTACTCGAAATCAAATCAGCCCTTTAATGAAAGTTTATACATCAAGTTTGAAGAAGCAGGAAAGGTAAGAGGAGCCCTGTAAATCATTGTAATAAAGTCTAAAAATGGAGAAGTAACCTTTTTATCTTCTCCAAACATTTACATTCGTTTTGTTTCAGAGACGTCTAATTTGGCGTGGCTCCCTGTTAGACAGGAGGTCTGACCTGAGGCCTTGCTCTGATGGTCTGAATGTCCATATTGTAAGTCCTTTGATAGTGAGCTTCCACTGAAGAGAATGATAAATAGCACTGAAAACCCTCGTATTATCCCAAGAACTGAAGGTCAAAGACACTATCGCAATCATTTTGGTGTCTTTGTTCTCTTGGTTACATTGCTCCAGTTTATTTCTCCGTGGCTGATGTTACTCCCTCAGCTGCAATAACAGTATATGAACCATGACAGATTAAAATCTCTACTGCTTGAAGCTCTCCAAATTCAGCGAGGATTAAAAAGCCTGTGTTTTTATTGGAAACTCATTGGAAAGCAAGGGAGGAGGAAACCCAAATGAAGAAGAGCAGAGGTCAGCATTCCTGCTCATCCTCAGAGACTCTGGAAAGAATCCCATCATGAAACAGAAGAAAACAAGGGGCATGCTGTTCAAAAGAAGACTTTCAAACCACTTGGATGAGTAAAATGACTGCTCAGAGTCATCCAAGATGGATCCAAGATAAACATCCAAGATAAACATCCAAGATAAACCCCTAAACTTGTTAGCTGAACTGTTTTAGCACAACAGTTTTTTAGCATTTAGAGCAGTGAAGTTGTGATGCATTAGTTGTCTGTTGTTCTGTAGTTTAATCTCTAAACTGATTATATGCTGTCAGAGACACAGCCGTCACTCCTAAACTCAGTTTAGTTTCACTGACTGTAAATGGTGGTGTGGCTAAATTACAGTTTAGAATTGGCCTCTGTTCCAGATGACATAGTGTCCTGAATGTTGCACTCCCCGCACAATGAAATTGGTTATGACACAGGCATGAAAAACATAATATTACCATCCAGGCTTCTGGCCAGTGTATCCGTTTTATAATTACAAAGTGGCCAAATACATCCATTTTTCTTTGCTTGTTATCAGCTGACAGGTCATTTTATACCTTAATTTGTGTTGGTCCATAAGCACAAGCTTGTGATTAGCAATTAGTAATGAATGCGGATCCAAATGCGGACTTAAAACATGACTATCAAATTAACACAGGATGTAACACAGCAAAAGAACACTAAAACCAGAAGTGAAGGTTTAACAAGATACAAAGAACGTTACTGAAAGTAAGATAAAATGTAAATAATAACTGCAAGCAGCTATAGAGCCATTCTCATCAGATAAATACAAATAAAAACATAAAAAAGAAAAACTAAACTCAAGACTCAACCGAGTCCAACAACACCAAACGCTGCGTCAAGACCCATCAGGGATCAACTGTAAGTGCCATTGTTGCAGTCTCGAAGTGTTTAAGTGGGAGACCATATAAACTTACAGAGCTGAGAGCTGAGGCACATAGTGCCCATCACCTCCAAACAGTCGTGGGAGACGGCTGCCCCTCCCTTAGTCTGGTTCTGGTTAAAAGAGTTTTTCCTTCCCACTGTCACCAAAGTGCTGGCTATTAGAGGGTCGCATGGTTGTTGGGGTTTCTCTGTATTATTATATCTTTACCATACAATATGAAGCACCTTGAGATGAATGTTGTGATGATTTGAACCTAAAAATTGCAATTGAAATTGTAAAAAGTTGCCACGTTTTCTCCTGAAATTGCCTCCTACTTCACTCTGTAATAATTGCTTCTCGTGCCTCCAGCCTTTCTATGTACCACCTGTGTTCAGTAACCCAGTGTCCTGATTATATACACCGCCCATTCTTCACCTTCCAGTTACCACTTTATCTTTGGGCAGCTTTCCAGGCATTTCCTTTTGTTCACATTTAAAGTCTTTTGTCCTCATTCATGCCTTTTTCCCAACAGATTATCAGAATTGTTCACTGTGTTGATCGTTTACTTGATGTGCATCATCACGTGTCCTGAGTTTGGGTCCCCTCTTCCATCCTCTTTTATAGCTGCCATTGTTGCTAATAATAATGCTGCTTGATTTCCTTCTTCGTTTCTGATTGACAGGAGTCAAAATTGCTCCTAAGGCTACAGGCCTTTGTCGCTTTTACAAAATCTTCCATTGGCAGCTTTTGGCATGCGCAAAAATATCTGCAGAAAAAAACAAAAAGCTGAAATGAAGCCCTAGCCTCAGGGACACTGGGATTCAGTAATCTGTTTGCAATAAAATTGTGTTTCTTAAAAAAAAAAGTAAACCTCTGGTTTTCATGAACACAAAATCTGCAAGAAAGACCAAAAAACCCCAACATCCACAGTGTGTCTCTTTATTATGACTCTAACATGAAAATCCAGATGTGTCATGGTCCTGGGTCGGTGACCCAGCGCTTTTAGTTATCATTTTCTAGTTTATGATGATGATGATGATTATTATTGTTTGAGTTCTGTGTGTTATATTTTCGATCTGCCTCTGAGTCTGCATCTGAATCTGTCTGTTTAGTTCAATGTCTTGTCTGGTTCCATGTATCTGAGTTTCCTGTTTTATTGTGAAGGTCCGCGTCGTATGTGAGTGTGATCAGTTTACGTTTCCCCTGTCCCGTCAGCCCAGATTCCTCCCAGCTGTGTTGCCCTCCTGTCTCTCATCCCCTGATTACTGGTGTGTGTATTTAAGCCCTGTGTGTTCTCCTGCCTGTTGCTGGTTCGTCTGTGTAACTCTGTGTCAGTCTGTGTTCCTCCGTGTTCCTCCGTGTTCCTCCGTGTTCCTCCGTGTTCCTCCGTGTTCCTCCGTGTCAGTCTGTGTCAGTCTGTGTCAGTCTGTGTCAGTCTGTGTAACTCTGTGTAACTCTGTGTCAGTCTGTTACCCTGTGTTCCACGGAGTCCTGTTCCTCGTCTGCGTCTCTCTGCTATTCATCATCCGTTGTCATATGCTCCCAGGTCTGTTATTTTAGTTCTCCCAGTTTAGGTGTCTTTAGTTGTTTGTTATGCCCCACTGTTTGTTTGCCACTACACCTCTGTAAATAAAACCACCGGTATCTCATCCACTGCCTGCATCTTGGGTCCTCCTTCTAAATCCACACGGCTTGCCTCGGCAGCCGTGACAGTACGAACCGGCCAACATGGACCCAGCAGCATTCGCACCTACCCAGGAGTTTCGGGAGGAGGTAACCGACACGGTCGCAAGGTTGGTAAACCTGTGGCTCGAGCAGGAGGAAGAAGAGTTCCACCGCGCTGTAGAAGCCAGGCTACAGCAGCTACTCTCTGCGCACTCCTGGCTGCTAGACTCGCTTCACCCGCTGGCACGGGACTTCCTCCTTCATGAGCTGCACCTTCGCCCTCCAGCCGCTACCGCTTCCCAACCCAGCCTGGCGGTGAAGATTTTGCCCGGCCTGGCGGTGAAGATTTTGCCCGGCCTGGCGGTGAAGATTTTGCCCGGCCCGCCGGAGGTTTTGCCCGGCCCGCCGGAGGTTTTGCCCGGCCCGCCGGAGGTTTTGCCCGGCCCGCCGGAGGTTTCGCCCGGGAGGAAGCGACGATCGCGCCGTCGGCGCGTCGCCCCACAGCCGGAGAGTAGGACTTCGGAACTGCCGGCTGTGGTGAGTGGAAAAGACACTCCGTCTGTTTCGCCAGCTCGAATGACTGTTTATTCCGGGGCTGTGTTTGTTGAGCCAGCTGCCCAGCAGGTAGCTCAGTTAGCCGCCCGGCCGGAAGCTCGGTTAGCCGCCCGGCCGGAAGCCCAGTCGCCACCTCCGCCACATTCAGCCTCACAATCCATAGCTCAATTACAGTCACAGCCAGACTTATTACAAACCCTGTTACAATCCATGGCCCAGTCAGTAGCCCGGTTAGCAGAAGAATCATTAGCTTTATCCTCAGTTCAGCCTCCTGTTCAGCAGTCACCAGCCCTGCATCCTGTGTCAGTTGCTCCACCACCTGTTCAGCCATCACCTTCACCTACTCCTCCTGTACAGCAAGCCATGTCAGTCCAACCCATAACGGACAGTTCAACAACTCCGTACTCTAAGCAGAGAGACAAACCCAAGAACAATGTCAACATTCCTCAAAGGCTGGCCAGTTCTGAGACTGAGATGCACTCCAGGGCCTCCCCAGAGGCTGGGTTTCAGCCCCCATCAGACTCTGGACCCCTGGAGTTTAAGAAGCCAGCTGAGGACTGCACAGAGCTGTCGCTGTCTGAGCAGGGTCAATGCTCTGCGCAGCTGCAGGCCGCTATGTGTTTGCCAGAGGCCCGTGTGCCTGCTGGTCCTGTTCTGTCCCTGCCAGAGGCCCGTGTGCCTGCTGGTCCTGTTGCGTTCCTGCCAGAGGCCCGTGTGCCTGCTGGTCCTGTTGCGTTCCTGCCAGAGGTCTCCGCACCTGCTGGTTCTGTTGCGTTCCTGCCAGAAGTCTCCGCACCTGCTGGTTCTGTTCTGTGTGTGCCAGGGGCTCCAGTGCCCACTGGTTCTGAGACTGTTTTTGCTGGGGGGCCCGAGGAGCCCGTCCAGCCATCTGCCTCGTCAGCTGGGGGGCCCGAGGAGCCCGTCCAGCCTCCTTTCTCGTCAGCTGGGGGGCCCGAGGAGCCCATCCAGCCACCAGCTGCTCCACCAGCAGCCTCATCCACGCTTGCAGCAGCAGTTTCATCCATGCCGCCATCTGCTGCAGCGCCTCCGTCTGCATCCTCCACGCCGTTGCCTGGCCCGGCCTCTGCTGCATCCTCCACGCCGTCGCCTGGTCCAGCGCATGCTTCGGCTTCATCCGCTTCACCTGGTCCAGCCACTGCTTCATCCTCGCCTGGTCCAGCCTCCGTGTCTTCATCCTCGCCTGGTCCAGCCTCCGCATCACCTGCAGTGGCCTCCTCTTCAGCTTCCTCATCAGCTGCTTTGCCTGGTCCAGCTTCAGCTTCCTCATCAGCTGCTTTGCCTGGTCCAGCTTCAGCATCCTCATCAGCTGCTTTGCCTGGTCCAGCTTCAGCATCCTCATCAGCTGCTTTGTCTGGTCCAGCCTCTGTGTCTTCATCCTCGTCTGGTCCAGCCTCTGTGTCTTCATCCTCGTCTGGTCCAGCCTCCTCATCAGCAGCGTCGCCTGGCCCGGCTTCAGCCTCCGCATCAGCGTCCGCCTCGTCTGGTCCAGCCTCCGCATCAGCGTCCGCCTCGTCTGGTCCAGCCTCCGCATCAGCGTCCGCCTCGTCTGGTCCAGCCTCCGCTTCAGCTTCCGCCTCGTCTGGTCCAGCCTCCGCTTCACCTGGGGCTGCAGGGGCCACGC
Source organism: Diplotaxodon limnothrissa (assembly GCF_057381915.1). Taxonomy (NCBI): domain Eukaryota; kingdom Metazoa; phylum Chordata; class Actinopteri; order Cichliformes; family Cichlidae; genus Diplotaxodon; species Diplotaxodon limnothrissa. The sequence continues at coordinate 34,094,003 of NC_140617.1, read as the reverse complement.
AGCCTTCAGGTCCCCTACTACCACCTCCACATCGTCGGTCATCTGCCTGGCCGCCTGTTGGGCATCTCCGCCACCGTGGACGCCCTCCTGAACGCCGCCTCCGGACTTGTTTCCACGTCGCTGTTGCCGTCCGCACGGTCGGCCCCCAGAACTGTTTCCACGCCGCTGTTGCCGTCCGCACGGTCGGCCCCCAGAACTGTTTCCACGCCACTGCCTACTGCGTGGCCGGCATCGGGACCGGCCCCGCTGCCGTTCGCATGGTCGGCCTCCTGAACTTGACCATCTGGGCCTTTTTGGACTCTGTCCCTCCGTCCTGGGCCCCCTCCGCCCACCCTGGTCGGGTGTGTTTTTCTTTTTTGGTTTTGGTCCGTTTTTGTGTTTCTGCTGGGCTGTCTGGAGCCAGCCCTTGAGGGGGGGGTACTGTCATGGTCCTGGGTCGGTGACCCAGCGCTTTTAGTTATCATTTTCTAGTTTATGATGATGATGATGATGATGATGATGATGATGATGATGATGATGATGATTATTATTGTTTGAGTTCTGTGTGTTATATTTTCGATCTGCCTCTGAGTCTGCATCTGAATCTGTCTGTTTAGTTCAATGTCTTGTCTGGTTCCATGTATCTGAGTTTCCTGTTTTATTGTGAAGGTCCGCGTCGTATGTGAGTGTGATCAGTGTGATCCATTTACGTTTCCCCTGTCCCGTCAGCCCAGATTCCTCCCAGCTGTGTTGCCCTCCTGTCTCTCATCCCCTGATTACTGGTGTGTGTATTTAAGCCCTGTGTGTTCTCCTGCCTGTTGCCGGTTCGTCTGTGTTCCTCCGTGTCAGTCTGTGTAACTCTGTGTCAGTCTGTTACCCTGTGTTCCACGGAGTCCTGTTCCTCGTCTGCGTCTCTCTGCTATTCATCATCCGTTGTCATATGCTCCCAGGTCTGTTATTTTAGTTCTCCCAGTTTAGGTGTCTTTAGTTGTTTGTTATGCCCCACTGTTTGTTTGCCACTACACCTCTGTAAATAAAACCACCGGTATCTCATCCACTGCCTGCATCTTGGGTCCTCCTTCTAAATCCACACGGCTCGCCTCGGCAGCCGTGACAAGATGTGTTAGAGCTTGGATGTTTTTGTTGGCGGATGAAATGCCAGCGATTTCACAGGAATACCAAAGCCAGCACAAAACAAAGCATCAACCTCAAAAAAGAGAAGCCCCCCCCCCCCCCCCTTCACCGTTACCCAATCATTAGAGATTTTAGCGAGGTTTCCGTAAAACTGGATCATCAACATGAAACCCAAGCAGGAAACCTTTTAAGTGGTTGAATTTGATTTATTGATGAATGTTGTTTATAGTACATGCCATTTTCTATAATCGAAATGCTGCATTAGTATAACACATCTGCTCCCATTAAGAGGTTTTTGCTGGATCAATATGGAGGCAAGTCCTACATATTCTGACAAAAACTGCACTTTCATATATTATTAGAATGCATTTAGGTGGAAAGGGGGGGGATTGATAGTGTCCTCTGTGTGTGCCCTAGACCCTGCAGCTTTTCTTAGTATATCCCAGCTATATATACATATAGCTGCAGTACAGAAAACATCCTCCTCTTTGTCCCTCTCTCTGTTTCCACATGCACAGCCTGGTAAACATCCTCCTCTTTTCTTGTTCTTCAGGAATGTCCTAAGGGGCTTATGTTCATGATTAGACAGTGTGTGTGTGTGTGTGTGTGTGTGTGTGTGTCTGTGCCTGTCATCCTTAATAAGCCCGGGCTACTCTCTCTTGTTAAATTCGTGTGTGTGGCAACTTTAATGATGTCAGAGCTCTCATCTCTCGTTTGTGTCTACATTCCAATTCAACCTCACACGCTTAGATGGTTTGATGGAAGTTTGTTGTGTTTCAGCATGTACTGCGTTGGCAATGGCAACCCGACAAAATCCTGTATTCCCACTGGATTAGTTAATCTATTGGTTGATTACATAAAAGTAACTGACAATATTTTTCCAATACATATAGCTCAGTGGATTATAGTCAAAGATGAATTCCTCCTGTTTTACAGCTGTAGGTCCACTAAGTTAAGTAAAATTAGAGAAGAATTTCAAAATGACCTGAAATCTTATGGTTACTGTGTTTTTATTTACCAATTTCTGTGCATGTTTTTCACATTTTTCCACATTTCATTTCCAAAAATGTTCAAAAAAGGTTTTAAAGTTTCTGAGATGGAGAACTGATTTATTTATTTAAGCAATAAAATTCAGTTTTGATGTACACTATTTGCTTCGCTGATGAGACTGCAAACGGGAGCCGGTGAAAATATTGCATGTGTGATGAGCAGTTGGAAAAATGTACTTTTCAAGCTCTTCACATTCATACAATACATGAAACAAACCTGAATATTAATTTTTTTTCTTAGATTTTCAATTTTTGAGGTTTTACTGCTGTGATTTGGTGCCAATTATTATTTTTTCTCTTTGACTTTGATGTAAAAAAGTTACGTACTAGAGTAGCCTATGTTCCAAACCAAATAGTTTGTACCACTTACCACCACCTTTAAAAGCACAAGTGTTGCATATTTACTTAATTAAGCACACTGAACGCGATGGACGTGAATAGAGCGTCAGGTTTACATGTAAAGTCAATGGAAAGGCGCGATGACACGCGATTGCAGGTCCGGCGAAAATTCGGAAGCAGATTTGCGTCGCGAAAACACCAAAACGTGTGAAACGTGCATCAGTGTAGCGCGTCTGGCGCGTCTGGCACGCGAATAAAACCACACGCGTCAGTTTTTGTGTTGCATTTTGTGCATACGCGCATTTCGCGTCTACTGTTCGAGTTAGAAAAATCTGAACTCCAACGTCAAATCGCGCCGCGACAACCCATCAGGAGCCTGGTGACGTGGCTGTGACCTAGGTCAAAGGGGCAGGTCCAGCCAAAGCCCTTCATACTTCAATGTAGGGGAAGGCTAATCAATGCCGTAGCAAACAACCCGGAGCTGTACGACACCAGCTGCTTTCTGTACCGAGACAGGAATAAAAAGGACCGAGCTAGGAGGAAGATATCTGAAGAGATCGGGCAACCTGGTAAGTTCATTCATTTCTCTTTTGAAAGTTTTTACTGACCCGGGGAAGCCGCACAAAAGCTAGCAAGCCACCGCTATTTTCCCACTGACGTACAAATACCGTTCTGCTTTTATCCATGTTGTCATTTAGTAATATATTTTATTGTTTATTAATAAACAGCACACAGTGGTCCTGCTCATCCGTCACTGCTTCACTTTTTCGCTGATTTTTTTATTGCACCGTACAGCATTGCATTCTGCAGCCTGATTGACAAATCTGCTCCGTGTCGTGTCTCCTGCGCTTGCCAAATTTATCATGTTTGGTTTTGATAACCATCATGTCCAATAGAAAAAAAAGCACAAAAATACCCATAACTATGACCCTCATTCGGAAATAGACACCTGCACCGTGAGGGAAAAAGGCGCACGAAAGTGGCGGGCAGATGAAGACAAAACGCGGCATAATAATACTTTTACGTTTTTGCAATCTACAAAGGTTTGCACTGTGAGAATCAATTGTGAGAACTGTGACCAATGTTCATGTGTGTGGGGAAAACAGTGTATAAAGTGCGTGACCAGGGGCTAGTTATTCTGAGAACCCCTGCTGCAATAAATGAGGGACCTCTGTCTACTCTATGATTATTATATTCAACCTGTTAACATTTAATACTGTATTGATAGAACCAACTGATTCTGCAGCAGAGCATCCCCTGTAGGGCTGGGCGATATATCGAGTTTTTTTTAAAAATATCGATATATTTTCATACGAGACATAAGATGTGACAATATCGTTTATATCGATATAGTCTATGTTACGTTATAATTATACTCGTGGAGCCGCAGGTTTGCCTCTCTTTCGTCCACTTTTGTCTCTACGCAACGTTACTCGGCCTCGCCTCTCCTTCACTGAACACAACTCCGCCTCCCCCATAGCTTCACCTGCAGGCAATGACAAGATGAAAGCGGAAAATCTCCGTTAGCGAGTTACCGTGTGTGGGGCTGGACGGCGTCAACGTGTTAGCGAGCTAACCGCGCTAACGACATGCAGCCCGGAGGGGCTGCACGGCCTAAAATCCTTTCATTTTCTCAAAACTCGACAGTGCGCCTTATGTATGAATTCTGGTTGTGCTTACTGACCGCGAACCGATTTTATGTGGTACACAGCGCTCAGCAATCTGTCAAAAAATGTTTTAATATGACTTTCATTTCATTCATTTCATGTATTTATTCATTTTCAGGCACAACAAATACCTATATTGAACATAAAATACACAAAACAAAAAACAAAAATTGCCTGAAAAAGGAGTGGGACGAAGAAAACTTATTAAATCCCACCCCTATACTCACTCATCAACAAAAAAAACAATAAACTTCCCGCAGCTACGCCCATCATTGCATACAGACCCATCAACAGCTCCGGGCACATACAAGCATCTAAGCGGCAGCTCGCAACCAACAATTAGAGCCTTCATAACTGAATACAGAATATATAAATTATAAATTGCATTACCACAGGTAACAGGTAGTAATAACTACAAGTAACAAACACACATACATATACATACATATATATCTACACACACAAGTACATATATGTACATACATACGCACACTTTATTTATTTATTTATTTTTTGGAATCCATACCAGCAATGGTAAGAGGACAGACATTACAGAGCACACTAAAACCCATCATTGAGTATACTGTGACCAGACCAACTGTTTGTAGAGAAATTTAAATCTATGAATATTTTTGCATTGTTTCAATTGTAAACTCAGACTGTTCCAGATTTTCACACCACATACAGACACACAAAAGCCTTTACGGGTTGTTCGAGTTCTGGGTAATTTGAATTCTCCAAAGCCTCTCACATTATAAACCTTTTCTCGAATTTCAAATCTAGTTTGTAAATTTGCCGGTAAAAGTTTAGTAAAAGCTTTATACAAAATTATGGATGTATTGTAATTAACCAGATCCTGGAATTTAAGTAACTTTGCCTGAAGAAAGAATTTGTGAGTATGATCTAGATAACCAGCCTTGTGAATAATACGCAGTGCTCGTTTCTGTACTGTGACTAATGGATTAGTTGTATTTTTATATGTATTTCCCCACACTTCCACACAATATGTAAGATATGGAAGAACCAGGGTACAGTACAGAGTACGAAGTGCATCTTTATCAAGGAATTGTTTCACTTTGTTCAAAACTGCGAGGCTTCTAGAAATTTTGGTTTTTATGTGTCTGACGTGGGGTTTCCATGAAATTTTGTTATCAATTATAACTCCCAAAAATTTGTTTTCACTCACATTATCAATTGGTACACCTTCAATGATAATTGGTAATTCTATATTATATTTTAAATTACCAAAAAACATTGCTTTAGTTTTATTTATATTTAATGATAATTTATTTATGTCCATCCATTTTTTTATTAATTTTAGCTCCCTGTTTACGGTCATTACAAGATCAGTATAATCATCGCTACTGAAAAATATGTTGGTGTCATCTGCGAACAGTATGAGTTTAAGTACTTGAGAAACATCAAAAATATCATTTATGTATACATTGAAAAGTTTTGGTCCCAACACTGACCCTTGGGGAACACCACATGTAATACCAAGTTTCTCTGAATGGTAATGCCCTATGCTAACATATTGTTCCCGACCCGTTAGGTAACTTTTTAACCAGTTACCAGCTTTCCCTCGAATACCATATCTTTCCAATTTATCCAGTAAAATTTGCTAAGCTACGGAGCTGCACCGCTTGATGGATTGTCTTGGAGGATTACGGCTACCGGGGAGGAGCCTCGCGGAGTGATACGTACTGTGCTTCAACGTAATATTACCGTACTGTGTGTGTATAAGGACCACAAATGGCTGTATGTCTACTATTTAGGCTGAACTGGAATGACTGGCTGTTCATTTTGCAATTTCAATAAAGTTTAAAAAAAAAAAAAAAAAGGACCACAAATGGCACCTGTTCAGAGACGTGGTGCAGCAGTGAAATCTGTCTCTTTGTTATTATGCTCAGCGTCTATTAGTTTACATTTTGACTGCACAATTGTGAGCTTTTTGTTATGCACAAAAACAACATTGTTTTCTTTTATTTATGGACCATGATTATTTAATAAATGCTGATAATTTATTTTTGAGTAATTTCTTCATGTACATCTACGCTGTATGTAAATAAAAGTGCCCGTGTGACATCTGGGACACAGTGTAACTAGAACTCTCTTTTTGTTCTTAACTTATGGCTTTAAAAAAAAAAAAAATCGAGATATATATCTTATATCGCCATCCAGCTAAAAAATATCGAGATATGAATTTTGGGTCATATCGCCCAGCCCTAATCCCCTGTTGCTTCTCCTGGCTCCCCAGTCCCTGAGCTCCTGCTGCTGCACTACAGGTATGTAATTGTAGCATCAGATGTACAGCAAGCACTGATAGCTTTTTACTCGGTGGGATTCCGTCGTGATCACCTTTACTAAATGTCTACAACCAATCTGATTATATCCTGTTTGGTTTTTTTCGATGTTGAAATTAAAATCTAGTAGCAGTCTTCTCATTTCTTTGTGTTTTGTGCTGTTTTACAGGCCCACAGAGGAGGACAGCTCCGAGGCAGATGAGGGACGGGTCCCAGGACGGTCCATCCGCGGTGGAGCTGGCCATCCTGGAGTCCCTGAAGAGGCCACACCAGTCTCCAATGGAGCATTTCCTCCTCAGCCTTGTTCCTGCTCTGGAGAGCAGCTGGGTCCTTTTTATTCCTGTCTCTCTGTAAATACTTATATTTTATATATTTATGTTTAATGTTTTTCTGTTTGAGAATTTTAATATTATTTCAAATAAATTTTTATAATGACTAATGTCTCTGTTCTACTACACAGCAAATGTTGGCACACGACTTGACACATGTAGAATTTATTTCATATTATACTAATGACAAATATACTAATACAGTGGGATGCAAAAGTTTGGGCAACATTGTTAATAGCCATCATTTTCCTGTATAAATCGTTGTTACAATAAAAAAAGTCAGTTAAATATATCATACAGGAGACATACACAGTGATATTTGAGAAGTGAAAAGAAGTTCACTGGATTTACAGAAAGTGTGCAATAATTGTTTAAACAAAATCAAGCAGGTGCATAAATTTGGGCACCACAAAGAAGAAATGAAATAAATATTTAGTGTATATCAATGTGTGTGTCTCCTATATGATATATGGGGTTCCTTTGGGCGTGCTTCCCATCCAGAGCTCCACAGCACAGAGGGAAGTTCCAGCGCTCCTGGAATCCCTCTGTGATGGACCGCCAGTCTCCAGGTGAAGGCACAGCCATGAAATCGTCCACTAGACAGTCCCAGATGACCGTCGCTACCTGGGGGATGATCTGGCTCACCATGGACTCACCAACTCGAAAACTGAACGCGATGGTCCTGAAGGAGTCCCCGGTGGCAAGGAACCTGGACAAAATTGTTCAAAATTAGTATTATGTGTACTGCAGTTACAAAATACATTATTCAAATTACAAAATACTTTTGTAATGCCTGATTTAAATCACAAAACTTAAATCTTCCATAAAACATTTTGTAATTATAAGGATAATTACAAAATGTATATTAGATAATATCTAAAACAGTTGTGTTTTGTTTTAACTTTAACATATCATAATTTGATTGGTAGCAACTTTTACCACTACAGTGTGCCAATCACTCATAATTCCTAAACATGTCAATCAGGTAGGAATGAAGTAAGACATTAATAGAAATAAAGGTTGTATGTTGACAAGTAGCCCTTTCCTTGCTTAAATCATTAATATTTTTGAAAAATTAATCTGTGATAAGACATAGCTTATCAAGATAGAACCATGTAACTAAAGATGATCCAAACTGTTCAGTTTTATCTGTTTTAAGAAAGGCTGGTGACCCCTGTTATAGAGTCTGACAGCTGCAGGGATTATATACAAATATTCAACTATCCCAGAATTAAACCAGGTCTAAATAAAAAGGAGTGAGTATCACTACAAAGGTTAACTCAGTGGTCCTAATGCTACAGTTTGATATCAGCAAACACCGAGCGCATACATTGATGTGACACCACAGCCATGCTATCAATGCAAACACTGATAACAGCATAAATCGAATTAAATCGGGACTTGATGAGAGCTTCTGAGTATCACTAGAAATATTATAAAGAGTCGTCTCCGTACCACAGTTTGCTATCAGTAAACACCGAGAGCATTCACTGTTAGCATAGCACATCCATGTTAGCAGTGTATAGATGGATGGTTTAGCATATTAGCACAGGTATCAATAAAGGACTACCATATTAAATACTTTTACTAACCTCAGGCAGACGGACAGGCGCTCTGCAGGTGGGATTGAGCCCCTGTAATTGGTGTCTAGGCGGGCGATGCTGGGACCGACGAGGGAAAGCAGGTCCTCAAACTGGCTGACGGTGATATTGCTGAAATCGACCGTCATCCAGGCGCAGCTCCTGGAGCAAATGGTGAAACTCACCAAACTGCTCACGCCTCTGGAGCACCTGATGGACCCAGGTACGGCGAGGACGTCTTTTACGCCGCTGCTCTGCTCTCCACAGTACATAGAGAAGGGAGACTCTCTCTTCAAGCGCTAGCTCGACAGCTGCCATCTTGCAAAGATACCGGTCTGGCACAACTTCCTCCCACATTCCTCCCACATTTCCGGTTCACGCGCGATGGATTTTTCTTGGACACACGTTGAATGTGCACGCGTCAAATTAGGGGCGTTTGGGGCGTTTTGTTCGCGTCCATCGCGTTCGGTGTGAACACACCGTTAGTATTGTTATGTAGCCACCGATTGTTCACAATAGATGTGATGGAGATAACTGCATATAGATCAAAAAAGTGAAACCTCCGTGAAAATAATTAGTTTGGCCTTTGTCAACCTTTTCTTATCCCTGAGGACAAAGTTTGACTTTTGCAGTGAGGTAAAACACATGTGTGGTCAAAGTTCAAATCTAGCCCATGTTGTGACCAGCATGCATCAGGAGCCTGATGCCTAAAATCTGTGAGGAACTATGACCAAACTGTGTGCATGCACAAAGGCAGATGTATATGTCGCGCTTATGCGTGGTCATGTTTTGCAATGTAAACCTCTTGGATATGCACAAGTCTAATTTCAACTCCCATCTCTATACATTTATTTTATGTGGACACTCCTTTATTTTATTATTGTCATACAACATTACAGTCTGAATCTGGTCAGTTAAGAAAGGAGAAAGTGGTACATTGACAGAGGCATCAGTATGTAGCTATTTACTGGCAGATCTACTGGCTCTTACCCTCACCTATGGCCATGAGCTTTGGGTCTTGACTCAACAAATTACGGAGCCCCGCAGGGGACATGGGAGAAAAAAAAATTAGGGAGAAAAAAAAAAAATTAAGACGGACTTTTGCGAGATCTCGCAAAACAAACTCGGGATCTCGCAAAACTTTTGCGAGATCTCGCAAAACAAACTCGGGATCTCGCAAAACAAACTTTCTCGCGAAAGTTGAATTCCAACAATGGCGGCAGCTACTTAGTTGTAATATTACTCTTTCTGGGTCACAAAATACACTTTTAAGATATTTTGAGGCGTGAATGTAGTTGTGTAAACGTCAGATATCTGCTCGGTTTACAAGACATCACATATTTGCAAAAGTGCTCCGACGTTTTTGGAGATCTGACACCCACTAGCTCGAAGCTAACGGGAGGCCTACTACAGCCGGGAGGAACACCGCTTTCCCGGCACATCGTGCCTCGACCTCCCGGTCGGCTTCGAGCTGGCGGCCACTAGCTCGAAGCTAACGGGAGGTCGAGACCTACTACAGCCGGGAGGAACACCGCTTTCCCGGCACATCGTGCCTCGACCTCCCGGTCGGCTTCGAGCTGGCGGCTTCCGAAGAATGCGGCTAAAACTTTTGCGAGATCTCGCAATACTTTTGCGAGATCCCGAGTTTGTTTTGCGAGATCTCGCAAAAGTTGGTCTTAATTTTTTTTTTCTCCCTAATTTTTTTTTTCTCCCATGTCCCCTGCGGGGCTCCGTAACAAATGAGACACATTCTTTTGGATGCAAGAGATGAAAATGAGCTTCCTCTGAAGGCTGTCTGGGCTCACCCTGACAGACAAGGTGAAAATCTTGACCTTTTAGGGGCTACTCCTCCACATTAAGAGGAGCCAACTGAGGTTTGAACATGCACCCACATGTCTGTGTTTTAACTTCTGGTGCAGACATATCCCCCTCCCCCGGTCAATAGTACACTGTAAAACCTAATAAGTTCACAGAACTCAAAAATTGTTGTGTAACAGATTCCACAACAATTTTTTAGTGATGTTTTTAAAAGTTTTAAGTTTAACTAAAATAAAAATTGCAGTTGCCTTAAATTACCTCAATGTTAACTCATAAATGTTGATATTCCTCAACTTATAATTAGGGAGTAATAAACTCAAAATGTTCAATATTTTTCAACTTAATTAAGGTGGGAAATACACTCAAAATATTTTACATATTGCAACTCATACGATGTGGGAAATAAACTCAAACTTTTTCATATGAGAAATAACACTTAAAATCTTCAATATTTATAAAATACTGTGGGAAATACACTTACAAATAATTCTAAACTGTTTGCCCAGTAAATTATAATCAGCTAAAAGTGTTAGAAAACATGAAAGTAACAACACTAACAATTTAACAACTTTTTATTAAACACAATGTGCTTTTAAAAAGGCACAAACAACAGAGCTCACTCATAAAAAAGTGCTTCATAAATAAAACAAGAGAAAAAGACTCCAAGGGTCTCCATCTCAATTCTAAAATTCAATAACATTTTCAGTATTAACAGCAATTGCAGCTATTAGAACATTGAGGCATTTAACACTTACTGTACCTTGACAGCTGCAGCTCACTTTCTTTTTTAAAAATACATAAAAAAACAGTACTGGTTTCCACTGCTGTACTTATAGGGAACAAACATCAAGGCAGTGCATTTATGTATTAGGCAACAGAACATTAAACATGAATAGTGAATGAACTGAACAGTCATTCATCTTAAATGTGAGGTAGAAGAGGCAAATGGTAAAAAATGGTTAAAAAAAACGGTATAAATAAAACTGTAACGGTGGACCCAAGAAATACCAGCCGGAGCGACTTTGACAATGCAGAACTTTTTATTAAACTCGGGGTTGTACGTGGACACATATGCTCCCGCGCTCTCTTTCTCTGCTGTCACCTCCGTCTCCGTCTGTCACTGCCAACATATAAAGAGACACAATCACTGTCAGATCCCAGCACACCTGTTCACCCCGCCCCTGCGCCGCCCCGGGAGCTCACTGCGTCACTCCTCCTCTGCAGCTGGCCAAGGACCACACCCACGCCACAAAAACAAAACAAAACAAGAAAAACCTTTAATACTTAGCTTAAAGAGTTGTCTATTCCAAGTGATTCACTTGAACAAATTCTTCTGCATCAGTAAGTGACCTAACAGTGGTTTGTTGTATTCAAGGCACATCACAACCTTCTGGATACATGTGAATAAAAGCTCGAGTCTGCGTATTGTAGGTCTAGTGCACAGAACTACCCAAAAAGCAGGAGAAATGAGGCATCCAGATTTGTACTGGTTTATACAACTGTACATAACTGGGAACAAACATCAGGTAGTGCATTAAGGTATTAGGCAACACAACGTTAAACATGAATAGTCCACAAAAGGAGCTGTCATTCACTTTAAATTTGAAGTAGAAAAGCCAAATGATTAGGAAAAAAACAAACAAAAAAAAGCTTCCTCAATACTCAGCTCAACAAGTAGTCCATTCTGAGTGATTCACTCATTGAACAAATCATTCTTCAGCGTCAGTAGACGCCCTTTCAGTGGTTTGTTGTCCTCAAGGCACATCACAACCTTCTGGATAAATGTGAATGTAAGCTCAAGTTTCTTTGGGTATTGTAGGTCTAGTGCATAGATGTACCCAAAGAGCAGGAGAAATGACTCAGCCAGATTTGTGGGACCATTCACAAGTATTTCATCCTCAACGACAATGCAGACGCTTTCAGGACTGAAGAGGGCCGAATCAGTAGTGTCATCCGTGACAACTGTCAGCAGAGCCACAGGAGTGTTAGTGAGGTCTGGACCATCTGCTGACTGCAAAACAAAAATAATACAAGAATGAGTTCAGCCCCACAAGGACACAAATCATGCTATTGATTAGAGGTGTGAATCTTCATAAGTCGCACGTTTCTTTTAAGATTATAATGTCAACGATTTAATTTGATATGGCGATACATCATGATGCATTACAATAATCTTAATTTGGGTTTGGTTTCAAAACATATGTTTAAATAAATGTTTTCAATAATAAATATATGCCAAGATATTTGTTTTTGTTATTTACCAAATATTTGTCTGACCACAACATGGCACCTCCAGAAAAATAGAACACTTGAATTTTAAAAGGGAGATAGTTTTTATCTGTGAATTTGTTTTTGTTTAATAATCTTTTAACTATTTCCATGTTTTCTCGTTTATGCGTAACAATCTTCTTGCAATCTTATTCAACAATAGTTGATATATGGGAGAAAACAAGTCAGATGAGGACTGTGTTGAACCTCCTTCCTGATATACACCCTGGTTCTCCTTGAGTTCTGAGCGATGTCATATGTTCGACTGAACAGCTAGGCAAAGGGGTTGATGCTGAGGCCAGTACACTTACATCACAAGTCCTGAATAACGTGGCGGCATCTTCACACAGGTACACAGGAAGTGCACGAAGGACGAGGGCCCGTCTTGTATTTACATCATGCTGTTCCTAGATGAACATACAATATCTATTAGAATAGTATTTACACAAATGCAGAGTAAAAACAAAGTGCTGGATAGCCATGTTCTGATTGTCATTGTTATAGATCAGGGGTGTCCAAACTTTTTGTAACGGGCTAAACTTGTCAATCTAGAAGGGTAACCTTACCCTACCCTAGCCATAGATGGTAAATTCAGTATTTTGGATTTTTTTTTTGGATATTTTGATAGGATAGATTTTGTCAAGATGTCCTTCTCCTAAAATGACAACCTTGTATCCATGGCATAATCACCAAGTTCGACCAGTGTGTAATGTTAGGCTGAATCAGGCGATGCATTTTTCCGCAAGCCTTGACTTGTAGAGCTCGCTGGAATACCCCTCTAAACTGTTAAAAGGATTTCGAGATTATCTCACAACCACACATTTGAGACTACGAAAAAATACAAACATGTGTCTAATTACCATCATGATAACACACTCATGTTGTTTATTATTGTTCGCTTCATGCTAGCACACACACACACATAGCTCAACAGCGTAAACTACTGACTGTGTAACACGGACACTTATTGAAATAAGTATACTCACAATACGCACGTGCATTACCGGCAAATACGTCAACCGGTAGAAACGGACAGTAGAAAGTTCAAACGCAAGGAGCTAGAACTGCCACTGCCAACTTCCCGGGCAAGAATACAATGCATTATGGGAAATGTTGTCCCCCACGGAAAACCGCCAAAACGTTACACCGTTCTAATTTGAAATAACATTACGTATTTGTCGCATTCAAAAACTTCTAAAATTACAATTACTTGGATTCGAATTTATTTATAACAAACATTCACTGTGCACAAAGTACGAATATATTTCCGGAAAAAAATAAAAAAGAATGTTTATCGAAATTAAATTTAAACAAAACAAAAACACGTTAGACTTACCAAATTTAGGGCAGTTGATGAAAAAAAAAAAGGTGGTGGTCGTGGTGGGTTGAAGTTGGGGACTCTTAATCCACATGGGCTGGCCAAATCTTCCCCGCATCAAGGTAAATTCAAGATGGCTGACTCAGCTTTCCTGAGGGAGCGACAAGACTCCACCCACCAGAACGTCACTAATATATGCTTCTTAAACTTTTTGAGCGTTCCAAACAAATTAGCTAAAAAATATTGAGCCCTATTCAATTAAAGTTGCATAAAAGCCAACAGAGCTCAATACTTTATAGTTTGCTCAACTACAAAATGACATTTGAGTGTTATGAGCTTATTAGTTATGAGCTAGAACAACTGTTAGGGATCTAGTGTATCTGTGAAATCAGCACATTTTTAACACACATTCTTCCAATAAAATATAAGTTAATATCTGGGGAATGACTGTGCATGTTTTTTTTGACCATTTCAGAAAAAAAAAAACCTCAGGAAAAAAAGCCACATGATACCACCCCACAGGCCCATAAACGCTCCTTGTTCTCTTGCATTCCAGAAGTATTTTTATCCTTCAAACTGAACGATTACAATGTACGCATATCCAGCAATCACAAACTCGGTAGGACTTTAAAACTCATAACTTGATGTGTGGCTTGGTTAGCTAACGTGCAAGAAACACGTGATATGATGCATTTATAAATAAGGAATGATGAACTGAAGTGGGAATAAAGCAATTTTGTCTTTCCCAAAAAACTGCAAAAAGACCTGTTGGCCGGTGAAATGGCGCATTTGTGTGCAATCGATTGAGGATGCTGGTGCCTGATTGGTAATGTAGGTGTGCCTTTGCATACCAGAGCTGATGAAGTGGTCAGAGTAAACTGGTGCACATAAATCACTCAAGTGTTGCTGCTGCATGCAGAGCTCAAAGACACACAGTGTGACCTGATGCCCTATAAGAAGGATGTTTTGTTCTTGGTGTTCTTTTGTTCAGTTATGTTCCCCCAGGTGTTTCCACCCTTCGGTGTATTTGACTCCTCTGTCTCCCTCTGTTCATTGTCAGGTCGTCTGTTTAGTTCATCTCATGTTCCTGGATTTCATGTCATCTCAAGTCTAGGTTTTCTCAGGTTCATGAACATGTTTTAGGTTTGTATGTAGAGTTTTCCCTGTCTAGCTTTAGCTTTCCCAGTTTAGATTATAATTTAGTTTTCACCATTGCCATGTTGTTTCTACGTTTTTCTAACAGCCAGAATAAAAGGCTCACTTTTTGTTCAACTTCAGTTTTGTCCCTTATTTTTCCTGCTTCTGGTCTGCTCCTCAAACACACCAGCCATCCCAGATGTGACAAGTTGTCCTTTTGAAAGACAGACCATGATTTCTGGAATTTCAGGAACAATTAAAAAGTAAAACAGTTTCAGTTGGTGTCAAAAAGTTCCGTGTTTTGGATTCAGTTTGGTTAATGTGAATTAGACTGATCTTCTCTTGCACCTCTGGATAAAGTCACAAGGAGTCAAATAATCTATCCAGTGGTCGCATTTCGCGATTTGTGTACACAATTTCACAAACCTCAGTTTAAGCTTTTTCTGAATTTTCTTCCCCAGAAGACTCAGGACTATACATCAGTGCTTAGCTCTGAAGGTCTCACCTGAGGGTTGAATTCATAGTGCCCATGCCAACAAAAAGCACACTGGTTTGAGCTTGGAATGTGGATTGTCTGTCATAGTCAGAGACCGAGCTCTCACCTGAAAGAATGCTTCACATGGAGTGTGAAAAAGATTACAACAGAAGTTTGTTTGCTCTCTACACCCATTTTGTCTTCTTAGCATGCGTGTGTCTGTAAACTTGGCCTTCAGTCATCACATGCCCTTCAGTCATTTTGCACACTTGACAGCCAGATTCAAGTTCTGCAGCTTTTCTGTCCTACAGTGGCTTGCAAAAGTATTCGGCCCCCTTGAACTTTTCCACATTTTGTCACATTACAGCCACAAACATAAATCAATGTTATTGGAACTCCATATGAAAGACCAATACAAAGTGATGTACACATGAGAAGTGGAACGAAAATCATGTTTTATTTCAGTCTGTTTTATAGAATAGAATAGAATAGAATTCAACTTTATTGTCATTGCACATGCACAGGTACAGGGCAACGAAATGCAGTTTGCATCCATCCAGAATACAGGACAACAAGAAAACAGAGGAAATGTGTTTGCTGCATCAATAACAAGAAAAAAACTGAAAATAAAAAAGTACATCATTTTTATGGCTGCAATCACCAGTTACTTGGTGGGTGGAAGCATCAAAGGATGACGTCTGTTTTTAAGAGTGGCAAATCGGTCAATCACTCTGTTGTGTCTCAGATGCTGAAGCGTGTCTTTTTCAGTAGACATGACTGCAAGACTGTGAAGTCTTTTCTGACCCATTGTTTGACGCAGCCAGGAGTGCAGCCAACACAGTGCAGCCAACACAGTGCACTAAAGGATCTTTCGCACGAGCAGCTGCTGACAGGCACTGTTAGGGCAACTTGGATGGTTGCCTTCAGAGAGGGAAACATGTCTGAATCAAGGAGGTTGTACACAGACAACATATTTTTGGGTGGACATCCAGCCTGTATTTTCTGGGTCAGAAAGTTTCTAGCCACCAGAACCTCCTCTTTTTTCAGGTCAAGTCTGTAGTGCTTTGCAAGTTCATTCAAGTGAGGTTCACTCAAGAAGTTCTCAGATTTAGGACTCCATGCCTGGATGCCTTTTAGCAGCCCTGCATCTACACTGCAAAATCTTTGATCAAGCTCGCCAACCATCCGATCCACACAAGGGAAAAGTAACTCTCTTTTCAATGTGTCTGAGTTGTTCAATTCAGTGCGTGAACCCACAGTTGCCTCCAGGACAAAATCCTCCATTTTCCTCTGTTTGTGCCTTGTCTTGGCACCTGGTTCAGAGATACTGTGGGTGTTGCACAGGGCCTTGGTTTTCTCATACAGCTCTGTAGCAAATGCATCTGAGTGTTTGCCCTTAAGTGTGTCACACACAGCTTGTTTGCAGATAAAAGCTTCTGCCAGGTCTAAAGTCTCTTTCTGCAGGAATTGGTGGAGTCCTTCGGTTACAGACAGAATCAACTGAAACATCAGTAGTGCATAGACTGCTGAGAACTTGTAGAGCTTTGCTCTGAGACCAACAGCTATGGGTGCAGATGGGCACTCCAAAATGGCAGGCAATGTCTCAAGAACTGCACTGATTGATCACAACTGACATGCCCAGCGAGTGTTTGAAAGTTGCACAAGCTCAGTTTTTGTCAATCCAAGCTTTGCCTGAGTCTCCATGAACTTATGATGATTGACTAGGGAGGTGCTGAAGAAAGAATACACACACTCCAACAAGCTGAAAAGTTCCACAGCCTCTGGGACAGCCTTGCAAGTATTGCACAAAAGCAGGTTGAGTTGATGAGCATAACAATGCACATAGCTAGCCTCAGGATGGAGCCTTCTAAAATGTGCTTGTACACCTCCAGTGGAGCCACTCATAACGGCTGCACCATCATATGTTTGTGCTACACACTTAAGCTCTGCAAGACCATTGTTTTGGATCTGCTGCTGAATCTCATTTGCAATGGACTGGGCATCAAATGATTTTATCTCTGCTAGTGCAAGGAAACGCTCCTTAACTGCCCCTCTGACACGTACCTGACACAAACAGCTAACTGTTCTGCCTTTTCATCCCTTGCCTCATCTGCCATGATGGCATAGACTTTAGACTTTGTCATTTCAGATACAATGACACTACTAACTTCCTGGGCACAACAGTCAATCATGTCATTCTGGGATGTTGGCAAGATATAGGCAAGGCAAGGCAAGGCAAGTTTATTTGTATAGCACAATTCAACAACAAGGTGATTCAAAGTGCTTTACAGAGACATTAGAAACAAGAACAAATAAAAAGCATGATTTAAAATTTATTAAAACAAGCAAATAAACTAACTAACTAATTAACAAACAAACAAACAAACAAACAACAGTATATAAAATCAAAACAGATAAAATCAGAACAGTAGATAAAATCAGTAGTTAAATGTAAGTTTTGAAATTTAAGCTTAAAGTGTGGATTTGGTGCTTTATTCAAATGCAGCTGAGAACAGGTGAGTCTTCAACCTGGATTTAAATAAACTGAGTGTTTCAGCTGATCTGAGGCTTTCTGGGAGTTTGTTCCAGATATAAGGAGCATAAAAGCTGAATGCAGCTTCTCCGTGTCTGGTTCTGACTCTGGGAACTGATAAAAGTCCGGATCCAGATGACCTGAGGGATCTGGATGGTTCATACTGGGTCAGGAGGTCATTGATGTATTTTGGTCCTAAACCATTCAGAGCTTACTGTGCATTTGATGGGGGGATTATGTTTTTGAAGAAAAGGATCAAACTGCTTCAAAAGCTCTATGCATGCAAGAAAATTCCCTCTGTTTGGGCTGTCTTCACCTTCATCATGGCCATGATAAGGGAGTCCCTGTCTCCCTAACATAGAGGTGACTGCAACAATTCGTCTGAGATACTCTCTTCTTTCGACTATCTCACTCACATTTGCAGTTGCTATCATCTGTGCAACGTTTCCCTGTTTGCTACTTCCCTGCTAGCCGATCCATGTAACAACACTGTCCTTATGTGCTTGAGCCATCTCATGCTTGCCAAAGATGACTAAAGCTTTCTTCCAGTTCCTGCAACCGCTACTGACCAAACTATCATGTTTGATGTTTTTGCCAAACACTCTACATGGGAAGCAGAAAGCTGCATTCTGGTTGACTGAATATTCTAACCAGTTGTGCTTTTCAAACCAGCTGTGGTTAAATGCTCACTTCTGTGTACCAAAAGTATCATGTGGACAGCTCTTCAGCTTTACCTGTCTGGGCCCTGTGTCTTTGTCACCTAAATCAAACCCTGTAGTAGAATGAGTTGCTGCAGCTGCTTCATCATTTTCCCTCTCTTGGCCTGTTTGCTCTCCTCTCTCTGTAATAACTTGATCTTCCTCTGCTTCTCAATCCATTTGCTGCATCTCCTCTGTCTCTCCTTGCTCTCTCTGACTTGAACTTGCCTGTTGACCTTTTTCTCCCTCAGCCTCTCATTCTGCCTCACCCTTCAAGATACATTAAAACATTAAATTTATATTACTGAAATGTAATGTAAATTGCTAATATCATGACTTCTGCTCACATGCCACAGTAATTTGTTGCTCCCAAAAATAGATCCCTCAAAAATATGTGTTGCACCGTGACTGAAATGTTTCATATTTCATATCCATATTGAGTTCCATAAAATTCTAATCAGACTATCTGCATCACAAATGACTCCATCCTGTGAAATCTTTGACTCACCTCTCCAGTAGAGGTCTCTCCCCTCTCACTCTCTGTGCTCCTCTGCCCTGACTCCTACAGGTTAATGGGGATGGAGGAGTGATTATTATTATTTCCACTGATGATAACCTGAATGAGCTCAGCTCGATTTTTCAGAACTAAAACGAGTGACAGAAATTAACATTATGCTAACAATTTAACTTAGTGCACTAGCCAGGTTTTTATTTATCAAAATGGGAAGCACCTGGTTCATTATTTACATGGGACTCTCTGCTGTTAGCTGGAGCTAACTAATTGTTACTACCAGCCAGTGATGAAGACTTACTTTCTTGAAAAACCTGCGTATATCCATGTTTTCTTGCTGTTTGCAGCATGTACGCTAGTGTGTCCGCAGCGGAGTGTAAAGTAGCAGTGAAAACGAGGACTGGATTTTCAGTAATGTGGATGTCCCCTGTGAACAACTGGAACGGATTGGATAACGAAGCACTGACGCTACCTTAACAGTGTAAAGTGAAAGGGACCAACCGAGTTATGATCATATTTATGTGAAAGCGACAGGTTTATATTATTATTTATTTAAACTCATATTCCTGCATCTTTATATTGAATTTGTCTGCAAGTTCTGTAAAAAAAAAAAAAAAAAAACAGAAAAAAAAACAAAACACCAAATTATTTAGGGGGGCTTAAGAATAGTTTAGGGAGGCTTCAGCACCCCTAAAATAGGCCTAACGACGCCACTGCTCTGATATAAGTCACAGTGGGGAAAACTGTCTGTTGTAATACAATTCACCCTAAATGTTTTTATGGGTGTTTATCTGTTCTACCAGGACTGGCCCAATTGCAGGCCTGAAGGGTTTTAGATGTGTCCTTGACAGTGTTGGGTAAGTTACTTTAAATTAGTAAGTTACATTACTAGTTACTTCTATCAAAAGTAACTCAGTTACTTCTCGTTACTTTCAAAGTAACTAGTTACTAGGGAAAGTAACTATGGTTTTACTCAGAATTCTCTTGTTAATGTGTGCTTCCATAACTTTGCCAGTCTTCTAGCTTGCTTACTTGCCACAAGTGCACTGTGCCACCTACCAATAGAAAGGAAAAAATAATGTGCATATTTCCATGAGAGAAATCCCACGCCTGGACTGTCGTTGACCGCTGCCATGATTCTAGCCTACGTCACAGCGTCATGTGCGCTTTTTACATCCAACACAAAAACTGCAGTCGTGGTGCTTTCGATTGTACTCAGAACTCGGAAATTCTGCCTTCCGAATAGGAAGATGTAGGTAACACCAGACTGCAGATGAGCTGCATACAGGGCTGGACTGGGACAAAAAAATTGTCATTTTGACTAGAGACCGCCCCAACATTATGGGAAAAATCATGAAGCCTTTGAATGAAAATAAACACTGTTGTGACAGTGATGTACACTGTTCTGATGGTATAAATGCATCAATCTATCAATCGTTTGTTGTAAGATTCAGATAATTATTTTTAAAAAGCTAGATATTTTAAATGAGAATAAGAAAGAAAAGTATTCCTTAATGCCCCCCTTTCCCTGTTAATGCCCTACCTGCCCCCCTGGCAACACTTTGCTAGACCCGCCCCTGCACAGTTACCAGCTGTCAGCTACACCGAAAAGGATCCTGGTGTTATTTGTCTCTCAGAAACAGTTTATAACTTCCCTTCAGCTCATTCATGTCACCTAAAAGGTGAACCTGTTTGTCCATCACCTGTTCAGCTCTGATGATTCAGTAAGGACATCTCCTGGTTTCATCTTCATATTTCCCTCTCACCACATATCCAAACCGACATCATGACCAGCAGCATTTACAGCTGTGGCTCCAGCAAACATCAGCTGATACTAGAAAGTAATATTAAATAAATTCTAACAACAGCTGACCAAGCTTAAACTTGCTGCTGTTGTTTACCGCGACCTCCGCTGGTTTCTTCTTTCTGGCGCAAAGTGGGCGATAAACAAGCAAGAGAGAAAAGCCGATCAGCTGATCATTGATCAGTTTCATGATTGAAGTAGAAACGGGAGAGGGAGGGGGAGAGAATGAGAGAAGAAGAGGCAGCTGTGCAGCAAAGACACAGAATAACTCCAGCTTTGTGTCTTTTTCATTGTAGCTGAAGTCCGGGACAAACTGTTCCTTTTCACCTCAATACGAAACGTGTAATATTTTCTCTGAATACCAGACGATTCCGTTTTTTAGGGGACGGTTGGCAACTCTAATAATTAACCTTTTGAATAAAATAAAGTTCAACATCAACATCATAGCATCCACCCAACTGTATAGAAACTCCGTCATGCTAGCTAGTACCCAGTACAAAAAATTCAGCATAAGGAAAATAAACTCCACCTAAACTTGGTTTATATCTGACCCAGATAGACTGCAGGTCATAACTTCTTACCTGAAGTTCAGTTCACCTGACACTCGGACCGGCGGCCGCTTCGGGTCTCTCCTCCTGCCTCCCCTTTCCCTCATCCATCTGCTGGCCTCCACCACTTGCTAATGTTACTGAATCTGTGGAAGCTCCGTGATAGCCACCACACGAAGTAACGAATAACGACCCTATCTAAACCCCAGTAACAATTAACACGTTCCTGATTTTGGCATAATAACTAGTTACCGTGCTCATTACCACAATAATAACGTAGTTACTGTAACGCGTTACTTAATAACGCGTTAGTCCCAACACTGGTCCTTGATCTAACACAGCTGATTTAAATGATCAACCCAGGTTGATCTCTAAAACCTGCAGGACCTGGCACTTGAGGCCTGGAGTTCCCCACACCTGTGCTAGACCAATGCAATGATTTACAATTAAAGCCTATAATTTGGTGAACAGTTTGGGGATGTTCACCGTACTGTTCCAACATTACTCCGCACCAGTGAGCAAAGCAAGGTCCAAAAACATGGATAGTGAGTTTGGTGTGGAAGAACTTGACTCATTCAACTTCAGTGTCTGACCTCACAAATGTGCTTCTGGAATGGTCAAAAGTTCTCACAAACACTTCTAAATCATGTGGAAAGTCTTCCCACATAGCTGAGGCCAACATCATATTAAACCCCTTGGATTAAGAATGGGATTGCCACTCAAGTGTGAAAGCAGATGAGTGAATACGTTTGGCAATATAGTTTAGATGTATCCTACTAACATTGTAGTCTACATCTACTTATTTCTATTTTATTTATCTCTCTTTATTTGCCTGTCTTTGTGAATAGATTCAACTGATAGATCAGTGTCCATTTAACCATTAAAATCTCCACATAACTCACGTGCACATATTTACATAACCTGACAAATTCTAATTTAATTGTCTAAGGTGACTGGACCCTTTCAGGGTTAATTAACTTTCTTGTCACGGAGTCGCAGGAAACCATGAATAGAGTGCGTTCAGTTCTATAGAAATGATCTCCCAGGAGCCGTATGACAAAGGGCACTTCAGTGTATGTCCAACAGCAAAATTAAACAAATTGCAGAATCAATAAAAATGTTTCATCTAAAATAAGATTTCCAAAGATTTCTACTCTGACTGAAGTGGATTTAGGTTGCATGAATCTTTTAAAGCACCTTACCATTGATATGTAAAATAAAAGGCGTGATCTGGGCATAAAGTGAACACTGCACATTAATGGTAAATGGCCTGTATTTGTATAGCGCTTTTACTAGTCCCTATGGACCCCAAAGCGCTTTACACATCCAGTCATTCACCCACTCACACACACATTCACACACTGGTGATGGCAAGCTACATTGTAGCCACAGCCACCCTGGGGCGCACTGACAGAGGCGAATGGTTCAGTAGGTTAGTTTTACAAAATATTCAACTATATGACGGTAAATCAAAGTCAAAATGCAATATTATTTAAATATTAAAATCATCATCTTATTTTATATGAATATCTCGACTTTTATTTGTGATTATTTATAAAGTTTTTAAGTCATGTTTAGCTTTTTTGTATTTAATATTGTTTAACAAGGGATGGACAACAATAAGATACTCCTCGTTGCAATTCCTTAATGATTATTTTCTTGATTTCTGATCAGTTTTCTGTGTGGACGTAGTGTAAAAACACAGTCATGCTTTCATTATTATTTGTGTAACTGAGGTCGTTGATGTTTGACATCATTGTTTTGCATCTGATAGAAAAATACGCTGGAACTGACAAGCTTGTAGATATATGATTCAGATGGATTGGACAACATGGCACTAAATACGTATCTTAGATTAAACCTCATTATATCACTTCCTGTCCATGCTGTGATACTGTGCCGGGAAATAGCTGCAGACGTATCTTTGCAAACTCCGACAGCAGCTGGTGGTTCAAAGGCTGCCACCAGTAAAATGTTTTTATAATTTGCTGACACAGAAACATGGAAGCAATAGCAGCTTGCAGTTCTGAGCTGATTGTAAAGTCTCATTACGTGATTGTTTTCTGGTGGTGTGAAACAGAGCGTGGGAATAACAAGCTGGGCTGTACGGATGTTCTGCTATCAGGGAGATCATCTGTGATGAAAATGCTCTTTGGTTGCTTTTGCACTGAAATAGTAACTAAATCTGTATCATTTATAAGTCCTCTGAAATCATCATAAGATAAGACAATTACAGAATTATTTTATTGTCTTTTTGATATTTACTAGGGTTGATCCCTGACTTCATGTTTATTACTATTGTATATATGTATACATATAAAAACACCCAGCACGCCCCTGCGGGCGGTTTATCCTTCAAGCTCGGGTCCTCCACCAGAGGCCTGGGAGCTTGAGGGTCCTGCGCAGTATCTTAGCTGTTCCCAGGACTGCGCTCTTCTGGACAGAGATCTCCGATGTTGTTCCCAGGATCTGCTGGAGCCACTCGCCTAGCTTGGGAGTCACCGCACCTAGTGCTCCGATTACCACGGGGACCACCGTTACCTTCACCCTCCACATCCTCTCGAGCTCTTCTCTGAGCCCTTGGTATTTCTCCAGCTTCTCGTGTTCCTTCTTCCTGATATTGCTGTCATTCGGAACCGCTACATCGATCACTACGGCCGTCTTCTTCTGTTTGTCTACCACCACTATGTCCGGTTGGTTAGCCACCACCATTTTGTCCGTCTGTATCTGGAAGTCCCACAGGATCTTAGCTCGGTCATTCTCCACCACCCTTGGGGGCATCTCCCATTTTGACCTCGTGACTTCCAGGTTATACTCGGCACAGATGTTCCTGTACACTATGCCGGCCACTTGGTTATGGCGTTCCATGTATGCCTTGCCTGCTAGCATCTTGCACCCTGCTGTTATGTGCTGGATTGTCTCTGGGGCATCTTTACACAGCCTGCACCGGGGGTCTTGCCTGGTGTGATAGACCCCAGCCTCTATGGATCTTGTACTCAGAGCTTGTTCTTGTGCTGCCATGATTAGTGCCTCTGTGCTGTCTTTCAGTCCAGCTTTGTCCAGCCACTGGTAGGATTTCTGGATATCAGCCACCTCCTCTATCTGCCGGTGGTACATACCGTGCAGGGGCCTGTCCTTCCATGATGGTTCCTCGTCTCCCTCCTCTTTCTTGGGTTTCTGCTGCCTGAGGTATTCACTGAGCACTCGGTCAGTTGGGGCCATCTTCCCAATGTATTCTTGGATGTTCGTTGTCTCATCCTGGACTGTGGTGCTGACACTCACCAGTCCCCGGCCCCCTTCCTTCCGCTTAGCGTACAGCCTCAGGGTGCTGGACTTGGGGTGAAACCCTCCATGCATGGTAAGGAGCTTTCTTGTCTTTATGTCAGTGGCTTCTATCTCCTCCTTTGGCCAGCCTATTACCCCAGCAGGGTACCTGATCGCGGGCAGGGCGTACGTGTTGATGGCCCGGATCTTGTTCTTACCATTCAGCTGACTCCTCAGGACTTGCCTGACCCTCTGCAGGTACTTGGTGGTTGCAGCTTTTCTAGCGGCCTCTTCATGGTTCCCATTCGCCTGTGGGATCCCCAAGTACTTGTAACTGTCCTCTATGTCTGCAATGTTGCCTTCTGGTAGTTCAATCCCCTCAGTTCTGACTACCTTCCCTCTCTTTGTTACCATCCGACTACACTTCTCCAGTCCGAACGACATTCCAATGTCATTGCTGTATAGCCTGGTAGTGTGGATCAGTGAATCGATGTCTCGTTCACTCTTGGCATACAGCTTGATGTCATCCATGTACAGGAGGTGGCTGACAACTGCTCCGTTCCGTAGTCGGTATCCGTAGCCAGTCTTGTTAATGATCTCACTGAGGGGGTTCAGGCCTATGCAGAACAGCAGTGGGGACAGAGCATCTCCTTGGTAGATCCCGCACTTGATGGTGATTTGTGCTATGGGCTTGGAGTTGGCCTCTAGTGTTGTACGCCACATCCCCATTGAGTTCCTGATGAAGGCTCTTAGGGTCCCATTGATCTTGTACAATTCTAGGCATTCCAGTATCCAGCTGTGGGGCATTGAGTCATAGGCCTTCTTGTAATCAATCCAGGCAGTGCACAGGTTGGTCAGTCTGGTCTTGCAGTCTCGGCTGATTGTTCTGTCTACCAGTAGCTGGTGTTTTGCGCCTCTGTTTTTCTTGCCAATTCCTTTCTGTGTCCCGCTCATGTATTGACCCATGTGCCTGTTCATCTTAGCCGATATGATGCCTGACAGGAGCTTCCATGTAGTACTGAGGCAGGTTATTGGTCGGTAGTTGGAGGGGACCGGTCCCTTCTTGGGGTCCTTGGGGATCAGGACCGTCCGGCCTTCAGTTAGCCATTCCGGGTGTCTCTCGTTAACTAGCAGCTGGTTCATTTGTGCTGCCAGACGCTCGTGGAGTGCAGTCAGCTTCTTCAGCCAGTAGGCGTGAACCATGTCGGGCTCTGGTGCTGTCCAACTCTTCATACTGGAGACCCTTTCTTGGATATCTGCCACTGTGATGGTTACTGGACCCTGTTCAGGGAGGTCGCTGTGGTCTGCCCTCAGATCCTCTAGCCACTGAGCATTGCCGTTATGGGTTGCGTCCTTCTCCCATATGCTCTTCCAGTATTGCTCCGTCTCCAGCCTTGGTGGTGCTGTTCTCTTATTGTTCCCTTGCCACTGAGAGTACACCTTTGCTGGTTCTGTGGAGAACAGCTGGTTTATTCTCCTGCCTTCTATCTCTCTGGTGTACCTCCTCAAGCGGCTGGCCAAGGCTGTGAGTCTTTGCTTGGCAGTTTCCAAGGCCTCAGGTATGGACAGCTTGCTGTATTTCTTAGGCACCTTATTTGTCGCACCTTTCTGCAACTCCGTTAGTTGGCTAACCTCCCTCCGTGCTACTTTGATCTTGCCCTCTAGCCTCCTTCTCCATGGAGGGTACTGCCCCTTGTCGCTGTTCAACTTGTAGCCAAGCATCTCACTGATCACTGCTGCCGTAGTGTAGATCAGCTTGTTAGTGTTGGTAATCGTGGTTGTAGGTATTGCCCGTAGTGCTGCATTAACATCATCTAGCAGACCTTCTGAGGGTACTTCACGTAATCTTGGTAACCGGCTACGGGGGATCCAGGTTTCAAGCTTGGCCATGATCCTATTTTTCAGGTCAGTTCCTCTCGCACTCAACGATCCTTCTCCTATCGTACTTGGGGCTATGTACCCAATCTCGGGTGGGGGTGATGATATCGCCCCCCTGACCTGGCGTCCTGACTCCTCCTTGCCGTAGCATTTGTGTTGTACCTCGTCAATCTCTAGCTGTGAGAGCAGTCCCTTCTTTCGAATGTTGGAACACTGAGCTACTAGTTGTTTCGCCGTCATTGTGGATGTTGGGTATCGAAGAATCCATAGGTCCCTCATCCTATTCATGTAGCCCCTTCCGCCAGGGTTACTTGCATAGTAGCATTCCAACAACGCCCTGTTTTCGTCTCTTGCCCACCGATGCCTTCTTGTTCCAGTAGCCCACTTTTCGTCAGGGTGCCCTGGTTCCTCAACACCTGACGCGGACCTTGTTGATCCGGGCGACGTCCGAGCCGGCATGCCTTCATATTTATCTGTCTCGCTCATGTCTGCGGTAGGCTTGCTTAGCATAGGGGGTCTAGCCTTAGGACCCTTACAGACGCCCCAGGCAGGAATCGAACTTGCGATCCTCTGTTCCAAATGCGTGTAGTCTAACCACTACGCTATCCAGCTGTATATATATATACATATTAGGGGTGCAACGATACACAAAATTCACAGTTCGGTTCGGTTCGATACTTTGGTGTCACGGTTCGATATTTTTTCAATACAAAAAAAATGTTCATGCCCTTTTAATTTGTCATTTATTAAAATTATAAATATATATTTTAACTCAAAAGTACAGTTTTTAAATTTAACCCTAACCCTTGTGCGTGTTTTTTATTTTGACAGCGAATGCGCACCTGCGGACCACTTATGTGCAGCCCTGGTTATTTAGCTCGTCATATTGCAGCCACAGAAATTATTTTGTCCATGAAACCATAAAGCTGCACTTTCTTTTTGCCTTATAGTCTGATTTGTCATAACTTCTCCGTTTTGTGGTAAGCTTTTCTTTGGCTGTCACTTCTTCACCATGACCTGTCTTATTTGGCTCAGCAGAACTAAAATATATATCTGTCTGTGAAGGTTCTCAGTCATCCAGGTCATCGTAGTCAAATATAAATCCTGCTGCTTTTACACACGCACTCACATAAGCTCAGCGATTCTCTGCGCGATCAACCTCTCACATGTTTAAGCTTGCTGCGGGAGATTTCACTTGTCATGTTTGCATAGTAAGCTAACAATTAATAAGACGATGTCAGAGGAATTGGTGCACAAATTATCATCACTCACAGATCAGTGCTGTCGCTCTCTATACACCGTTCGCACGATTGCAAAGTGAAAGCAAAAAAACAAGCGCAAATTCAAACGCGATTTCAATATGTCACATATTGACAGTGCCTCACCGATGCCAATGACATAATTACCCAGCTACATTTCTGAAAGAATGCAAAAGCATTGACATATATTTTTCCTTCCTACAATAGCCTGACGGGCAGGGCAGAGATAGATTTTGGTAGCCCGACTGAAAAAATCGCTAGCCCCGGGACGTCGGGCTAGCGATATTGCGAGCCCTGTATCTGATTGAGGAATCACTCATCTTTGGAAAAGAGAGTTTATTACAGAGAAATGTCTCTTTCCAAAATAAAAGCTATACTATCCGCTTCTTCTGGGCTATATTCTCAGCAGCATATTAAACATATAAGGAGAATCATGTGCTAACAGCTGTCTAAATGACTCGGCTAAAGTTAGTAGCATGCTTGCTTGTTTTTTGTCTGCTTCCACTTGTCTTTGCACTAGGATGATGTCGGCGTAAATGTGCAGTCATATTCATTGTGTTCCCACTAGTGCTTTCAGGTTAATCTCGTTGAAATGACCTTAAAGCCACAACACGGCAAATCTCCGTTAACGACCTACCCCTGATCGCCCCGTGCATGGGGCTAGACGGCCAACACGTTAACGAGCTAACTGCGCTAACACACTAGTTCCCACCCATGTAATTGAGCATTGCATGGCACATCCAACATACTGTTTTACTTTAGTCCATGACTCGCTTACCTTCAGGGTCATACGTCACATGAAAACCAAAATAATTCCAAACGCCAGATCTGAATGAGGGTGGGGGAGGTCCATGTTGCAAGGAGAGCTTAACTTCTGTCTCGCTAGCTTGCCCTGCGCTCTTCCTTCTGACGATGCTGTCTGTGTTGAGCGCTCAGTGAATCTGCATTCGACTACTCCGCCTAGGCTGCACTGTCGAGCCTAGGCGGAGTAGTCGAACGCAGATTCACTGAGCGCTCAACACAGACAGCATCGTCAGAAGGAAAGTTGATAAAATAAATTACAAATTTTGTATTGTTCGATACATATGCGTACCGAACCGAAAGCACTGTATCGAACGGTTCAATATCGATATGAATATCGTTGCACCCCTAATATATATATAGCGGTTCCGAATGACAGCAATATCAGGAAGAAGGAACACGAGAAGCTGGAGAAATACCAAGGGCTCAGAGAAGAGCTCGAGAGGATGTGGAGGGTGAAGGTAACGGTGGTCCCCGTGGTAATCGGAGCACTAGGTGCGGTGACTCCCAAGCTAGGCGAGTGGCTCCAGCAGATCCTGGGAACAACATCGGAGATCTCTGTCCAGAAGAGCGCAGTCCTGGGAACAGCTAAGATACTGCGCAGGACCCTCAAGCTCCCAGGCCTCTGGAAGAGGACCCGAGCTTGAAGGATAAACCGCCCGCAGGGGCGTGCTGGGTGTTATATATATATATATATATATATATATATATATATATATATATATATATATATATATATATATATATACACATACAGTGGGGCAAAAAAGTATTTAGTCAGCCACCGATTGTGCAAGTTCCCCCACCTAAAATGATGACAGAGGTCAGTAATTTGCACCAGAGGTACACTTCAACTGTGAGAGACAGAATGTGAAAAAAAAATCCATGAATCCACATGGTAGGATTTGTAAAGAATTTATTCGTAAATCAGGGTGGAAAATAAGTATTTGGTCAATAACAAAAATACAACTCAATACTTTGTAACATAACCTTTGTTGGCAATAACAGAGGTCAAACGTTTACTATAGGTCTTTACCAGGTTTGCACACACAGTAGCTGGTATTTTGGCCCATTCCTCCATGCAGATCTTCTCGAGAGCAGTGATGTTTTGGGGATGTCGCCGAGAAACACGGACTTTCAACTCCCGCCACAGATTTTCTATGGGGTTGAGGTCTGGAGACTGGCTAGGCCACTCCAGGACTTTCAAATGCTTCTTACAGAGCCACTCCTTTGTTGCCCGGGCGGTGTGTTTTGGATCATTGTCATGTTGGAAGACCCAGCCTCGTTTCATCTTCAAAGTTCTCACTGATGGAAGGAGGTTTTGGCTCAAAATCTCACGATACATGGCCCCATTCATTCTGTCCTTAACACGGATCAGTCGTCCTGTCCCCTTGGCAGAAAAACAGCCCCATAGCATGATGTTTCCACCCCCATGCTTCACAGTAGGTATGGTGTTCTTGGGATGCAACTCAGTATTCTTCTTCCTCCAAACACGACGAGTTGAGTTTATACCAAAAAGTTCTACTTTGGTTTCATCTGACCACATGACATTCTCCCAATCCTCTGCTGTATCATCCATGTGCTCTCTGGCAAACTTCAGACGGGCCTGGACATGCACTGGCTTCAGCAGCGGAACACGTCTGGCACTGCGGG
This sequence comes from Diplotaxodon limnothrissa, assembly GCF_057381915.1. Classification (NCBI taxonomy): domain Eukaryota; kingdom Metazoa; phylum Chordata; class Actinopteri; order Cichliformes; family Cichlidae; genus Diplotaxodon; species Diplotaxodon limnothrissa. The sequence goes on along the minus strand of NC_140617.1, from coordinate 34,063,658 downwards.
ATTTGATTCCCTGCCGTTGTAGTGTGTTACTGATGGTGACCTTTGTTACTTTGGTCCCAGCTCTCTGCAGGTCATTCACCAGGTCCCCCCGTGTGGTTCTGGGATCTTTGCTCACCGTTCTCATGATCATTTTGACCCCACGGGATGAGATCTTGCGTGGAGCCCCAGATCGAGGGAGATTATCAGTGGTCTTGTATGTCTTCCATTTTCTGATGATTGCTCCCACAGTTGATTTTTTCACACCAAGCTGCTTGCCTATTGTAGATTCACTCTTCCCAGTCTGGTGCAGGTCTACAATACTTTTCCTGGTGTCCTTCGAAAGCTCTTTGGTCTTGGCCATGGCGGAGTTTGGAGTCTGACTGTTTGAGGCTGTGGACAGGTGTCTTTTATACAGATGATGAGTTCAAACAGGTGCCATTCATACAGGTAACGAGTGGGGGACAGAAAAGCTTCTTACAGAAGACGTTACAGGTCTGTGAGAGCCAGAGATTTTCCTTGTTTGAGGTGACCAAATACTTATTTTCCACCCTAATTTACGAATAAATTCTTTACAAATCCTACCATGTGGATTCATGGATTTTTTTTTCACATTCTGTCTCTCACAGTTGAAGTGTACCTCTGGTGCAAATTACTGACCTCTGTCATCATTTTAAGTGGGGGAACTTGCACAATCGGTGGCTGACTAAATACTTTTTTGCCCCACTGTAAATTAGTTAATTTATGCAAATTGTCATGGTCCTGGGTCATTTAACCCAGAGTTTTCTTGTATTTTGATGTGATTTTGTGTTTATGGTTTAGATTGAAGTTCATTTGGTTAGTCTTGAGGTTATTGTATATTTCCCTGTTATAGCTCCTTGTTTATTAGATTCCCCTTGTGTCTTTGTCCCCTGTGACCCTCTTGGTGTGTGTCCTTGTGTCTTGTTTCCCTTTTCTTATCCCATGTTCCCCACCTAGTCTTTCATCCCATGTCTCCCCTGTCGGTCATGTTCGTCCATGTTTCCTCAGCCTGTCATGTCTCCCTCGCTCTCTCTATGTCTCGACCCCCTTAACTGTTTCCTCACCTTCCCCTTGTTATTGCGTTATCGCCTTCTGTTTTCTCTCTAGTCCATCTCGTTTCCCCAAGCGTTCCTTCCTTCCAGTTTCCGTGTCATATTGTGTGAATTGTGTGAGTCTGTGTCAACTTCAGCTGTGTTCCCTCATTTGCCCTCGTGTGTATTTATGTCTGCGTCTCCCTCTGTCCTGCGTCGCAGTCTCCCCCATGGCTGTGTGTTTCTCCGTTTGTTTAGTTTCCTGTAATTCCCCAGTTTTTCTTTGCAGTATTTTCCATTCAGCAATAAAAGCTGTGTTTTTTTAGTTAAAGTCTCGCCTATGAGTCTGCATTTGGATGCTATCCTGCATGCTTTACACAGACATTTCATGACACAAATAGGGCCTAACACTTATAAAGCTACTTACTGTACTATTGTACAATAGTATACAACGTGACTACACAATACAATGTAAAGAAACACAAGGATCAGGGATGAGTGTGTACAAGCAAACTTTTCTGACTCTTTTTTTTTGGCTTCAAACTGAAATTAAGAAAGCAAAATTTTTCTCTTTCTTTCTATGGAAACCTCAGTTTTATCCCAACAAAATCTCATATTCAAATCAAATAACTGAAGCAAATCTGACTTATTTTTAATTACTTTCCCCCAAGAAACTGGAAAAACACCACAAGCTGTACTTGTTACAATAAAATATTTTTTTGCCATGTAATGTGATTATTTATGTGATGGAATAACAAATCTGCAGTATTGCTCATATAATTACCCTTGAAGATGCTGATGTATTAACCAACCAACGTATCTGTAACTGAAAGATAATTCATTTCTGAGCTAAAATATCAGTTTGCTGTGGAAATCTTCTTCCCGTTGCTGTCGTGTCACTAGAGCCCTCATTCCTCAGTGATTTAGACTGGAAGGGAGACGTGACTTGCAATCAGTAAAATCCACTGAACCTCAGCGTGGCCACAAAAACACGAACAAAGAAATTGTAGCAGCATCCAGGCACCATCAGGATGGCAAGTATCACTGTCTGTGTGCATGATCCTAGTTGAGCTTGTTTACCAGGATCACTTAGACCGCAGTCTCTTATAACAGGTCCTGACAAGGCTCACTCTTGGCATGAGTGCTAACACAATTCCACACATAAGATTACACCCACACCCTAAGACTGTGTATCGAGTGTCCGACACTCTATGTGCCTCACAGAAAGTCATAAGGAAAGAGTGATAAAATAGCTTATTTCGCAGTTTCATCTTTTTCGTAGAAGGATGCTGGCTCGGCTCCAGATGTTAGCTCATCTGTTTCACACAGGCCAGGTGCAGAGACACTTACCAGAGGGAAGTTGGCATTTTGCAGCAAACTCATGAGTCAGGATCACCTGTAGCAGATAACTTGAGGTTGTAACAGTTCAGGTCATAGCGCTACCTTAACTCAACCTAGTTTTCATGCATACAGAGAAAATATTCCACCTCCCACATGAATGAAATCTTACAGATAAGAGGACTCATAAAATAAGTTGAGTTAAAACATTCAGTTGGGTTTTAGTGGCAGCTAATTTAAAATTGAGCGCCGTAAACAGTAAAGAAGTTGCTTCCGTACTTCAGCTTTTACTGGAGTATTTTTTGACACAGGTATCTTTACATCTACTTAAGTAAACAAAGTCTGTAGTTTGCCACCTCTGGGTGCTTTGAGGTTAGCCTGGGTTCTTCTGTGAGTGTCCTCAATGTTACACAATGGGTTTTGAAGTATTCAATTGGATATCCATCGGGGCCTGGGGCTTTATTGTTTTTTAACGATTTAACAGCAAGATATTTCTTTCTCTAGCATGATCAGAAGTGCTAATCTTTGGTGGAGTTAATTTACGTATTATGGTCACTGTCATGGTCAGTTGTATATAATGCTTGATAATAGTTTTGAAATTCTGAATTTCTTTCATTTGGGTTTTCTAAATATCTGCCATCATCTGTTTTAATACTGTAAATGTATCTTTCAGTATCTTCCTTTTTGATTTGCCACAATAGTAGTTTGGCAACCTTACAACCAAATTCATCATAATGATATCTAGTTCTGACATATCATCACATAAAATTAATTTTTGTTTTATGGTACTAAGTAATTCTGCTTGTTTTGTTCTCGAATGATCTATTTCCAAAGGCCTTATATCTTTTTCTAATTGAAAACGCTGCTCCCTTTTGTGTTTGTTTTTATATGAGACACATGAAATATGTGACCTCTCATATAAGCTTTAAGCGCTTCCCATATATTTGAATGTGAGGAGGTATTTAAGTTTGATACATGTCTATTTTAATATTCATAAAAGTAATACATTCGGGGCTTTTAACAAATATCCTTTAAATTTCCACCTAGTAGGAAAATTCAGATTGGTAGAGCTCCAAATCAATTTTTTATAGGATTAGGATCTGAAATTGTAGCAGCTTAATTACTAGCTAGTTTTAATTTGTGAGAGGAGTGTCTGTGAAGCCAAAAACATGCCTATTCTCGAGTAAGTAAGTAATGAACAGTTGAATAAAATTAAATTCCCCAACCCCCAGGCCACGAGAGTTGAGGCTTGGGTGTGAAATTTACGTTTTTCAGGGTTTTTATCGTTATTTTTTTAAAATCATTTTTAATGTTAACTCCGTTTCCCTATGTCTTTTCCTGTGTGTTATGAATAAATCTTCTTTTTTCTGTGGTACTGGTACTGGTTTGATTTTGTTGTATTTATCCGTGACACCTTAAAGGCCGGTCCGTGAAAATATTGTCAGACATAAACCGGTCTGTGGCACAAAAAAGGTTTTGGGGACAGAGGCCTAATTCTCTCATGCCTTGAGTTAGAGCTATTAGAGATTTGAATAGCGTACTAGTTTCTGAGAAAAACAATCCATTGATGGGTTTGAAACTAGGTTGTAATCGCTACCCAAAACACATTGAACTTTAACTGCTGACAGCTTTATAATTAAATTATTTAAAAAATGTGGGTTGTCTTAATTTGGGCCATAGATATCAATACTAATTGTTCATTGTTCAAGCAAATACACACCTCTAGCTTAGGATGAGAATGACGAATAGAAAACATGATCAACCCAGTCTCTGCGCAGTTTTAAATGTTCTATATCAGTGAGGTGGGTCTCTTGGATAAACGCAATATGTTAGCACTTTCTTCTTTTTAATGGGTGAGTTAAACCCTCTAACATTTACCAAAATGCAGTTTAACTGTCCTGTCCTTTTTATTTTATGTCTTATAAATCAATCTTTCCCTGGTTAGGAAAACAGATTAAAATCTAAATAAACCTCCAATCTGTTGCCAAATGTTTACAATTTCCAATACTTACAGAATCAAACATGGTATAGAGAGAGCATCCCAAAAGTCCCTCAAAATGAATAAAAGGGAAAAAAGAAAAAAAAAAACCTATAATCCCCTCAAAACAAAACCCAGGGTAGGTAAGACTCCGTGTCTAGACTTACTTGGCAGCCTCAGCGGACTAAAATTAAAAAGTACCATTATAGCTTCATAAAAGAACAACAAAACAATGTTTAGAAATTTATGGCAGTCTCAATAGTTACCTTTGGGATTTATTTTCATCTATAAGGCTAATATTAGTGATGTGAGGATCGATCCTGAAATATCGATTCCTCCGATACCAATCATTTATGTTCTAGAATCGATTCTCACATTAAAATATCGATATTTTAGTAATTTAGAGTAAATTTGTAGTTTATCATTAACAGGAACACAGTGGAAAGAAACTATAACATTCAGATTGTCTACATTCAAAGGAACTACTTCCTCTTCCGCCTTTCATAGTCATGTGCGAAATACGGCTGTATAAATGTCTCGCAGCCCCTTGGCGTGCGCACTCACAACAATGGCTGAGCGTAATTGTGCGGACTTATTTTATCTCCACAAACAGCTGAGACGTGGTTTGCGATACATGTGGCAAAAAAGTGCTCCAAGAGTGAGGTGTTGTGTGGCCATACTAAGAAGACATTCAAGAGTGCTGTTGGGGGGGGGGGGGGAATACATTTTACAGGGTTTATTTATCAGATAAAATACGTTAAATGTCACCGTTATTATTGGCTGGCCCGGAAACAGCGGGGGTGTCCAAATTCAGAGGCTGCTTCCACCTGAGGACCCGGCCTTCGCGGTCTAAAGAAAGCCGGGTAGTATGTCACAGGCTCCCTCGGTGGAGTGAAACTCTGTTGTCTGCTCCTTGCTATCTAAAATATAACCGGGTGCTGACGTAAACTCTTCTGTTTAATAGAGTTTTCTGTTTGACGTTTATTCAGCTGTGTGAAAACCCCGGAGGAACCCTCCCGAGGGATTAATAAAGTTAAATTTAATTGAATCTAATCTAATAACTTTAATCTCAGCCAAACCGAACAAATAAAACACTGAAAAATGGTAAATGGCCTGCATTTGTATAGCACTTTTCTAGTCCCTAAGGACCCCAAAGCGCTTCACACTACATTCAGTCATTCACCCAGTCACACACGCAGGCGATGGCAAGCTACATTGTAGCCACAGCTGCCCTGGGGCGCACTGACAGAGGCGAGGCTGCCGAACACTGGCGCCACCGGGCCCTCTGACCACCACCAGTAGGCAAACATGGGGTTAGTATCTTGCCCAAGGATATTTGGCATGCAGCCAGGATGCAGCCTGGGATCGAACCACCAACCTTCTGATTAGTGGCTGACCTGCTCTGTCACCTGAGCTACAGCCACCCCACAAAAAGCCAAACAATAACATTTTGAAGTTATCAAAGTGACTTATATATCATGTTTAACCCGAGTAGCAAAAGACCGCGGGGGTTTGAAAACGATGTGTCGATCGGCTCAGATATTTGAAGTTTACACAGCTACATTCTCTCCTGAAAATATGTTAAAAGTTTTTTGCGACCCAGAAAGAGAAATAAGAGTAATATTAAAACTAAGTATCTGCCGCCATTGTTGGAAACTGGAATTGGCTGGGCCCGCTATGAATTCTGCAATATGGTTTTTCAATTTTATTGTGCGGGTGGAAAATCGTGAGAAATTCGGGAGAATGGTGGCTCCGGGAGATTTTCGGGAGGGGCACTGAAATTTGGTATTCTCCCGGAAAAATCAGGAGGGTTGGCATGTATGGTTGTGGCAACATCACTAACCTTGTCAAACACCTCAGAGTAAATCATGTCACAGAATATGAGGCGCGTATGTTGAGACGAACTGAAGAGGAGGAGAGGGACAGGTGCTGTTAGGGCGAGACAGACGTCTCTCACGGAGTCCTTTAGTGCTGCAGGCAGGCAAGGTGTTCAAATAGCGCACAACTTCAGGTTTTTTATTTCTATATGATGAACTCTGCATTATTAAGTGATAAGAACAAGTAATTTGATGTCCTGTAATCATTATGATGCTATAATTTGAGATACAATAAATAAAATAATTTTTTGTACAAAGTATCGATATCGGATCAGTATCGTCGATACCACCCTGAATATTACTTGGTATCGGATCGGAAAGAAAATCAGTGGTATCGCACATCACTAGCTAATATCTCATGTGCAGTATAAGACAAAACACACATATTTGTGTTTTGTCTTATACTGCACACAGTGTATTGTAGAATAGTTTTGGAGTCACTCAGAGAACCATTCTTCTCTCTGCAATGTGGTCAAGGCCATGAATCAGGTGTTAGGAGATGGCATGCACTCTTCCCCCTTCTTTAATTCTACCCAGTCGTTAAGTGATGACGTAACGAATCCTACTTCCAGGCATAAAGTAGTCTGCATTTAATATGGCTTTTGTGTTGTTAACATGTTTAATGTTATGTATTTTCTTCTATTTAATCTCAAAAAGCTCCTAAAGCCCAGCCCATGCAGCAGTATATGAATGACTAACCTCGTATTGTGGATGGATTATCTCAGTTGTTCTCCTGGCTGAAGTTTGGTCCTTTTACAACATCCTGCCATGCGATTACATTTTTTCCTGACCACCAGAACACTAACGTTAACTTTTATTGAGTGGAAAAAAAGTTAGCTTGTTTATATTATGCTAACATAGCTGTGTCGCTAGCGGTCACGTAGCACATCATTATATACCAGCTAGCCAAACTTCAGTAACCCTACAAACGTCACTGCTGTTTAGTTTTCTGTCTTCATTTATGTTGGAAGTGATAACAGAGCTGTACGTTTTAATTTGTTTCCAAAACCCCGCAGTCAGGACATGCTATATTGTATTTAGATAGAAGCTAGCGAGCTAACCACCTGCTAACTTCTAACTCCATTAAATGTCATAAATTTTGTTTTCATGGATGCCTGGATGTTAAACTCAATTGTTACACCTGGTAGAGCAGAACGCTGATCATTTTATTAAAGATGAAAGACTTTAGACAGTTTTTCAACTCTCAGTAATGCCATAGTGATCGTTTGATATATGGACCTGCAGCGGAGTTTAGGCCCAGACACGGCTAGTGACGTCAGACTTAACGACCGGACAGGCCTGACCGGAGGGCAAGAGATGGTTGCCATTGTAATGGGAGTGTTGCTGGCAAAATGTTCGACTTCCTCTTCAACACTGGACAGGAGAGTTTCCACCTCAGATGGTGTAAGAGATATTTTAAATTCCCCTCTGTGCCGGATCTGCAGTTTGGCGGGGGGTAGCAGCTGATGTACTCGATGTTCTTCTCCCACAACTTTTTCTTCATCCTAACGATCATCCTACGCTGCACCTCCATGCTGTATTCTGGGTAAAAGGAGACTCGATTAGTGTCTGGGTATACAGTCCCTTTGTCTCTGGCCAAGCAGACTACTTTGTACTTCTCCCTGTAGTTCAGAAACTTCACGAGGATACGGCTGACCTGATCTGCTTCTATTCGCAAGCTGTGTGCGCTCTCTATGGTGACTAGAGATGGCACGATACCACTTTTTTATGTCCGATACCGATATCATAAATTTGGATATCTGCCGATACTGATATGAATCCGATATAGTGTGTTTTTTAATCAATAAAACGTTTTTTTAATATCTTGCTGCATTTTGTATAAGTTTATACTCAAGTTTAAATACATAACAACACTAAAGCTATTCTGTTATACCTGTATGTAAAAAATACACTGCGCCCAAAATATTTCATAGTTCAGCAACACTGATCAATCTAATAAACTTAAACCTACTCCATCCTCCCTATGCTGGTATTTTAAAGAGTACTTAGCAGAAATATTAAGCAACCTAACTAATAGGGTTGCAAACTCCCAGCAAAAAAAAAATAGGGAACCACCCCCCACCCTCCACCTCATGATGCTTAATCAATGTAATCACATTTAATTTGATGCAGGGGGGGAAATGCACAGAAATACATTATTTTTCAAGAATAATTAAATAGATTCAACGCGTTTCTTCAACAGAATTGCAGAATTCACAGATGGTACTTTCCCAAAGGAAAAAGTACTATAGCTTACTAGGGTATATTAGACTTAACAGTTACTATATACAGTAATGGACTTCTATATATTTTACATCAGATTAAAACTTTGGGTGTAAGAGTCAGATAATTTTTTATTAAAAGCTAAACATTTTAAATGAGAATAAGAAAGAAAAGTATGTCTTTGTGCCCCCTTTTCCCTGTTCATGCCCTATCGGCCCCCCTGGCTAAACTTTGCTAGATCCGCCCCTGCACAGTTACCAGCCGTCAGCTACATAGAAAAAGATCCTGGTCTAGAAAGTGATATTAAATAAATTCTAACAACAGCTTATCAAGCTTAAACGTGCTGCTGTTGTTCAGCCGCTGGTTTCCTCTTTCTGGCGAGAAGTGGGCCAAAAACAAAGAAGAGAGACGGACTCGCGATAGAAAAGCCGATCAGCTGATCATTGAGCAGTTTCACGATTGAAGAGAGAGAGAGGCAGAAACGAGTAGTTTCCTGCTAAAATTGGGCAGTCTTAGGTGCAAAGCAACGGTCCATGATTATCTAAAAGTAGATGAAGCGTATATGACAGAGATGTAGCCACTGTGACCTCACATATTGGTTTAAAACAAACCTGGGGAATGGAATTATCTTTATATCATAAGTTTGCGCATGAAAGAAAAACAACTGGAGCAAATAATTTCATTTCACGGCCGTAATTAAATTCCTTGCGTGTAAATTCAACAACCAGCACATGCAGAACACGCACATCACTTTCAACCCCCCGGTCTTTCGCTACTCAGGTTAAACAGGTCTCTTACATCAGCGGTCTCCAACCTTTTTTGCGCCACGGACCGGTTTATGCCTGACAATATTTTCACGGACCGGCCTTTAAGGTGTGGTGGATAAATACAACAAAATAAAACTAGTACCAGTACCGAAAAAAAGAAGATTTATTCATAACACACGTGAAAAGACCCAGGAAAACCGAGTTAACGATAAAAACGATAACAAAATAACGCTGAAAACCGATAAAAACCCTGAAAACCATACATTTCACACCTGAGCCTCAACTCTCGCGGCCTGATACCAAACGACTCACGGACCGGTACCGGTCCGAGGCCCGGGGGTTGGGGACCGCTGTCTTACATAACTTTGAAATGTTAATATTTGGTTGATTTCACTGTTTTATTTGTTCCTGAGTAAATCGGTTTGGCTGAGATATATTTCAATTCAGGAGGAAACATTTTCACCAGGAACAAAAACAGCATGTTAATACAGGAGATTCTGAAGGCTGCTTCAAAACGATCAAATTATATTTTAAATATTTGTTCAGTTCTCTTCCAAACCCCAGCACATGTCTATTGTAATTTTTGAGTGGCCACTAAAATGAAAATAGAAGTGTTCTAACATCTAACATATAGCAAGATGCTATACACGGGCCAAACTTCAGTCAGGAGAACAACTGATTATTACTCATCCACAATACGAGGTTAGTTATTAATATACTGCAACAACATGGGAATAAAGCAGCTGCGAAAGAATTCAACATTAATGAATCAATGTTACGGAAGTGGAGGAAGCGCAGTTTTTGGCTTTCCCCATACTTCAAAAGTGCTTCATCTCTTTGCTATGCCTGTCGCCCGCCATAATTTGCAGATGATAATGGTTTTAGGGGGTGGCTGTAGCTCAGGTGGCAGAGCAGGTCAGCCACTAATCAGAAGGTCGGTGGTTCGATCCCAGGCTGCCTCCTGGCTGCATGCCAAATATCCTTGGGCAAGATACTAATGTTTGCCTACTGGTGGTGGTCAGAGGGCCCGGTGGCGCCAGTGTTCGGCAGCCTCGCCTCTGTCAGTGCGCCCCAGGGCAGCTGTGGCTACAATGTAGCTTGCCATCACCAGTGTGTGAATGGGTGAATGACTGAATGTAGTGTAAAGCGCTTTGGGGTCCTTAAGGACTAGAAAAGTGCTATACAAATGCAGGCCATTTACCATTTAGCCGCCACTATGCTTTCGACCAAAACAGGCGCAGCTTGATGACATCATCAACATGTGCTATCGGATCGGATAAAGCGGTATAGTCAAAATCTCTATCGTTGGCCAAATTTCTATCGTATATCGTTTATATCGCCCACCCCTATTTGGAGTGAACATAAGAACAACATTTTGACATTTTGTGCGTGATGCTTTGACAAGGCATATAAAAAAAAGTAGAGGAAAATCGCATATATATCAAAACTGTTGCTGAAGTACTTCTCCTTACAGCTATGCAAAACCTCTCCCAAAGGGGGCATCTTGAGACAGATACATCACTGTTAGGGAGTTTTTATTGTTTTATTTGCTTATGCTTCAAAAGTTATGTTACACATATTTCACCAGACACAGTTTTCTGTAGAAACAGGAAGCTGACCCTGTGACACTGACAAGAGACCAGCACAGAAATACATATCTGCAGAAGTTGACTTGCATTATATTATTCTTAGAAATTGACCTGCAACACACATACTCTGTGACACACACACAGCTTGCATGCAGACAGACATCAGGCCATGCGTGACAGGAAATGTGATTATATTTGCATATTGACGATGTAACCTATAAAAATAAACGAATACTGCAGTTCGGTGTGATTTGCTCTGAGCTTTTCACCCGTGCAGCACGTTAACCTACACAAGTGTCTCATTGTTGTTTATTCACCTGACTGTTTGTTAACTGTAAATCTCTGACAATCACAAAACAAAAGAAACTTTTTAGAGATAATGGAACTTATTTCTAAGCATAATCCACTGATTGCATAAAAAAAACTAAAGCTGCAGAAAATGCAAAATATACCAGTAACACCATTCAGAATGAAGTAATGGAATGTCTGTCAGAGATGGTACGTGAAGACATTATCAGAGAAGTGAAGGAGAGTGAGTACTTCTCTGTGATTGTAGATGAAACAAAAGACCTAAAGGAAACAGATCAACTGTCATTAGTACTAAGGTATTACTACAATGGGGCTGTTCAAGAGAGTTTTTTAGAGTTCCAGAGACCAAGTCAGCTAGATGCGGCAGGGCTCACCCAAAACATCATACAGTGTCTGGAAAGGCATGGCCTTGAATATCGATCCAATCTTGTAGGCCAAGGATATGATGGGGCGTCAATAATGGCAGGGAAATGCAGGGGTGTTGCAGCCAGGATCAAAACAGAGGCAAAACATGCATTTTATGTACATTGCAATGCACATTGCCTTAACCTTGTTATCCCTGAAGCTGACTGCTTTTTTTTATTGTTGCAGAAATTGTATGTCTATATGTCAGGTTCATATGTTCACCAAAAATGGATCACAGTTCAAAAAGACATTTATCCAGATGCTCCAAGAGAGCTTCAGAGACTCAGTGATACCAGGTGGGCATGTCGTTATAGTGCATGCAAAACTGTAATGGACAGATTACCAGCTATATTAAGAGTACTGCATGAGATACATTTAGAGAACAGTGGTGACAGATCAGTGGAGGCACGGGGTCTGTTGGCACAAATTGACCTCACATTTATTGGCAATTTATCCACATTTAGAAAAATTCTAGGGGAAATTAAGTTGCTTTCTGATGTACTTCAGTCTCCATCTCTTGATCTAGCAAAGGCTGTAGACCTAATCCATGCACTTCAAGACACCTTGGACCAATATAGAAGTGAATCCTGTTTTGATGAGCTGTGGCAAGACGCAATGGATATTGCAGAACAGTGTACTGTTGCCTCTGAGACAGTTAGAGAAGGTGCAGAGAGAGAGCCTTAGGCTTAAGGGTTATTTTGTAGATTCTTCAATCGGGCAACACAGGTGTAAGTTTAAGAGGAAAGTATTTTACCCCATTCTTGACCATGTACATGCAGAGATGGAGAAGCGCTTCAACAGGACCAATTGTGATATTATGAGGGGTATACAGGCACTAAACCCCAAGAATAAGAGCTTTTTGTCAGAGGAAATAGTTTTAAGCTTGGCTGGTCTGTATGACTGTGTAATTGAAGACCTCAAACATGAGCTGTATCAAGCTAGAAAGGTTGTTCAAAGGAGAGCAGGGTGTGGGAATGAACTCTCCAGTGTTTTGGAGTTTACTACCTTCCTAGAGCCTTACAAAGAGGTGTTTCAACAGCTTTTTCGTTTATGTCGAATAGCTTTAGCCTTACCTGTCAGCAGTGCTACTTGTGAACGTAGCTTTTCAGTGCTAAAGCTTATAAAAAAATCATCTACGAACAACTATGACTGATGAGAGGCATAGCAATATTGGAGTTTTGAGTATTGAGAGGAAAAGGGCGAGATCATTAAGCCTGGATGACTTTGCCACCCGTCACCGTAACAGGCGGATCCACCTATTCTAAGTCATTGATAATATTCTCTTTTCAAAACATAAATATTTTGCAACTACAAGTGCTGCTGTTTACAAATGTTTTTGTATTTCTTGTCTTCTTAACATGTAACAGTCTTATTAAAAGTTCAAGAGGTTTATTCGTGTACAATTTATACTTAAAACATTATCAAAAGAAGGCATAGAAAGTATTTACTTGCTTTCAGGTTTAATTCAAATGTTAGTCTTTTCATTTGTTTTTCCTGTTTCACATTTAAACACCAGCTTGTGTGAAGATTATGTTCTTTTTTTGAGAAGTTTTGCATTGCATTGGCTAATTTGTATTTAGTATTAGTATTTATTTATTTATTGTCATTGTCAAGAACAATGAAATTGCGTTTGGGGCTTCCATACAACCCAAAAAAAAGAAGAAAATAATAAATACCCCTTAAAACCCAAGTGTACATATTTAACCCAGTGTGACTCCAATGCAATAAGACAATCCTTAGCAATAATGTTCGTAGAAATTCAGACAAAGACCTGAGAAACATGACAAAATACAACAATGCAACCCATTCAATATTATTGTACTGTGAGATATGATATCAGATATGATAGTTATCTATTTAAGAAAGGGGGGGGGGGGGGCAGGAGGGGGAAGAGAATAAAGATATGATGCACCAATGCAGACCAGTTCATTGCTATTAAGAAGTTGGATATGGTTATTGTCCGTGAGAGGGGGGCAGAGAGTTCAGGAGCCTCACAGCCTGTGGATACAGGCTGTTGGCCAGTCTGGATGTTCTGGCCTGTATAGACCTGTACCTTCTCCCTGAGGGCAGCAGATGGAAAAGGTGGCGCGCAGGGTGATGTTGGTCCCGCAGGATACTGTGCACCCTCCTCAGACAGCGAGTGGGGAAGATATTACTGATCTCTGGCAGACTTGTTCCAATAATTCTGCCAGCTTCTTTCACCACCCGCTGGAGTGCTTGCTGATCGGCCTTGGTGCAGCTGGGGAACCACACTAGAAATCCATACGTCAGAACGCTGCTGATGGCACAGTTGTAGAAGTTCAACATCAGAGATCTGGGAATGTGTGCGCTCCGCAGTCTCCTCAGGTAGTAGAGGCGCTGTTGGGCCTTCCGTACAACTGAGGTGATATGGTTGCCCCAGGACAGGTCCTCGGTCACAGTTACCCCCAAGAATTTAAAACTGCTCACCCTCTCCACCGCCTCACTGCCAATGAAGAGAGGCAGATGGTTGTTATGACCCCTCTTCCGGAAATCTACAATGATCTCCTTGGTCTTTTTGGTGTTTAAGACCAAGTTATTGTCGTGGCACCATGACTCTAGTTGTTGCACCTCTGTCCTATAGTTTGTCTCATCATTGTTGGATATAAGTCCGAGCACTGTAGTGTCATCTGCAAACTTAACAATGAGATTGGACGCGCAGGAGGAAATACAGTCATGGGTGAAGAGAGTGTATAGCAGAGGGCTCAGAACACACCCCTGAGGGGCACCGGTGTTGACCACAAGGGTGGAAGAGGTGTTCTTACCCACTCTGACACTCTGTCTACGGTTAGTGAGGAAGTCCACAATCCAGTTGCACAGAGAGGAGTTAAGTCCCAGTTGGTGGAGTTTGGGACGGAGTTTGTATGGCCGGATGGTATTAAAAGCCGAGCTGTAGTCTACAAAGAGGAGCCGTGCATAGGTGTTCCTGTGTTCCAAGTGCTTCAGTAATGTGTGCAGCACTGTGGCGATCGCATCCTCGGTTGACCGGTTCTCCCTGTATGCAAACTGGTGCGAGTCCAGGGATGGTGGAAAAGCAGCTCTGATGTGTTTAATGACCAGTCTCTCCAGGCATTTGGCGGGAATGGGGGTGAGTGCCACAGGTCTGAAATCGTTCAGACATGTGACATTTGACTGTTTTGGGATGGGAACGATGGTTGCTGCTTTGAAACAGGATGGTACCAGTGAACAGGACAACGAGGTGTTATATATAGAGGTGAAGACGTCCGCCAGGTCGGCAGCACAGTCTTTTAGCACCCGGCCCAGCACTCCATCCGGCCCGGCCGCCTTCCTGGTGTTAATGCTCCGGAACACACGCCTCAGCTCATGAGTGCTCAGGACCGGAGCAGGGTCGGTTGAGGGGAGAGGGGACAGGACAGGGTCGGTGTTCTCCCTGTCAAAACGGGCATAAAAGAGATTTAGATCCTCAGCCAGAGTAGAACTGTCGGCTGAGGGTGATGGTGTTCTTCTTTTGTAGTCCGTGATAGCCCTGATGCCCTCCCAGACCTGCCTTGGGTTTGTGTTGTTCTCAAACCTGGCCTCGATACGCCTCCTGTGCTGCTGCTTGGCAGTCTTGATGCCTCTTCTCAGGTTGGCCCTGGCAGCACTGTATGCCTCCTGGTCCCCGGATTTGAAAGCGTTGTTCCTTGTTCGAATAAGTTGTTGAACTCCGTGTGTCATCCAGGGTGGATTATTAGGGAACACACGGAATCGTTTCCAAGTTGTTACATTGTCCACACAGAAACAGATGTAGTCCAAGACAGTGGAGGTGTAACTGTCCAATGCGACACGATTGTCAGTGTCCTGCACCTTGAATACATCCCAGTCTGTGCAGTGGAAACAGTCCTGAAGCATCGGAATAGCATCCTGCGGCCATGTTCTCACGGTTTTGGTTGTAATCCCAGTGCTCTTGATCTTTTGTGTGTATATTGGGTGTAGCAGAAGGGAGAGATGGTCTGACAGACCCAGGTGGGGATAAGCCTGGGCTCTGTACGCATTCGCCATGTTGGTGTACACCTGGTCCAACGTTCTATCTCCTCTGGTAGCACACTTCACATTACGGTGGAAATTGTGAAGTACAGATTTCAGGTCCGCGTGGTTAAAATCCCCAGCCGCAATAAAGACACTGTCCGGGTGTGCTACCAGGCTGTTATTGATGCTGCTGCTCAATTGTGCTAACGCTAGCTTAGCATTAGCATCTGGTGGAATGTAAACAGCGCAGATGTAAACGGCAGAAAATTCCCGAGGGAGATAGAATGGACGGCACTTTAACACCAACAGTTCTACCTCTGTACTGCACAGTTTTTCCGTTACCGTGACGTTCGTGCACCAAAGGTTGTTAATATAGATGCACAGCCCCCCGCCAGTCTTCTTACCCGAGTCCGCAGACCTGTCGGCTCGATAGGCGGTGCGGCCTGCTAGATCGATAGCCGCATCGGGAATGGCGCTGTCCAGCCAGGTTTCAGTGAAAATCATGCACGAACAGTTATTAAAAGTCCGTCGAGTGGCGATCTGCAGTCGTATTTCATCCAGTTTGTAACGGATTGAACGGGCGTTGGAGAGGAATATGATCGGGAGTGGTGGTTTAAACGGACTAGTCTTTAGCCGTGCCCACAGGCCTCCCCGCTTGCCTCTCTTCTGCCTCCGCTCGCAACGTCTCCTCCTGCGGCTTGCTGTTGCGGGTAGCCCCGGGGGTTGCTTAACGATCTCCGGGGGGATGAGATACTCGGATGTTAGTTGAAGATCTCCACGGCTTAGTTGTAGTAGATCATCTCTGTTGTATTGAAGTAACCCCAGACTGTGTGAAATAATACACAGTACCACCAAAAGTGCAAAAGTGTAGGAGCTCCGGGCCGCTGCGTCTGTGCGCGCCGCCATCTTGCCAATTGTATGTTAAAAATGTTTGTATTTTAATGTTCAAAAATGTTGAGTGAAAATCTTATTCTAATAAAAGTTAAAAGCGCATTCAGTTATTAGGTATATAGAGTTATTGAATTATGGTTAACGGTTGGTAGAATTTTTTTTTAACGTTATCTGCCAATTACATCTGCCACCCTTCTCCAAATCTGTGCCCCTACCTGAACCCCCCCAACAAAAATTTTCTAGACACACCACTGCACACCAGCCTTGTGCTTTGCGCTGGAAGAGAGATATTAAAGATATTTAATTGTGTTGTGGTTTGCTGAAAATTTTAAATAGTTACAAGTTTAAATGTGAATAGTTGGTTTTTGTATTATATGATTTATTTATTACATTTTATGTGGAGTGAATAAATAAAAGTATATTTACGGTGGCCCCTAGAGACAAAGCACGTACAAACTTCAAAACACATACGAACTCTGAAGCATGTACAAACCCCGAAGCACGTACAAACTCCAAAGCACGTACAAACTCCGAAGCACGTACAAAACACAACAGAAGTGCTCCTGGATGCTAGGGGCAGTGTTGAGCTTTTGTTACCTAGTGGCTACACAAGCCAGGAAGTACCAACGACCGGATTTGTTGTGTCGTAGTAACAGGTAAATGAACTTTTTTTTAAATTATTTGAATATATATGAGTGCTTGTGTATAAATACACAAACAATACACATATGCTTTCAATTGTGTAATTTAAGTGATCCAGGTAGCTCTGTTTGGGAAGTTCAGTTAACGCTAGAAATGTGTTTTGGAGTTTGTACATGCTTTGGAGTTTGTATGTGTTTTGGAATTTATACGTGCTTTTTGGAGTTTGTACGTGCTTTGTCTCTAGGGGACACCTTATATATTTATATATAAACATATATAAATAAAACCACGTTTTTTTTGTGCATAATTTTATATTGTTGTTAATAATAAATCAATTAAAGCAACAAAACAACCTGAAGAGCCGGTTGGGAGCCAAAAGAGCCCGCTCTTTTTAGTGAGCCGAGCCGGTTCTCTAAAAAGAGCGGAAATTCCATCACTAATTGGAAGCTCCCAAATTGTGGAACGCATTGCCATTACAATTTAGGCCTCCTCAATCAATATTTTTAAAATGTTAATTTTATTTTCATTTTATTGTCTTTTTGATATTGTGTTCTTTATTGTTTACCCTTATTGTATTTTTATTTTTAGTATTTATGTTTTTTCTTATTTCATGCTCAGCACTTCGGTCAGCGTTATTTCCCCTGTGCCAGTTTTCATCTGAGGAGTTTCTCTGCCAAGGTGACCAAAGTAAAGACGTTGTCCTTGGAGCTCCTCTGTCAGTTGTAGTCTGAACCGCTTTCCCCTTTTTACTTCCTGAGAACTTCCAGTGTTGTCATCCAACATGCTATGTATTGCTTTATTCTAGTGTAGGCTCACATTTCCACTTTCTCTATAATCTTCCAATCCTCACACCTTGGCCTCTGTGCGGCTTTGTAATGGTGCACAGCAGCGAACAGGGTTCGTACGGGTGCTTGAAATCCTTGAAAATCCTTGAAAATGCTTGACTTATAATGTTGTCTTTTCAAGGTTTGAAAAGTGCTTGAATTTCAGATGTGGTGCTTAAAACTGCTTGAATGTGTAACTGTATTTCATTCACCACAAATAACTATCTGATTGAATAGTTTTCTTATCAGAAATAAAATGAGTCGCAAAATGTAAAAGCAAAATTTCCCCGCCTGTGCTGCCTTGCGCTGCTGTCTGTTTCAATGTGTGACCCTGCCCCTCCCTCGGACAGTCAGGGATGAGTGCGCTAACATCAGTGTTGCCAACTTAGCGACTTTGTCGCTATATTTAGCGAGTTTTTAGACCCCCTTAGCGACTTTTTTTCTATGATTTGTTAAACATGCTTGTGGTTTTTACAGTCAAAAATATCACTTTCTAGTCAGAATTTAAAATTTGTCTGAATTTAGATAAATTGTGCTTATACAGTATGTCAAAATGAGAAAATAACAGATTGGCAAGTGTTACATTCCCCTGAGGGGTCAAGGCGGGGGGGGGGGGGGGGGGGGAGTAACAAATGTGACCAGGTTAGAAAAAGGAGTCAAGGAGGCAAAAGGGTTAAATTAAAGAGTTGTATTAAAGTTTCAATTTATACTAACTAAAAGAGACGGACAAGCCGCTATCACCATTTAAGAAAACAAACAAAACTCAGGCGTTGGTCAATAAAGCACAAAGTAAGTCAAAAAGAGTGCAGCTCACAAGCTGCAAACACAGACTAGCTCACTAGCTGAAAACCACAAAAAACACAGCTCACTAGCTGTAACCACACTAATGGCACTCTGGCCCAGAGCTCACCTTTCCCTGGGCTTAAATCTCCTTAACTACTGACGAGAGTCAGCTGCACAAAAGGGAAAGGTGGCACCTCAGGCAGAAGAGGTAGTGGGACACGCCCACACAGACACCTTCAGGAGGAGGCCCTGCTAGGGCCGTAACAGCAAGATAAACAGTTTTTAAAGGTGAAATATAGAGGCCAAATCAAAAGTAGTCAAAAATTATACCCTGGACCCCAGAGGGTTAGAGGCTAAAAGCAAAGTTGTCCCCAAGTATTGTTTATATTTGTGTGTATTACTGCAGCTTTTTTGAGTATTAACTTGGTGCCTTTGGGTGAAATAATGGTAATATGAGGGACAGATCCATATGGTCACAAAAAATAGCCACTTGTTTCTGTGCTACCGAAGTTCCCCAGCTTTCATTCAAAATCTGTTTATCGTCAGCACCGACACATTAAACTACTTAAACATTATAAATGTCTTCAAGCTCACACTGAGGCCTGTGGGGCACTATCAGCCACTGAGAGAGTAGACACATTTATATGTGTATGTGTATATGAATATTTCATAGTTTAAGGCTGCCTGTTTATTTAAGGGAGATGAACAAAATACATTGGAATTGTACATAATAATATCACAAATGATAAATTCAATAGATTTTAAGTAGATGCTTGTGCATTCTTAATGTCTTATATGTTGAATTTAACTATGTGATCTGTTCAAAGCCTCTCCCAATCAGTGCTGTTCTCCTGTCTGAGTGTACATGATGTTATTAGCACAAACACTTTAAAGGTGATCATTTAGGACTTCAGCAATAATACAGACAGCAATGTAGCAATAAAACAGTTTTATTGGGAATTAATTTAAAAAACCAAAAAATGACAGACAAACATGTCTCCTATTTTTTTGTCACACGGGAAAGAAGCATCAATATCTATGGAAGCCCGTTTCCGCCACTAAAAAAAAAAAAAAAGCTAGTATCCATAACTCGAAATTTCGAGTTAGCTCTGCCAATCAAAAATATACGTGAATGAGGTCGCTTTCTTGTTACCCGGAAGCATATGGCGCAGGACCGCGCACTCAAAAACGGATCCCAACAAATTAAAGTATGTTTGCTGATAGTAACACCATGTGATTCAGCTAATAACACAGGGATTTCATCATTTGTGAAGCCAGGCTGAAAACACTCAGCAATCTGTGCATTCACGACTGGATGTAATACCAGTAGCTTAGCTGTAGCATTTGTAGCTGAGGGCTTCAGCTTCCGGGTAACATGGAAATGACGTCATTCACGTAGATTACTGATTGGCAGCGCTAACTCGAAATTTCGAGTTGCTTTTCTCAAAATTTTGAGTTAATATGTCGAAATTTCGAGATAATAACTCGAAATTTCGAGAAAATAACTCGAAATTTTGAGTTATGGATCCTTTTTTTTTTTTTTTAGTGGCGGAAACGGGCTTCCATAAATATCTGATGAGAAGACTTACTTATTTCTTTTTTGTTTTTTCCCAACAAGAGAAGAATATCTCTAACAAGTTGATCTGTTCACATTTTCACATCTTAATTTTTAAGTGAAATGTGCATTTTGAGTTTATACACGATGTATATAAGGCGACCGTTTCCTTTTGCAGTATTTTTGTGTGGTGCGTTTTTCTATGTCTTAACAAAAGGGGAACAAAGGTGTTTAAGTTCACCTAGGATGATTTATTTAAATTTTCACATGGTCATACTGAGGTGATGCGAATTGAAACATGCATTCTTTTTTTTTGGCGGGGGGGGGGGGTGCTGGAAAAGCTTGAAAAGGGACCTTGAAAGTGCTTGAATTTGACCCTGAGAAAGGCGTATGAACCCTGAGCTAAAAGATCTCTGTTATAAAAAAGTGAGAAAACAGAAAACAAGGAGCATGAGTCCAGAGTAGTTCATAAACACAAGAAAAACAGTGCAACACAAACACTGGACATCAGGGAAACAGGTCAAAAACCAAAAAACACTGGAGACCTAGAAACAGTCCAAGAAACCAAAAGTCCAAGAATACAGAAATGATCCAAACAAAACCAGAGCGGATCTCAACACGAGTCCACGAAAAAGTTCAGGAGGTCGACCATGTAGACGGCAATGGTCATGATGGGGAAACAGTTCTGGGGGCCGACTGTGCAATGGCGGCGCAGACAAAACAAATCAGGTGGCCGGCCATGCGGGTGGCAGTGGCGGCAACTGAGCAGGTCCGGAGGTCGGCCGCGATGCCAGTGGCGGCAACGAACTCTTTCCGGAGGCCGTCCCCGAAGGCCATGATGCCAACTTAGAGGCCCGGAAAACGGCCAGCAGAGGCGCGGCGAAACGGGTCGAGCTGGCTCTGACGGCGGTGTGGCAACCGCAGGACCAGACGAGGCAGGACCAGACGAAGGCAGAGCTGGGCCAGACGAAGGCGGAGCTGGGCCGCACGAAGGCGGCGTCACGGAGGCTGGGCCAGACGAAAGCGGCGTCACGGAGGCTGGGCCAGGCGTGGATGAAGGCGCAGAGGCTGGACCAGGCGTGGATGAAGGCACAGAGGCTGGACCTGATGGCAGCGGGACGGCTGCGGAACCTGACGGCGGCGATGCTGCAGGCGATGATGTGAATGCTGCAGGCGATGATGCTGCAGGCGATGATGCTGCAGGCGATGATGTAGAAGTCACAGGGGATGATTCAGCAGGTGACGGCTGAACAGACTTCCCCGGATCGTCAGCAGATGTGAGGATGTGCTGGCTGGGTCCTCCAGGACCCTCAGCTAACGAGGCGTGGTGCTGGGTGGGCTCCTCGGACCCTCCAGCAGACGTGGCATGAGGCTGGACGGGCTCCTCGGACCCTCCAGCAGACGTGGCATGAGGCTGGACGAGCTCCTCGGACCCTCCAGCTGACAAAACTTGAGGCTGGCTGGGTTCTCCCCTATGGGTGACTGAACTTGAGGTGAAAGTGGTGGTGGTGGAGTTGGTGACTGGGGTACAGGCGGCTGCTGAGCAGGAAACACTGGAAACTGTGCTACAGGTGGCTGCTGGGCAGGGGACACTGGAACCTGAGCTGGGAACTGCCATAAAGGTTGTAGTGATGGTGGTTGTGATGGTGACTGAGCTAATCCTCCTGAGCCTTCTGAACACGAGAAAAACTGCTGGAAGGGCTCACCTGAGCCTCCAGCTGACACAGGAACGGGTGCCGGCACCAGCTGAACACCAACCCCTCCCACCCGAGGAACTGAAACGGGTGGAGGGGAACGCTGGGCCCGAGCTACCCTAGGAGCAGAAACAGGAGGAGAGAGAAGCTCAGGAAGGGTCTCAAAATGCCCAATATTGCCAACTGGGTCTGGGCATACAGCCTTAGCAGAGTGGGCAACCTCAGAAACATTCAACTGGGACACAGAACAGTCCCTGGTAAGAGCCACAGTCTTAATAGATTTTAGAGAGGTGCAACTTGACTCCTTAAATGTCCTTGGGGAACAGACAGCCTCTTCCTTCAGAGAGCCTAAGTTACAGCCTGTAATTTCTGTCCCTACCAACTGCCTGTGCCCCTGCTGAAAAGTACATAGCTAAAGGCTGGCTTAGAAACATTAACCCCCTCCCTTTCAGCTGACTTGAAAACAGAACTTGTAGCCTCCGGAAATTTCACAGCGGTTCGAACATTTCTCCCCCTAGATTTGAGTAGAGTAGTCAAATCCACACAGTCTGCTTCGCTGTGACACTACTTAAAAGTATTTCATCTTACTCTCAAGCTAAAATTTTAAGGTAAATATGTGGTGATTCATTTGTGTTTGGATGAGAAGTCTTAACATCAGTGTTGTTTTTAAGGCAGTATTTGGATCATTTTCTCTAACTTATTATCTTTATGTTTGTCAGATGTGATTAACTGATGGAGGAATTTGTGGAGCAGGCTAACACCAGCAGCCAAATGCTGACAGTGGCAGAGGTACAGTGGGGCAAAAAAGTATTTAGTCAGCCACCGATTGTGCAAGTTCCCCCACCTAAAATGATGACAGAGGTCAGTAATTTGCACCAGAGGTACACTTCAACTGTGAAAGACAGAATGTGAAAAAAAAAATCCATGAATCCACATGGTAGGATTTGTAAAGAATTTATTCGTAAATCAGGGTGGAAAATAAGTATTTGGTCAATAACAAAAATACAACTCAATACTTTGTAACATAACCTTTGTTGGCAATAACAGAGGTCAAACGTTTACTATAGGTCTTTACCAGGTTTGCACACACAGTAGCTGGTATTTTGGCCCATTCTTCCATGCAGATCTTCTCGAGAGCAGTGATGTTTTGGGGCTGTCGCCGAGCAACACGGACTTTCAACTCCCGCCACAGATTTTCTATGGGGTTGAGGTCTGGAGACCGGCTAGGCCACTCCAGGACTTTCAAATGCTTCTTACGGAGCCACTCCTTTGTTGCCCGGGCGGTGTGTTTTGGATCATTGTCATGTTGGAAGACCCAGCCTCGTTTCATCTTCAAAGTTCTCACTGATGGAAGGAGGTTTTGGCTCAAAATCTCACGATACATGGCCCCATTCATTCTGTCCTTAACACGGATCAGTCGTCCTGTCCCCTTGGCAGAAAAACAGCCCCATAGCATGATGTTTCCACCCCCATGCTTCACAGTAGGTATGGTGTTCTTGGGATGCAACTCAGTATTCTTCTTCCTCCAAACACGACGAGTTGAGTTTATACCAAAAAGTTCTACTTTGGTTTCATCTGACCACATGACATTCTCCCAATCCTCTGCTGTATCATCCATGTGCTCTCTGGCAAACTTCAGACGGGCCTGGACATGCACTGGCTTCAGCAGCGGAACACGTCTGGCACTGCGGGATTTGATTCCCTGCCGTTGTAGTGTGTTACTGATGGTGACCTTTGTTACTTTGGTCCCAGCTCTCTGCAGGTCATTCACCAGGTCCCCCCGTGTGGTTCTGGGATCTTTGCTCACCGTTCTCATGATCATTTTGACCCCACGGGATGAGATCTTGCGTGGAGCCCCAGATCGAGGGAGATTATCAGTGGTCTTGTATGTCTTCCATTTTCTGATGATTGCTCCCACAGTTGATTTTTTCACACCAAGCTGCTTGCCTATTGTAGATTCACTCTTCCCAGTCTGGTGCAGGTCTACAATACTTTTCCTGGTGTCCTTCGAAAGCTCTTTGGTCTTGGCCATGGCGGAGTTTGGAGTCTGACTGTTTGAGGCTGTGGACAGGTGTCTTTTATACAGATGATGAGTTCAAACAGGTGCCATTCATACAGGTAACGAGTGGGGGACAGAAAAGCTTCTTACAGAAGACGTTACAGGTCTGTGAGAGCCAGAGATTTTCCTTGTTTGAGGTGACCAAATACTTATTTTCCACCCTGATTTACGAATAAATTCTTTAAAAATCCTACCATGTGAATTCATGGATTTTTTTTTCACATTCTGTCTCTCACAGTTGAAGTGTACCTCTGGTGCAAATTACTGACCTCTGTCACCATTTTAAGTGGGGGAACTTGCACAGTCGGTGGCTGACTAAATACTTTTTTGCCCCACTGTAAGTCACTTTAACCTGACACATGCTGAATAGAAACCTATAGGAGAATCCTGTAAAGATGCCCTAACCCTGAAGTGCCAATCAACAGGCCAGAACATGTGAGCCAAACTCTGCTGCACAGAAGCGATTTATCACAGAGCAAAAGGGCCAGGGGAACGGTTAATTTAGCATATTTGGCATTACAGGTACAACCAGGATATATTTTTACTTAACTTTCACTAAAATTGAGTTTCCCTGCTCACTCCAATTATAGAATGGGATGGGCAAAACGAAGCAATTAATATTAAAAATTATTGTTGTGTTAATGAGCATGCTGACAAGGGGGGAACATACTGCTGATAGATAAACTTGATGCCTAGTGTGACACCTAATTGATATTAAGGGAGGCTTTCTTTTTTCTGAACATCATCAAAACATCTTCTGACTACACACTTTTTTTCCTGACGCACCTGACAGGAGGAGTTCATGAAAGAAGCACACGACAACTCTTCTGACATTTCCCATTTCCACTTTCTTCATGACAACTCAAATATCAAATATCAATATCAAATCAAATATGGTTGTAGATTGTTGTTACTCTGTCCATCTCTTCTTTCTCTTTAGATACAGACCTGCAACTAGGGCTGGGCGATATGACCCAAAATTCATATCTCGATATTTTTTAGCTGGATGGCGATATAAGATATATATCTCGATTTTTTTTTTTAAAGCCATAAGTTAAGAACAAAAAGAGAGTTCTAAGTCACACTGTGTCCCAGATGTCACACGGGCACTTTTATTTACATACAGCATAGATGTACATGAAGAAATTACTCAAAAATAAATTATCAGCATTTATTAAATAATCATGGTCCATAAATAAAAGAAAATGTTGTTTTTGTGCATAACAAAAAGCTCACAATTGTGCAGTCAAAATGTAAACTAATAGACGCTGAGCATAATAACAAAGAGACAGATTTCACAGCTGCACCACGTCTCTGAACAGGTGCCATTTGTGGTCCTTATACACACACAGTACGTATCACTCCGCGAGGCTCCTCCCCGGTAGCCGTAATCCTCCGACATCACGCCGTGCAGCTCCGTAGCTTAGCAAAGTCATATTAAAACATTTTTTGACAGATTGCTGAGCGCTGTGTACCACATAAAATCGGTTCGCGGTCAGTAAGCACAACCAGAATTCATACATAAGGCGCACTGTCGAGTTTTGAGAAAATGAAAGGATTTTAGGCCGTGCAGCCCCTCCGGGCTGCATGTCGTTAGCGCGGTTAGCTCGTTAGCGTGGTTAGCTCGCTAACACGTTGACGCCGTCCAGCCCCACGCACGGGGCCATCCGCGGTAACTCGCTAACGGAGATTTTCCGCTTTCATCTTGTCATTGCCTGCAGGTGAAGCTATGGGGGAGGCGGAGTTGTGTTCAGTGAAGGAGAGGCGAGGCAGAGTAACGTTGCGTAGAGACAAAAGTGGACGAAAGAGAGGCAAACCTGCGGCTCCACAAGTATAATTATAACGTAACATAGACTATATCGATATAAACGATATTGCCACATCTTATATCTCGTATGAAAATATATCGATATTTTTAAAAAACTCGATATATCGCCCAGCCCTACCTGCAACCCCAAAAAGACCTCACAATCAGAACACGGTAGATGTTATGGAAGGGCAGCTGGACCTTCCCAGGCAAGATGACAGAAAACTATTCCTCTGTGAGCTGTGTGGGAAAATATTCAATCGATTATGACATTTGAAGCATCATCATCGTACCCACACTGGGGAAAAGCCCTACTCCTGTCATGAGTGTAACAAGCGTTTAAGTCACTCATCAGCTTTGAAGCATCATCATCGTACCCACACTGGAGAGAAATGTTAGATCTGCCACAAATGCAGGACGCGTTTCAGCAACTCCTCCACTTTAAGACATCAGAATTCCTGTCCTGCCCTCTAACCTTTGTTAAAATATTTCATTTAACTTAATCCAAGCATATTAAAATGTTGTTATTCAGATGTTATTTTTAAATATAAGCCAATGACAGAGAGATTTTGAAGCACTTACAGAGGTGGGAACTGTACTTAAGTAGAATTTTCAGGTATCTATACTTCACTCGAGCATTTCTTGACAACTTCTACTTTTACTCCCTACATTTTTAAACAAATATCTACTTTCTACTTTAATGTACTCCCAGACAGCTTTGCCAAAGTGGCTGAAGAAGGGCAGGAGACAGATGCTGTCCAGTGTAGCAGGTGATTTATTTACATCTGCCGCGACCGGTTGGGGTGAGAGAAGGAAAACAGGATAAAGACATGCTGTGGATGAGAGACAGAGATTAATAACAAGTATGATTCCATGCACTGAGGTGTATTAACACAGATTCAGACAGAAAAAGCAGGGTTAAGAAGACTTTATTCATAAACACAAGAAAAAACTACTCATGGGAATCGTATGTAGCGTGTGAAACTTGAATGAGGGTCTCTGAAACTGAGGGAGAGAGAGGTTAGACTGGAAGAGATGTATCAAATGGTTTCCTATGGCTTACGTGACTAGCAGGTGTAGAGTCCCTGGGGGGAGGCACTGTTGGCTGGGTGAGTGTCCAGACGGGAAGAGAGTGTTTCTTCATGAGTAAAATAACTGCGAAGGTGGAGTATGATGGATCTGTGAAGCTGCTAGAACACAAGGAGAAGAATATAAGTTTACAAGTATATGATAAATCCCAAGAAGCAAAGATGGCCTAACACTAGCGTAGGTTAGCAGACGAATTAGCCAAGAATAGTTTTGTGTGCTGGTCTTAAATATTACTGATTGAATATCCCAGATCACAATCATGTGAGTATGACAGGTGTGTTGATGGGTGTGCCCAGAGGTGGACTCAGCGAAACGGTGGAAAAATGTAGCCATTCACCAGGACCATGAGAGTTTTGTATTATTATTATTATTATAATCATACTATACCTTTGGAAAGAATCATGCTCGTCCACCATCACCTCAGGACTAGGATCGTACATGACGGGCATCCTCTTGGACATCTTGTCCCACACCTCTCTTATGGCAGCAAGTTTGTCTTCTCCAGCTCCAGCTTGTTGTGTTTGTCTTGTGGCGCGATCACCAAAGCATATTACGTTCGAGTACACGTAAAATATTTTGAGGGACACCGTGGCCCGGAAAATAGACCTGCTGCTCTCTGTGTCTCACAGACTGGTGGTAGCCTCTCTTCGAGACCTGTAAACGATGGCCAAGATCAGCAGGCCCAAGTGGGTGAGTAGGCTCACCCATGCCTCTCGTCCTTTGCTTAGACAATGCTTGGTCTATTTACTCTGGAGGACACTGTAAAAACTGACAGTCTGTTACAGGTTACTGAGTCAAATGTTCAGGATACGCTGAACTTTTCCGTTCATAAGAACTGCAGTTTTTGATGCCATTACTGTAGCTTTCTTGGACCTAACATCCAAGGAGAAAGTGATTAAACGTGTGCCAAGTCCAAAAAATTGCAAAGTAGGAACTTGTTATTGTTCCATTTAGTGATGTTATTCGTATAGGGTGGGAGCTGGAGGGTATCACAACCTCTGAAATCACTTCAGTCCTGTTGTTCAGTCCTAGAGGCCACGCGGAATACAAGAGTAATGCATTTTTATGGTATTTAAGCAACTCTTACATAACACATATTTGTGTATAATAAACCGACACAAATGCGTCTGTACTTTTGTCCTGGCTAAAGTCAGCGCTAGAGACATAAGGAGCATTTGACATTTTCATCCAGCTGGAATAAACTCTCAGACAGAACAGTGGAGAGCTGACTAAGTGTGGCTCTCAGTGAAGCAGAGCAGGTGAGAGGAGGTAGCATTGCAAAAACATTAGAGTGAATCTCAATATGTTCAGACCTGCAGCACAGGAAGAGCAGACGGGGGAGGAGCTTGTAGAACAGCTCTGGGACAGTGTTGTGTAATAGGTAATACGAGACAATAATGAAGTCGTCAGCTGTTTTTTTTTTTCCACCTCAAAAGGTGGAAACCAAAGGTTTGCTTTAGTGTTTTTATAAATCTCACATAAATCAGCAGTCTGGGTTTTTTTAAGCATTATTATTGTTTTTTGTGCATATATGTTCCCCATTTCTTATATTCAATATTCAGATATTCACTCTTTCATTATTTTCTTGAAGATTATGATAATAATAATAATGTCTGATCTAAAAGTATAAGGATTACAATGTTGGATAGACTGTTTACCTGTATTATTTAACTGACCGTGTAATATATGCAAAATAGAGCACAACTCCTTGATTAGCCACTTGTGTCACGGTTCTGGGTCGGTTCGACCCAGCATTCTGAGTTTATTTATTTTTGCATTATGGAGTATTTTGGGGTTCTCTGGTGTTTTGATTACTTACGATAGATTTTATTACTGTGGTTCTGGTTTGGGGTTTTGTTCGCAGGGTTTGTGTTCTCATATTTTGTGTGGGTTTAGTTCTGTGTCTGGTCTGCGTCTTTGTGTAGTGTTCTTATTTCCTGTTTTATTCTGAAGGTCTGCGTCTCATGTGAGTGTGTTCAGTTTTACCTCTTGTCTCGTCTTGTTGATTACTCCCAGCTGTGTCCCCCACCTGTGTGTCATCTCCCTGTGTTTCTCTGTGTGTATTTAAGTCTCGTCTTCTGTCTTTGTAGTTGCTGGTCCGTCTGTGTATCCACCCTGCTTCATCTGTGTGTTTCCCCTGCTGTCAACCGCCATCTGTTTCTGCTCACTCTCATTCATGTTCATGTTCATGTTCAGGTTTGTGTTCTGTAGTCAGTTTGTTCTCAGTATAGTTTAGTCTTTGTTCCGTTCGCCATTTGTCCATTTTTATTTTTGTGTTTAATAAACCACCCTCACACCTTTACAAGTGCCTGCGTTTGGATCCTCCTTTAATTCCCACAGGGCTCGTGTCACTTGCCGTGACAACTTCAGGCTGGCCCGAAAAGTGATTTGTTGCATCTGGACCGTTAGGACCATAATACCTAATGTATAATTTGCGCTACATAGAGTTATTTGTGAGTTTTTTAGACTCGTACATCATCAGTGTGAATTTGTTCCCCCGATGAAACCTAAATAACTTGCACAATATATTTTTAACCATTTAAAAAAACATTCCAGATGTCATTCCAGAAATCATAAATCAAAATAATAATTATTTTGATTATTTTAATTATTGTTTTCACGAATTTTTAATGGTTCATAAACTCTCCATTAAAAAAAAGGAATTTTATGGTAATTTTATATTCAAGGACTTAAGGGGTTAAAGTGACACACTATGATAAAAGATACACATAAATCTTGGGCTCTGTAGCTAATTTCGCCTTTCATAACATTCACGAGGGTGATTTTTTTTTTTTAAGTAAAGACATAAATTTGTGGGTTTAGCTGCTCTGACTAAAAGCTGTTGCTGAACACTGACTGCTAGGCTTAACCTTCATTGCTATTTTAGTAAAATGGGCCTTTTAACTGTGTCAGTGAATTTTGGACCATTTTAAATGGAATTATCTGTATCATAACTTCCAAGTTCAAGTGGTTTGTGCTTGACTTTGGTAATTACTCAGCACTAACCAGCATGCATGTGTGTAGTGCGATGCAAGTGTAAAATCTATGGTAGTGTCTCACTAACTCATCCCTCTCAAAAAACACTCTGGTTGCAGCGGGTTTCATTGTGGCCCTTTAAAAATCAACGTTTCCCTTAAAGGTAACTGCATTCCTCTTTTTGAGTCCGGTCTAAGTTACATGTTAGAATAGAATAGAATAGAATAGAATTCAACTTTATTGTCATTGCACATGCACAGGTACAGGGCAACGAAATGCAGTTTGCATCCATCCAGAAGTGCTTTAGTGATATAGATATATTACAATATATATTAGCAATAATATAGATATGTGAGTATATTACAGAAATGGGGCTATTATGGTGTGTTATAATGTACACGGTATGAAGTATGTTGTGAATATTCTATAACTATAAGTATGTACAAGCTGTAGTGAGTACAAGCTATGTACAGGCAATGAACAGGATATAAATATGAAAAACTATACAGAATATGAAATAAATAACTTTACAGAATCTGAGATATACAGTTATACAGAAATGGGAACTATGCAAGTTGTAAACAGTTGTAGGATTAAAAATTATCAAATGTACAGAATGATTATTTACACAGAGCTATAGTGCAGTTAAGATAAGTGAGATATAATTCCTACAGAGGCTATATAAAGTGCTAGTGGTTGTGAGTGGTGGTTCAGTCCATGTTATTATTGTGTGTTTGAGGGTACAGTTGTCCATTGTGGGTGTGTGTATGTTCAGTCCATGTGTTAACGTGGGTCAGATG
Organism: Diplotaxodon limnothrissa; assembly: GCF_057381915.1. Taxonomy (NCBI): domain Eukaryota; kingdom Metazoa; phylum Chordata; class Actinopteri; order Cichliformes; family Cichlidae; genus Diplotaxodon; species Diplotaxodon limnothrissa. The sequence goes on along the minus strand of NC_140617.1, from coordinate 34,033,037 downwards.
TCAGGAGGCAGAGTTCAGGAGTCTGACGGCTGTGGGGAAGAAGCTGTTCCGGTACCTGGTGGTCTTAGTCCGGAGGCTCCTGTAGCGCCTCCCAGAGGGCAGGAGGGTGAAGAGTCCATGTGATGGGTGACTGGGGTCTTTGATGATTTTCCCAGCCCTTTTCAGACACCGCTTCCTGTAGATGTCTTTTATGGCAGGAAGTGGTGCTCCGGCGATGCGCTGGGCAGTTTTCACGACCCTCTGCAACGCCTTCCGGTCCGAGGCAGAGCAGTTCCCGCACCAGACTGTTATACAGTTGGTCAGGATGCTCTCGATGGTGCAACGATAGAAGTTCACCAGGATGTCTGAGGACAGGTGGTTCTTCCTCAGAGTCCTCAAGAAGAAGAGGCGCTGGTGAGCCTTCTTGACCAGCTTGGAGCAGTTGGTCGTCCAGGTGAGATCCTCGGAGATGTGGACTCCCAGGAACTTGAAGCTGCTCACACGCTCCACAGCCGTCCCCTTAATGTGGATGGGTGGATGTGGGTCAGCATTCCTCCTGTAGTCCACGATGAGCTCCTTGGTCTTCTCGGTGTTAAGCAGCAGGTTGTTTCTGTCGCACCACTCAGCCAGACGATCCACCTCCTCCCTGTAGGCGGCCTCATCGTTGTCACTGATGAGGCCAATCACCGTGGTGTCATCTGCAAACTTAATGATGGTGTTGGAACCATCAGTAGGTCTGCAGTCGTGGGTGAAGAGGGAGTAGAGGAAAGGCTCATCACACAGCCTTGTGGTACACCGGTGTTCATTGTGATGGTAGATGAGCAGTGGTTATCCAGCCGGACATGTTGGGGGCGGTTGGTCAGGAAGTCCAGTAACCATTTGCAGATGAGGGAACTGATGCCCAGGTCTGTCAGTTTCCTGATGAGTTGTGAGGGGTGGATTGTATTGAACGCTGAACTGAAGTCTATAAACAGCATTCTGGCGTAGGTGTTGTTGTTGTCCAGGTGTGAGAGGACAGAGTGCAGTGCGATGGAGACTGCATCCTCTGTGCTCCTGTTCTGGCGGTATGCGAATTGGTGGGGGTCCAGGGTGGGGGGAGACAGGATTTGAAGTGTGCTAGGACCAGCTGCTCTAAGCACTTAGTGATGATGGGGGTGAGTGCTACTGGGCGGTAGTCATTGAGGCAAGATGGGTTGGAGTATTTGGGTATCGGGACGATGGAGGTGGATTTGAAGCAGGCCGGTACCACAGCGTGGGCCAAGGACAGATTGAATATGTCTGTGAGCACTCCTGCAAGCTCCCCAGAACATGCTCTGAGAACACGCCCGGGGATGCCATCAGGACCTGCAGCCTTGTGGAAATTGATCCTGCTCAGCACCGCTCCTACATCGGTGGGGGAGAGAGTCAGAGGTTGGTGGTCTGGCGTCACGTCTGCTTCGGTTGTGGTTGTGGGGTTCCCTCGCTCAAAACGAGCATAAAAGTTGTTGAGCTCGTTGAGGAAGGAGACATCAGAGGATGCGGGGGAGGGTTTGGTGGTCCTGTAGTCTGTAATGGTCTGGAGTCCTTGCCACATGCGTCGGGGGTTGGAGTTGGAGAAGTGTTCTTCTACCTTCTTTTTGTAATGGTGTTTGGCTTTTTTGATGCCCTTCTTTAGATTAGCCCTGGCTGTGCTGTAGGCGTGTGCATCTCCTGACCTAAAGGCGGTGTTGCGGGCCTTCAGGAGGAGATGAACATCCCGGTTCATCCAAGGCTTCTGGTTGGGGTACATGGTGATCCATTTCTGGGTGGTGACACTGTCTGTGGTTTCGGAGATGTAATCCAGTACAGATGAGGCGTACTGGTCCAGGTCTGTGTGGGTGAACATATTCCAGTCTGTGTTTTTAAATCTGTCCTGGAGCACTGCGTCTGTCCCCTCTGGCCACACTTTAATTGTCCTCAAAGCAGGTTTCACACGTTGGATGAGTGGTGAATACCTAGGTGTGAGGAACAGGGAGAGATGGTCCGATTGTCCAATGTGGGGGAGGGATGTGGCTTTGTAGGCTCCAGCCAGGTTGGAATACACATGTCTAAAGTCTTGTCTCCTCTGGTGTGGCAGGAGACATGTTGGTGGAATCTGGGGAGGACTGTCTTTAAGTTGGTGTGGTTGAAGTCGCCAGCAACAATAAAAGCAGCCTCGGGGTGTTTATTCTGGTGTTTGTTAATGGCTGCAGAAAGTTCTTTCATGGCCAACCTAGCATTAGCGTCGGGGGGTATATACACGGCAGTGAGTATGATCGAAGTGAGTTCTCTGGGGAGGTAATAAGGTCTGCATTTGACCATTAAAAACTCCGCATTAGGGGAGCAGTGACTCTCAGTAGTAGTGGAGTTCATGCACCAAGCATTGTTAATATAAATGCACAAACCTCCACCTCTGGTCTTGCCGGAGTCATCTGCTAGCCTGTCGGCTCGGTGTGTGTGGCGTCCTGCTAACTCGATAGCATTGTCCGGGCAGCTGTTGTTCAACCATGTTTTGGTGAAAAACATGACATTTGAGTCCATAATCCGTCTGTTGTTAGTGATGGAGAGCCGTATCTCATCCATTTTGTTTGCCAGAGAACGGACATTGGTGAGGAATGTTGTGCTATTTACAGTTAAAACGAGTACTTAGAAACTTTGTTACTCATCTCCTTCTGTGCAGAACAACTACTTCTCCCCAGGACATAACTGGTCTAGACTGCTGACTTCTCACCCTCTCAACTTTTTAAACACAACACACAAACACACCTCTGACCTAGTCCACTGTGGACACTTGCTGTTGTCTTTGGCATCAACTCTAGACTCACAACACCATGTGTCTGTATCATTAAAGTGCAGAAACACTTTTTGTACTTTGTACTCTGTAACCAGATGTGCCCTGGATGTGCCCTCTCCGGATAAACACAAAATACGGCTACAAACTACAAATTCTTTTGTAGATACTATTAGTCGTTTTTTCCCATCTATGCCTGTAAATTATTAGCATAGTAAATGTATTTAGTGGAAAGTTTGTCCCCAGTTGTTATGAAGAGCAAAAATAGCCCCACTGACCAAAACGTATTTTGTTAATTTCTCCCTTAAAGTTGAACATTTTAACAGACTCAAGTGACCATTAGAGGAAATGCAGTTTTAATATTATTTACTTTTAGAGTTGGCTGTTAAGATTAAAAAATATATATATTATTGGTTGTTTAAAACATACTTTTTGCATGTGGTTCTCAAAAGACTAAGATCAGAATTACACGAGTATCAGCCCACCTCTCACTCAACCATAACTCAATGCTGATGCATGTTTCACTTTCTGTTGCCTGGAAAATGACATAATTAACCTTTTTTAGATTTCAAGAATACATGAATCCTGTTCCCCCTCTCAACAACCTGTTCAATTATGCACCTCATTGCTCAACTCTGCCCTTATTATGACGGGCAAATCCCCCTTGAGCGTGAAAGATCTCACTGAACTAAGATAACGCTTAAAATCTGAGCACAGCCACATTTAGGGCACCCAGTGAAATGTGTTTTAATTATCTGATCGCATATTTCAGGATCAGCATGGGCCTTTGGGGGTTGATGACACAGTTAAAGATGGTCAGTCTGAATGAAATAAAAGTTGTTATTTGAGAGAAATCACTGCCTTTTACTGTTTTTGTAATGATTCCTAGTGATTTTTTTTGAATAATTGAAAACCAGATTAAAGGAGAGCATTACTTCACATTGTTAGTTATTTACTCTTATTCTTCCGTGCAGCTGAACATAAACACGCTCATGCAGCATGAATAAAGTGTAACCCTAACCTATTTCTGTCTGTTTCACATGCACAATGATTGTGATTTTGTATTAGCCCCGAGGACAGTTATTTTTGTCTGAGTGACTTCAGCATTATTATTCAATGTTTCCTTTTCACCTTTATCCCTGTTTGTTGAAATATTCCTATCGCTCCAGCTTTTGGAACAGCCAGCCACACAACATCCAACACTCTGAGAATCTGACTAACACAGATGGTGAATCACTTTCTTTAGAAGGAAAGTTTTTTCCCACATATGTTTTGATGCACACTTGTGACTGTTTGGGAAAGCCTGTGTTTTGCTAAAATTACACTGCGTGTCTAGAGATTATTTTTCAGTGCTGTGTAATTTTGGATATTTCTGTGTTGTGAAATCCTTCCAATCTCCTGGATTTCTCCACGCTCTGTGACCAGAGGTGAAATCCCTCAGTATCTAACCAATTCTTTTTCACTGCCTCAAAATGACCACTAATCTTTCTTTGTTCACCAGTGTTTCTACAAGTGTGTCAGTGAGATTTGGACTGATGTGACAGTAAGCAAAGAGGAAAGCCTTAGTGGTTTGCAGAGGAAGTGGCTTCATGATTAAGATGGGTGAGAGGAAAAGAGGAAGAGATCTATCTTAGGAAAAAGTCTATGACTGTGATTATGATATAAATTCCAAGTAATGAGTTTGTCAGTGATTAAGCTGTATAGAACTTAAGTGGGTAGAGTGGAGGTTTCATGAATCACATGATGCACTGAGTGTTTCTTCACTTACCTTTTTTACTCGCCATTTGTTTACACACCACTCTACATTTAATCTTTAGTTGTTATTAATCTCTGGCTCCTTTCCACAGCTTGTCTTTGTCCTGTCTTCAATTTGTCCCGATTCATGATTGAGGTGTGAGACAAACGACTCCAAGTGTGTCAAAACAATGATTTTATTAAACACGTGTGGAAAGATGCACAGCTTTATATTGTCAACACTGATCTTTCGTCAAAACATACTTTCAGCATGGTTTTATTATGTCAGGGTTAACGCCCCTTCTCACGTCAGACAAAACATCACATATATAGGTTATAATTAACGACAGTTCAACAAGTTTCCGTGTTCAACAGCATTTTTCCCTATATGGTTGTCTGGCCCCTCCAGATGTTTCCTGTAGACCCCAGATCACTAGTTGCTAAGCAGAGACAAAGCAAGATGTCTTTCACCTTTACCCTAGAAATTATACTTAATGTCTATGTAAGCATGTTAGGCCTTCATTCACAGCATACAAGTCATTTCATCAATATATCAATTCAGACATAGCGCTGAACGATGCTTTTAACCTTCATTAGACTGTATGCTCAACTCTATCATAGGTACAAATGCAATGTGTGTAATAACATGATTGAAACTGTATGTTTAATAAATGGAATAAATGTTTAATCAAACGGCACTGCTCAAAGCTAAATAAAAAGATGTAAAAGAACTAACATGATATAAAATGATATAATCCCCACAAATTCAAATTTGAAATCAACATTTGGGAGACATGGATGACCCATCCTCCAAATCAAAGAGGAGATGGAGCATCTGTGCTTATCGAATTGACAGCTTACACGTCTTTAAAGTCAACATCAATTCTCAAATGTATATATAGGATTTCGAACAATGTATGCTCCCTTCAAGATCTCTTTTTCAGTTAAGGCATTTATGGAGTGTTACTGAAATGACCACATTAAGAGTCTATGATCTCAAATCTGAAATCATTCAGATCAAGACTGGACAAAGTGTATGAGCACCCCTAAGGATGAGTTATGGTTCATAAATGTCTGTGAAGGTTCTCAGTCATCCAGGTCATCGTAGTCAAAGGAGCTTGCAAAGAAAAGCGTCTGGACTTCTTTAAGTTGCTTGAAGACGTTTCACCTCTCATCCGAGAAGCTTCTTCAGTTCTAAGGTCAAATGGTGGAGAGTCCCAGATATAAACCTAGTGGGAGTTTCCCCCCACAGAGGGACAAAAGGACCCCCTGATGATCCTCTAATCGCCTGAGCCAAGGTGTGAAACTGGGTGTGGGTCCCAATCAGCCAGAGTTTCGGGTGAGTTCATTGTGTAATCTGGCCCCACCTTATCATGCGAATTCCTGAGGTCAGATGGCCCAGGATGTGAGTGGGCGTTAAGGCGTCTGGGGAGGGATCTCAAAACTGGATTATAGATGGCAGAGAGTTGGTGTCGTAAACCCCCGCCTCTGTTCAAGGATGGTCGCTCACAGTGGACATAGATGGCTTCTTTCACTCCTCTTTCAAACCATCTGTCCTCTCTGTCCAAAATGTGAACATTGGCATCCTCGAAAGAGTGTCCTTTATCCTTAAGATGCAGATGGACTGCTGAGTCTTGTCCTGTGGAGGTGGCTCTTCTGTGTTGTGCCATGCGCTTGTGAAGTGGCTGTTTGGTCTCTCCAATGAAGAGGTCTGAGCATTCCTCGCTGCACTGTACAGCATACACCACATTGTTAAGTTTGTGTTTTGGCGTTTTGTCTTTCGGGTTTTGTCTGAGCGTGTTGCTGGGTCTGAAATGCACCCACTAGGTTTATATCTGGGACTCTCCACCATTTGACCTTAGAACTGAAGAAGCTTCTCGGATAAGAGGTGAAACGTCTTCAAGCAACTTAAAGAAGTCCAGACGCTTTTCTTTGCATGCTCCTTTGACTATGGTTCATAAAAACTGTACATGTAACGGAGGGAAGGTGATTCTATTTCCACAGTGTTTTTTCTAAAGGAAGGAAACCTTCCTCCAAACGGACAGAGCAGTGGAGCCGCCAAGGGAAAGCACACGCTTAAAAAACTGTATAATTAAAATATAATTTATTATATTTAAATAGTTAAAAATGTAAAATGAATTAAAACAACCCTGGCCAAGGGGTAGCACAATAAAAATCAATAAAACACAACATTAAAAGTCCAGTGGCATCCGCCACGGTATAAAAGTCACAAAGAGCTAAGAAATCCAGCGAAGTGGTGTAAAAGGGAAACCCAGCGGAGTCCTCGCCTTCCTCCCCGCATTCCGCGTCCCGGTACGCTGAAGAAAGGGAGGGAGCGGCAGTCACTATTCTTTTCAGGCAGTTTTCATTCGTAAAAAGGGGATAAGTCGAAGACTTACCCCGGGTGGGCAGAGCTCTCAACTCCGCCCGCCGCTTCTTTAAAACTGCAAATCGGCACCAGCTGTCTCGACGCCTCTGCTCTCCCGCAGTGCACAAGCTGGGCTCTTGTTACTACTGCCGTCCGACTGTTCGCTCCGCGTCCCTAGTCGCTGGTGCTGTATCCTCTTCCCCTAGAACGCCAAGCTCCAGTCTTATGTGTCACTGAGCACTCTGTAAATTACCCTCTTTTTCCTCTCAGGTGTGTCCAATTAGTAAAAACGGGGGAAAGGGCGGAGTCTCTCCAGGACAATTTGACGGTATAACCAAAACATGCAATCTAAATAAAACACTGCACAAAATATGACCAATACATGCAATATAAAAAATAAATAAGTACACTTCACATTAAAATACAGCACAGCAAAACAACATCCGTCCTTCCCTGGATGACATACATACAGTGACCTCATTACAAACCACTATTATAATACAAGAGAAAATAAAGGAACTTCTAAAAGGTCCTCTTCAGAGTTAGTTGCAAATGTGAGTACTGAGCAGGAAAACTAAAAAGGATGCTGGAGTTTGGAAGACCGAGCCAAAGGACAAACATCCTAATGTCAAATAGTCTGAACTACTGTCTGTTTGGAAGTGTTCTTTTTCCTCCCAAACAGACGTGTGAATGAGATGAAAAGCAAGATTTCTAAATGGTTTGGGAAAGCCAGTCATAGATTCCATTGCATGTTGTAGCAAGACCATCAAAGTTACAGCAGTGAGCCAACAACCAGACCTGTCAGTATGTTTCATACAGTTAGTTTCTGTTCAGCCAATTTCCCCCCCCTCCCCCAAAAAAGTGGGAGGTGTGTCAAAATTAGTACATCTAAAAAGCCGGTTGTGTCTCTCTTACAAACCTGTTGCCTGAGCTCCCCCATGTTTACATTTGTTTTTTTTCTCCACTACATGATAGTGCAGATAATTTCCCCTTATCTCTTACATGTTAAATGTTATATAATCCTTAAAAACGTTTGTCTGGATCTGCACAGCAGATTAGATGCAACCAGCCATTGGGTATCTGGAATGAATATATTACAATTTTGAACAAAACTGTAATATATTCAATTAGTGGTGGTCTGTGTTACGGTGATCAGTGGACAAATGGAGCATACTATCTTCACTATATCAAGACCTGAAATCACAGATGATTACCAGAGGGCAAAACAGATGAAATCGTCTGATTTAGTGTAATTTCATCTTATCTTTTCATGTATGTGAATTAAACAGGAAGTTAAAATTTTTTTAACTAATACTAGGGGTCCAGTTAGATAAGATAAGATAAGATAAGATAAGATAAGATAGAACTTTATTAATCCCTCGGGTGGGTTCCTCTGGGAAATTCGACTTCCAAAAAAAGCACAGCAATGACCGAAGTTACAGTTACAGAATTGTTATATATATACACACACACACACACACACACACACACACACACACACACACACACACACACACACATATATATATATAAATACAGAGACAAATATAAATAAAATATACAAAGGGGATAAATAGAATAAATAGGAATAAAAAATAAAAATACAAGTGAATTGCACATTTCAAGTATTGAGTCTATTGCACTGTTGACTATTTACAAAAAGTATTGCACAAGGTATTGTACAGTGAGGTGAAGAGGCACTACAGCTTAGTTGTTCCCCCCTCCTTTGTCCTCCTGTTTCCCCTCCCTCTTCCCTCCAGAGAGGAGTTAAACAGTTTGATGGCGTGTGGGACAAAGGAGTTTTTAAGTCTGTTAGTTCTTGTCTTGGGGAGAAGCAACCTGTCACTGAACAGACTCTTCTGATTGTTTATGGCCGTGTGCAGAGGATGCCCAGCATTGTTCATAATGTCCAGCAGTTTCTTTAATGTCCTTTTCTCTGCCACTGTCACCAGAGTGTCCAGCTTCATGCCGACCACAGAGCTAGCCTTCCTGATCAGTTTCTCCAGCCTGGATGAGTCCCTCTTTGCTGTGCTGCTCCCCCAGCACACCACAGCATAGAAAAGTACTCCAGCAACCACTGACTGGTAAAACATCCTCAGGAGCTTCCTGCAGTTGGCCCCAGTTCCCTATACACTCCCAGTTCAATTCAGTTATTTTATATAGCGCCAAATCACAACAACAGTTGCCCCAAGGTACTTTTCGGTGTAAGGTAAAGACCCAACAATAACACAGAGAAAACAGAGAAAGCCTCAGAAATTAGATGTGAGCATAGCTGGACTGGCCATCGGCCCACCGGGCAACTGCGGAGCTTACACAGATTCAGTAACATTAGCAAGTGGTGGAGGCCAGCAGATGCAACACGCTGGCAGGTGGATGACGGAAAGGCAGGAAGAGCAGAGACCCGAGGCGGTGAACTGAACTTCAGGTAAGAAGTTATGGTAAATGGTAAATGGCCTGTATTTATATAGCGCTTTACTAGTCCCTAAGGACCCCAAAGCGCTTTACATATCCAGTCATCCACCCATTCACACACTGGTGATGGTAAGCTACATTGTAGCCACAGCCACCCTGGGGCGCACTGACAGAGGCGAAGCTGCCAGACACTGGCGCCACCGGGCCAGGCAATGGGTGAAGTGTCTTGCCCAAGGACACAACGACCGAGACTGTCCAAGCCGGGGCTCGAACCGGCAACCTTCCGATTACAAGGCGAACTCCCAACTCTTGAGCCACGATCACCTGGGTCACGTTATGACCTGCAGTCTATCTGGGTCAGATATAAACCAAGTTTAGGTGGAGTTTATTTTCGTTATGCTGACTTTTTACAGTCAGTTACAATAACTCGTACTGCGTACTAGCTAGCATGATGGAGTTTCTATACAGCTGGGCGGGTGCTATGATGTTACTGATGTTGAACTTGTTTTATCTTATTTTATTCATAAGGTTAGTTAGCAGAGTTTCCAACCGTCCCGTAAAAAACGGAATCGTCTGGTATTCAGAGAAAATATTGTGCGTTTCGTATTGAGCTGAAAAGGAACAGTTTGTCCCGTACTTCAGCTACAATGAAAAAGATACAAAGCTGGAGTTATTCTGTCTTTACGCTGTCAGCTGCCTCTTCTTCTCTCATTCTCTCCCCCTCCCTCTCCTGTTTCTACTTCAATCATGAACCTGATCAATGATCAGCTGATCGGCTTTTCTCTCTTGTTTGTTTATCGCCCACTTTGCGCCAGAAAGAAGAAACCAGCGGAGGTCGCGTTAAACAACAGCAGCACGTTCAAGCTCGATCAGCTGTTGTTAGAATTTATTTAATATTCATTTCTAGTATCAGCTGATGTTTGCTGGAGCCACAGCTGTAAAAGCTGCTGGTCATGATGTCGGTTTGGTTATCTGGTGAGAGGGAAACATGAAGATGAAACCAGGAGATGTCCTTACTGAATCATCAGAGCTGAACAGGTGATGGAGAAACAGGTTTACCTTTTAGGTGACATGAATGAGTTGAAGGGAAGTTATGAACTGTTTCTGAGAAATAACACCAGGATCCTTTTCTGACAGTAGCTGACAGCTGGTAACTGTGCAGGGGCGAGTCTAGCAAAGTTTTGCCAGGGGGCCAGGTCGCGCATTAACAGGGAGAGGGGGGCACAAAGAAATACTTTCTTATTCTCATTTAAAATGTCTCGCTTTTAAAAAATAATTATCTGAATCTTACAACAAACGTTTTCATCTGATGTAAAATGTATAGAAATCCATTATTGTACATAGTAATTTTTTTTAGGGTCCCATCATAATTTCTTCAGAAGTAGCTAAGTACTGTATATGATGCCAGTATTTTCCCACATTTTCTAGATACTGTACCAGTACTGTGTGTAAAATGCCATCAAAAAGTCAATTAAGATTTATTCTTTCTCACCTGTCTTTCTGTCTCCTTTCACTTTTTAAAGGTTGCCATGTTAGAAAAAATATTTTGCCCTGCCATGCTGTTTATTGATGTGGCAAACGAATAGTTTATGAAAATATATCTAAATCTGTCATCAGTAATCAGTAATGATCAGGTCTCACCTCTAGTCTTCTCTGTCTTAATTTCAGGGTTTCACCATGTGTTGTAGATAGTTCAGGAGGTTAACTCGACCAAGCAGTTTACTTTTGGGTACTGTTTAGAATACCAGAATAGGGAGGATGGTGTAGGTTTAAGTTTATTAGACTGATACATATATACCAACAAGACAGTGTACATCACTGTGACAACAGTGTTTGTTTTCATTCAAAGGCTTTATGCTTTTTCCTATAATACCTGGTGGGCCGGTCACCAGTCAAAATGCCCGGGCCGATTTTTTGTCCCAGTCCAGCCCTGGATGTGAGCCAGGTGGGAAGGAAACCCCTTTTAACAGGAAGACACCTCTGACAGAACCAGACTCAGGGAGTGGGAGCCTTATGAAGCGCCTTGAGGCGACTTTTGTTGTGATTTGGCGCTATATAAATAAAATCGAATTGACTTGAATCTGCTGCGACTCATGAGGTGAGGGGAGGAAGACAGGACAAAGACATCGTATAGATGAGAGCAAGATATAAATAACAACCATGATAAAATGTCCAGTTTTAATAGAGAAATAAACAAAATGTTATTTCTCATGTTACTAGTTCTTAGTCTCATGTCTTGGTTCCCTCTTGTGTTGTGGTAACCTTGGTTTGGTCTCTTTGTGTCCTTCAGTCTGTCATGTTTGTTGCTTGTTTACCTTTTGTGTATATCAGGGCCCTATTTCAGGAAGCCGGTTTAGAAAACTCAGAGTGAAAAACGATACTCAGGGTTGAGTAACCCCGAACTGTCCAACTCGGAATATTCGGTTTCAGAAAGGCTGATAACAATTAGTTCAATCAACGTGGAGTTGCTTTCACCCCAAGTTAAGCGCGCGCACGAGGATACATAAAGCCCTGATTAGTGGAGCACAGATTAAGGGAGTCACCATGGAGACGGAGGGAAAGAAGGCGCGGTCAATGTATTTTACAGCGCTTGAGGCCGAAATTCTGATGGCAGTATAGGGCTTTGGAGCGTGATGTCACGGGGGTGGGCGATAACATGCAAATTTTGCGGAAAAAAAGTAACACAGCCTCAGCTGCAAAAGAAAGGGAGCATGCATGGCAAAACATAGCCGACAGAGTCAATGCGTGAGTGTTAATTTAAACATTGATCTAGGGATTTCCACCCATTTAACACGTTATTTTATTATATTTTATTTTATTTTTTATTTCATACATTTTATTTTGTGATGTGATTTGAGCGCAGGTGCAACCCAACAGGCCCCAAATGTTCCTGGCAGCAAGTAAAAATGAAATATAAAAATATAGTCCAAACAGGTAAGGTGTAATTGTATTATGAGCCATAGTGCTTGGTCTGTTTGTCCGATGTAAATCGATTGCAGTTAGAGGCTACATTAATTTCCCCTCTGTAAGCACTTATTGAAATTATCTGAGCACATTACAAGTACATATTTGCTTACTCTGTATGCTCAAATGTGACCCGTTATAGCCAACAGAAAAAAAGCGGAGGCCTGAAAAACAGGTGGGGGTCCTCCACCACCACCACTCACAGAGGCTGAGCAGTTGGCTTCCACATTTGTGATAATGTTGGCAGCATCACATATGATCTTCACAGTGCAGAGAACACAAATTAGCATCCATTACTATAATGAAATAATTTGTTAGTTTGAAATGCTACAGGGAACTATGTACCTGTACATTAATGCTGTGGAAAGACTTCCTGTTCACATAGTCTCCTTCATTTACTGAAGGAGCAATAATTGGAATGTGAGTGCCATCTATACAGCCAATCACGCCTGGGAACCGTGAGAATAAATGTAAAATTTAAGTAGTAGTCCAAGTATCACCACATCATGAATTAAGTTTTGTTCATCCTGATACCTGCAATTTTGTGGCATCCCTCTTTGATAAATCTTGTGGGTCTATGACCGGGGAACACCACAAACGAGTACAGGAGACGTTTCAGTGCAACTGTAACATTCCTGACTGCTCGACAGACGGTAGCCTTGGAAACGTGCTCAGCGTCACCAATATTATACAGAAAGCTCCCGTTTGCAAAAAACCGAAGTGCAATACAAATAATATGTACAGAACTGAGAGGATGTCCGCGATGTGTCACATGAGCAATATTAGGCCTGAGGATGTTATTCAAATAAATTATAGATTGTGCTGAAAAACGGTAACGTTCACACAGGAAATCATCAGGAAATGATAAAATGTCCGAACGTGCTGTAATCACTCTCTCCCGGCGGAGAGCTCTGCGGAGAATTTGGGCTTCAACATCTACTGGCTCTTCAAGGAAGGGACACGCCATATCTGACACTTCCTACAGTCAGGTTTCCGACAAAGAGGCGGAGAAAGTTAGGGTTAGTTGAAGTAAACCTGCTAGGGGGCAGGTTAGCTTCACGGAGTGTGTTGTCATAGTAACTCGCTCAGAATTAATCTAAACTCGCTTTGTGAAACCGAAAACCCAGAGTTTTCGTTAACTCAGGGTATACTTACTCAGATTTTGCTCTAAACCGGCTTCCTGAAATAGGGCCCAGGTTTGTGTGTCTCTACCTCAGTGTACATGCTTCCTGTTTTAATTTTGTGGTCTCTCGCCTCATGTGTGTTATGTTATGTTCAGTTCTGCTTCCCTTGCCTCATTACTTAGATTCAGTTCTGCTATGTGTTTTTTCCCCAGGTGTTTCCACTTCTCCTAATCGCCGTCTATACAGTTTCTGTCTCCCCTTGCTGATTGTCAAAATGTCTCCCAGCTTCAGTAGTCCTGTCTCCTAGTGTTGGATCCCAGTTTAGGTTTCTGTTAGTGAGAATTTTCAGTTTGCGTCTGTATGTTGTCTTACCTTTATTTTTTACTATAACTGCCTAAATAAATGGCTCGCTTTTTGTTTACTTCAGTTTGTCTCCATGTGTCTGCATTTGGGTCCTATGTTGTGCATTTTCAGCCTCATAGCTTATTTTAGATTTCACTAAAACTGAATAACAGATTCATTTTATGTAAAACAGTTTAAATTGAGGTCTAAAGCTGTGCATTTTTAGGTGTGTGGCCAGTTTAAGTGACAGATGGGTGAGTTTATGCATTCATGGTCCCTGCTGCTTATGCTAAATGTCCAGTTCTACATTTGGTCATTGAAAATCTTAATGATCATTATAACCAAAGTCCTTTTAAAGATGTGCAGTGGTCCAATGGTACAATCTTATTTCCTCCACACCTTTTCCCCCCCTCTTTTACGCACACAAGACTTACAGAAGCAGTGTTGACAATTAAACACCGAAGCTTGGACAACATTTTAATTGCACTGCAAGAGGTAATGTCACTAAACAGCATGTAGATCTACTGAGAAAGAGCAAAATTCGGGAAAGGAGTACAATTTCAAAAGGTCTCAGTAAGAAATATTTGTTTTTCAACAGGTTTAGAAGTTGCTTTGTGGCAGCCTTTTAATATTGATGTTAGGTTTGCCTTTAAATTCAAATAAAAATAGACTTTATCTCATGCCAGCGTGTGAGAAGTAGCACAAGTGTGTGTGGATAATTCCAAATTCCTAAAAGGTCCCCTGGTATACCAGATTCCATGTGAATTGTTTTTATGATTTTGATCAGCTATAACATAAAATGGTCATTAAAATGTAATACACATACTATTTCAGTTGTGTGGCCTCTTATTCACACAGAAGGTGTAAATGGTGATATTTTTTTCATACGACCTAACTCACCGCCTGCTCACTCTTACAGCAGCCTTAATAAGAACATTTCACTTTGGAAGTGTGTTTTTTCAAACATCTGGGGTGCATGGTAAGTAAACAACATATTCATTTCTGTTTTTATCCTCCCTTTATCTGAATTCCTCTCATTCAGGACAATACAGATAAGGATATGCAACACAGATGTTGGAACACGGCATACTTGTACTTCAAGTTCTTTTTTTCGATTCAGGGCTGTTAGTTAGATACCTGAAAAAACTCTGTGGTTAACCCAAGCTTTACACATTTTACACATTTTTACACACGTAGGTAATGCCGTGGGTATGAGATTACAGAGGTTTCGGGTGCATGAAACATCAACACATGAGCTTGCTTTGGTGGTGGAGGTCAAATGATCTGAAAAATACAAATACGCAGAGAGTGAAAAAAGATGAGTGAGGTTAAGAAGAAACACTCAGAACATCCTGGGAATCCACTCAACAGACTATTATTGCAGCATAACTAAGGGATGGTTCACTGTCACGTTACCAGAATTCTAGTGTCTGGTGTCTTTACCTTACAATTTACAGCATCTAGACATTGTTGTTGTTGTAAATTAGCACAAAATAAGTAAAACTGAATTGAATTGAATCTGCAAACTGGCTTTTTTTTCTCATGACTTTTGCTTCAACAAGCCATTTAGCCATTTAGGGGCCTCAATTTGTCAGCTGCCTGAGGAAAAGCAGGCCTCTTAATTAGATACAGAAGAGGAGGAGAGCAACCTTTTAAATGAAGCTGTGCTTTCTGCAGCGTTTGTGTTTGCGGTTTCAAATATCACATACATTCACATTGTGACAGGATGCGATTTCCGCAATAAAAGCCTTGCAGACACTTTGAGCAGTTTTCAAAGCTATTAGCTGAAGAATGTCTCCAAATTATAGTGAGGACAAAGGAGATGAGTGCCAGTTTTCAAATAGAAGTCTATGTCAGACTGGAAAAGTACAACAAAAGATTCTCAACTTCTTCTGGCAGTTACCTGACTTTCTCATTGGTTATATTAGTATAACTGGGTTATGACTAACAATACTGCAGCAGTGAGAGCATCACGTATTGTAGACTTCCTTCTTAAATTACACAATCATAAGCTGTCAATGTGTTCCCGGACTTTTACAATATAAGGAAGCTTTTGTCACCAGTGTCACCAGTTATAGATGGACTTTGACACTAAAGAAACCCTACACGGTGGTAGAGTTTGTATGTTTCCCTGACCCTGGATCGATTTGTCCAGTTTCTGCCCCACAGTGCAAAGAATGAATGGTTATTTAGTTATTTGGTGATCCTAAAATTGATTGTAAATGTGAATGTGTGCATGGGTGTTCCACTTGCGAGAGTTAGTCCTCTGACTGATTTACAACCTAGGGTTTACTCTGCTTTATATATATAAAACACCCAGCACGCCCCTGCGGGCGGTTTATCCTTCAAGCTCGGGTCCTCTACCAGAGGCCTGGGAGCTTGAGGGTCCTGCGCAGTATCTTAGCTGTTCCCAGGACTGCGCTCTTCTGGACAGAGATCTCCGATGTTATTCCCGGGATCTGCTGGAGCCACTCGCCTAGCTTGGGAGTCACCGCACCTAGTGCTCCGATTACCACGGGGACCACCGTTACCTTCACCCTCCACATCCTCTCGAGCTCTTCTCTGAGCCCTTGGTATTTCTCCAGCTTCTCGTGTTCCTTCTTCCTGATATTGCTGTCATTCGGAACCGCTACATCGATCACTACGGCCGTCTTCTTCTGTTTGTCTACCACCACTATGTCCGGTTGGTTAGCCACCACCATTTTGTCCGTCTGTATCTGGAAGTCCCACAGGATCTTAGCTCGGTCATTCTCCACCACCCTTGGGGGCATCTCCCATTTTGACCTCGGGACTTCTAGGTTATACTCGGCACAGATGTTCCTGTACACTATGCCGGCCACTTGGTTATGGCGTTCCATGTATGCCTTGCCTGCTAGCATCTTGCACCCTGCTGTTATGTGCTGGATTGTCTCTGGGGCATCTTTACACAGCCTGCACCTGGGGTCTTGCCTGGTGTGATAGACCCCAGCCTCTATGGATCTTGTACTCAGAGCTTGTTCTTGTGCTGCCATGATTAGTGCCTCTGTGCTGTCTTTCAGTCCAGCTTTGTCCAGCCACTGGTAGGATTTCTGGATATCAGCCACCTCCTCTATCTGCCGGTGGTACATACCGTGCAGGGGCCTGTCCTTCCATGATGGTTCCTCGTCTCCCTCCTCTTTCTTGGGTTTCTGCTGCCTGAGGTATTCACTGAGCACTCGGTCAGTTGGGGCCATCTTCCCAATGTATTCTTGGATGTTCCTTGTCTCATCCTGGACTGTGGTGCTGACACTCACCAGTCCCCGGCCCCCTTCCTTCCGCTTAGCGTACAGCCTCAGGGTGCTGGACTTGGGGTGAAACCCTCCATGCATGGTCAGGAGCTTTCTTGTCTTTATGTCAGTGGCTTCTATCTCCTCCTTTGGCCAGCCTATTACCCCAGCAGGGTACCTGATCACGGGCAGGGCGTATGTGTTGATGGCCCGGATCTTGTTCTTACCATTCAGCTGACTCCTCAGGACTTGCCTGACCCTCTGCAGGTACTTGGTGGTTGCAGCCTTTCTAGCGGCCTCTTCATGGTTCCCATTTGCCTGCGGGATCCCCAGGTACTTGTAACTGTCCTCTATGTCTGCAATGTTGCCTTCTGGTAGTTCAATCCCCTCAGTTCTGACTACCTTCCCTCTCTTTGTTACCATCCGACTACACTTCTCCAGTCCGAACGACATTCCAATGTCATTGCTGTATAGCCTGGTAGTGTGGATCAGTGAATCGATGTCTCGTTCACTCTTGGCATACAGCTTGATGTCATCCATGTACAGGAGGTGGCTGACAACTGCTCCGTTCCGTAGTCGGTATCCGTAGCCAGTCTTGTTAATGATCTCACTGAGGGGGTTCAGGCCTATGCAGAACAGCAGTGGGGACAGAGCATCTCCTTGGTAGATCCCGCACTTGATGGTAACTTGTGCTATGGGCTTGGAGTTGGCCTCTAGTGTTGTACGCCACATCCCCATTGAGTTCCTGATGAAGGCTCTTAGGGTCCCATTGATCTTGTACAATTCTAGGCATTCCAGTATCCAGCTGTGGGGCATTGAGTCATAGGCCTTCTTGTAATCAATCCAGGCAGTGCACAGGTTGGTCAGTCTGGTCTTGCAGTCTCGGCTGATTGTTCTGTCTACCAGTAGCTGGTGTTTTGCACCTCTGGTATTCTTGCCAATTCCTTTCTGTGTCCCACTCATGTATTGACCCATGTGCCTGTTCATCTTAGCCGATATGATGCCTGACAGGAGCTTCCATGTAGTACTGAGGCAGGTTATTGGTCGGTAGTTGGAGGGGACCGGTCCCTTCTTGGGGTCCTTGGGGATCAGGACCGTCCGGCCTTCAGTTAGCCATTCCGGGTGTCTCTCGTTAACTAGCAGCTGGTTCATTTGTGCTGCCAGACGCTCGTGGAGTGCAGTCAGCTTCTTCAGCCAGTAGGCGTGAACCATGTCGGGCCCTGGTGCTGTCCAACTCTTCATACTGGAGACCCTTTCTTGGATATCTGCCACTGTGATGGTTACTGGACCCTGTTCAGGGAGGTCGCTGTGGTCAGCCCTCAGATCCTCTAGCCACTGAGCATTGCCGTTATGGGTTGCATCCTTCTCCCATATGCTCTTCCAGTATTGCTCCGTCTCCAGCCTTGGTGGTGCTGTTCTCTTATTGTTCCCTTGCCACTGAGAGTACACCTTTGCTGGTTCTGTGGAGAACAGCTGGTTTATTCTCCTGCCTTCTATCTCTCTGGTGTACCTCCTCAAGCGGCTGGCCAAGGCTGTGAGTCTTTGCTTGGCAGTTTCCAAGGCCTCAGGTATGGACAGCTTGCTGTATTTCTTAGGCACCTTATTTGTCGCACCTTTCTGCAACTCCGTTAGTTGGCTAACCTCCCTCCGTGCTACTTTGATCTTGCCCTCTAGCCTCCTTCTCCATGGAGGGTACTGCCCCTTGTGGCTGTTCAACTTGTAACCAAGCATCTCACTGATCACTGCTGCCGTATTGTAGATCAGCTTGTTAGTGTCGGTAATTGTGGTTGTAGGTATTGCCCGTAGTGCTGCATTAACATCATCTAGCAGACCTTCTGAGGGTACTTCACGTAATCTTGGTAACCGGCTACGGGGGATCCAGGTTTCAAGCTTGGCCATGATCCTATTTTTCAGGTCAGTTCCTCTCGCACTCAACGATCCTTCTCCTATCGCACTTGGGGCTATGTACCCAATCTCGGGTGGGGGTGATGATATCTCCCCCCTGACCTGGCGTCCTGACTCCTCCTTGCCGTAGCATTTGTGTTGTACCTCGTCAATCTCTAGCTGTGAGAGCAGTCCCTTCTTTCGAATGTTGGAACACTGAGCTACTAGTTGTTTCGCCGTCATTGTGGATGTTGGGTATCGAAGAATCCATAGGTCCCTCATCCTATTCATGTAGCCCCTTCCGCCGGTAGCATTCCAACAACGCCCTGTTTTCGTCCCTTGCCCACCGATGCCTTCTTGTTCCAGTAGCCCACTTTTCGTCAGGGTGCCCTGGTTCCTCAACACCTGACGCGGACCTTGTTGATCCGGGCGACGTCCGAGCCGGCATGCCTTCATATTTATCTGTCTCGCTCATGTCTGCGGTAGGCTTGCTTAGCATAGGGGGTCTAGCCTTAGGACCCTTACTGGATACAGACGCCCCAGGCAGGAATCGAACTTGCGATCCTCTGTTCCAAAGGCGTGTAGTTTAACCACTACGCTATCCAGCTGCTATATATATATATATATATCTATATATATATATATATATATATAGTAATGACCTGGCTGGGGTTGTTAGCCAGGTGCATTCTGGGTATTGTGTTGTCTCTGTGTTTTCTATCGTTCTGCTAGTTCATATGTGTTTGATTTGCATGTTGTGTTAGTGTTATGTTAATGTAAGCCACAGTGAAGTTGATGTGTGTTCTGTGGAGGGGGGTGAATTGGCATGGTTGGCTGACACCGCGACTCTATGTGGTGGGAGCGTGATAGGGGTTCGGTGTCAGCAGTGTTACGTTGTTGTTGAAAAAGATGGTGAATAAATGCCTGTGGTGAACCACTACTGCCTCCTGCTGGATTATTCGGGGATTATCAGTCTGCTGCTGAGACGCTCGGGGTCATGCGGTGTACGAGGCACGAGCGCTCTCCATTCATTGCGAAGTTTAGCGATAGCTGCTAGCGCCCTGCTAGCCGTTTAGCTAGTGAGCAGTTTAGCCAGTCAGCTCCCCAAACCCACAGTCGTTACAATTGGTGTCAGAAGTGGGATTCATGAGTGTCTAGCAGACACTATGGAGCCGACCATAGGCGAATTAGAGCGTGTAATCCGAGACAACAGCTCGCTTCTGGAAAGCATGGCTGCCGAGACCCAGCGGAGAAGACCCGAGCTGGGGCGGCCAGAGGGCCACAGCGCGCCCCGGAACAGCCACCCCCTGCTCTCCCTGCGACGGGAGGGGATTCCTGGGGCCGCACCACAGCTTCCTGGCAGGACGGCTGCTAAGCTACAGCACTACACTGGGGCGACGCAGCTGGAGCCGTATCTGGCCCAAGTCACGCTGGCTGCCACTCACAACGGGTGGGGTCAAGAAGAGACTGCCACCCACCTGGCGCTTGCACTGGAGGGCCCAGCGCTCCAGGTTCTGCTGGACCTGCCCCCAGAGGAGCAGCGCGACCTCCGGGCCTTGACCACGGCGCTCGGCAGACGGTTTGGACAGAGACCACCAACCGAACAGAGCAGGGAGGAGCTGGCTTGCCGACGCCGACGCGAGGGAGAGAGCCTGGGGTCCTTTGCTGCGGACGTCCGCCTCTATGCCCGACGGGGCTACCCGACATTCCCAGGAGCGGCACGAGAGGAGCTGGGTCTCCACGCCTTCCTGAGGGGCCTCACACCGGAGAGGCTGCGACAGCATGTCCGGCTGTCATCCCCCCGAGACCTGGAGGAGGCACTGAGGGAGGCTGAGCGGGCTGAGGAGGTGCTGCGGGGCGAGCCAGGGACCCGACGATCGGCCAGGATGGTCGAGCGAGAGATGAACGCGTCCCAGTCGGATGAGGAGGAGGAGGCCAGACGAGCCCAATCAGAGGCAGTTCCACGTCGGAGGCGCCGGACGGACTGCTGTTATCGGTGCGGGGAACCTGGTAACCTCGCCCGGAACTGTCCCGCACCTAGTCCTCGGAGCCGAGTGACATCACCGACGGGAAACGGCCACGGGGTGGGACAGTGAGGGAACCCCCACCCCAATCGTTAAACCCTCTCCATGACACTCATCCCGTGGTGGGCCGCTGTGGGTCCACCCGTGGACTGTACCTGGACTGTATAGTTGATGGACGGTCTTGCCGGGCCCTGGTAGACACGGGGTCCACCATCTGCTTGCTGCGAAGGGGGGTGCTCCCGGAGACGGGTGGCTCATTGCCAAAAGACTGGACCCCTACTCACACAGCGTTGTACACTGTCACAGGAGAAAAGACTGTGATGCCGGGGAAAAAGACTCTGCAGGTGGTGGTGGGAACGAACAGTGTGAACCATGAGTTCTGGCTTGCCGACATAACAGACGAGTGCATTGTTGGACTGGACTTGCTGGCCCACTGGGGGGCACGGGTCGATGTACCGGGAGTTGCCATCCACCTTGGTGCTGAGACCGTGCAGCTTCAAGTGGGCCGCGGTAGCCAGGGACAGACCCCCACCCCACCAGCACCCCCAAAGCCCTTACGCCCCGCAGCTCCATGCCACAGCCAGGGGCCAAGGGCGGCAAGGGTGCGGAAGAGGACCCAGGGGGTGGACGTAAGCAGGGCCAACATCCCGCAGCCAGAGTCGCCGCCTAGCTCGGCAGTCTCCCCGTCACCTGAGACTGTCGCGGCAGTAGAGGAGCTTGGGCGGCGAAGTGGGGTGCACCTCAGTGCGACACAGCAGCAGCAGTTGCAGAGCCTCTTGGCAGAGTTTATGGACACTTTTGCCGCCAGGGAAGAGGACTGCACAAGGACGGGCCTGGTGCAACACACTATAGACACTGGAGCAGCTGCTCCAATCCGGCTGCGGCCCCACCGCCTGCCCCTCGCCAAACGCCAAGCTGCCGAGGGACTGATAAAAGAGATGGCAGCTAATGGCGTCATTGAACCCTCGGATAGTCCATGGGCCGCACCTATGGTTATGGTGCGGAAGAAAACAGGGGGGTGGCGCCCTTGTGTGGACTACAGGCGTCTGAACGCGGTCACCCGCAAGGACTCTTACCCGTTACCTCGCATCGATGACGCACTGGATTACATCGCTGGGTCCAGTTGGTTCAGCTCGCTAGACCTCCGCAGTGGGTACTGGCAGGTGGAGCTCGCTGCCGAGGCGCGGCCCAAGACTGCATTCACCATAGGGCAAGGACTGTGGCAGTTTAAGGTGATGCCTTTTGGACTATGCAATGCACCAGCCACGTTCGAAAGGTTAATGGAAAGGGTCCTCAAAGACATTCCCCGTGCCCGCTGCGTGGTCTATTTGGATGACTTGCTGACTCATGCTAAGGACTTTGAACAGGCCGTGGCCAACCTACGAGAGGTTCTGACTGCCATCCGCGGGGCCGGACTAAAGCTGAACCCGGCCAAGTGCAACCTTCTTGCTCGCCAGGTGAAGTTCCTGGGACATGTGGTGAGCGAACAGGGGGTGGCTACTGACCCCGAGAAGGTGGTTGCTGTGGGGGACTGGCCTACCCCATCGAACGTCGCCGAGCTACGAAGCTTCCTGGGGCTGGCCTCCTATTACAGGAGGTTTGTAAAAGACTTTGCCACCGTCGCTAGCCCCTTGCATCAGTTGACAAACAAGGGTCAGCGGTTTGGTTGGACGGAGGGCTGTGCAACGGCTTTCGAGCAGCTGAAAACTGCCCTTGTGAGTGCCCTGGTCTTGGCGTATCCTGACCCCAGCCAGCCTTTCCTTTTGGACACCGACGCCGGCCCGGACATTTGCTGGACTACAGTGTGGACAGTTAAGGTTGTGGGGACACTAAACCTTTTTGGGAGGGGGCTGTGTAATGACCTGGCTGGGGTTGTTAGCCAGGTGCATTCTGGGTATTGTGTTGTCTCTGTGTTTTCTATCGTTCTGCTAGTTCATATGTGTTTGATTTGCATGTTGTGTTAGTGTTATGTTAATGTAAGCCACAGTGAAGTTGATGTGTGTTCTGTGGAGGGGGGTGAATTGGCATGGTTGGCTGACACCGCGACTCTATGTGGTGGGAGCGTGATAGGGGTTCGGTGTCAGCAGTGTTACGTTGTTGTTGAAAAAGATGGTGAATAAATGCCTGTGGTGAACCACTACTGCCTCCTGCTGGATTATTCGGGGATTACCAGTCTGCTGCTGAGACGCTCGGGGTCATGCGGTGTACGAGGCACGAGCGCTCTCCATTCATTGCGAAGTTTAGCAATAGCTGCTAGCGCCCCGCTAGCCGTTTAGCTAGTGAGCAGTTTAGCCAGTCAGCTCCCCAAACCCACAGTCGTTACAATATATATGTATGTATGTATGTACCGTATTTCCCGGACTACAAAGCGCACCTGAATATTAGCCGCACAAGCTAAAATCAGGGGAAAATCCTGTTTTGTACATACATTAGCTGCACCTGACTAAAAGCCGCAGGTGTTTCAATGTTGACTTATCATATGTAAGAGAATATGCACAAAGGGAATTGTTAGGAAAGAGATGGCTGTTTGGAGACACATCACTTTTATTAATATTTTGAAAAACAAGTTATGGGTACATATTTGCATAACTTTTTAGGTATATGTACAAGTACCGGTAATTACAAGTATGAAACATGTACTGTGCTTCATAAATGAGTAACAAATGTAGTACATAACAATAACCTACAGCACACTAGAAAAATAGATTCGGACTACCTTTTAGGCTCAGGTGCAGCGACACGGCTTTAACAAGAAGAAAAGTCAGTCATTCACCACCATCTTTCTCTTCTTCCTGCGCTCTAAAACCACCAAAGTCCTCTTCTCCAGTGTCGGAAACGAGCAGGCTCAGGGTGGCTACGTCATCCACTCTCAGCTTCTCTCCTTCGTTGTCACTTTCAAAACCAAAGAAATCCTCCTTGTCAGTGTCAGAGTCGAACACCCTCAGAAGGGCCGTGGCGGTGTCCTCCTCTCCATCATGCAGCAGTCCAGCCCTTCGAAATCCGTTGGTGATCATGGATGTTTTCACACTTTTCCACGCTGTCAGAATCCACTGGTGGAGTTGAGCATAACTTGCTTTTCGCAAGTTTATCGCCGCTCATCATCCACGCCTCCCGCTGAACGCGTAGCGCTACTTTGAAGTTTGTTTTTCGCGCTACTTCGTACGGCACTACGTTGCCTGGCGGATGGACATGTGACCAGCATACCACTCTTGAACCCCGATACTGTGTGTCTGATCACATGCCCTTCCGCCAGGCAACGTAGTGCCGTACAACAGTGGAACAAACAAAACAATCCTCTTACGATATCACAAAAATCACGGACAATCCATAGAAAAGCCGCACCTGACTAAAAGCCGCAGGGTTCAAAGCTTGTGCAAAAAGTAGCGGCTTATAGCCCGACAATTACGGTATATATATATGTATGTACATAAGCTCAGGCATGACTTTTTTTCATTAAGTTAACAACTTGTTTTTCCTCAGAACTAATGAGGTGTGAAATTTGCATATTAAAACAATATTGTTGATTATTCATCAGCAACTTGAAATTAAGTGGGTGATTACACATGATGGGAATGCTGGTTGACTAATACCAATATTACTCATGAGGAAGTGGTTTCAGGTTCGAGTTTTTCTCGAAATGCTACACAAAGTTAAAAAAAAAGGGGGCGGGATCTAAACCACAAGTTTACTGAAACCTAAAAGCAAATGTTCCTAAACATCATTCTTCCACAAAAGACACACTGTAAAAATGCAGAGTGGTGTATAACACAGTTCAGAATAATCCTTATTTATATTATATAGGCCTTGATGCAGCACCTCACCCACTTTTAGCTCTTCTCCCTCCAAGGCCACCCCTGCTTTAATCCAGTTTCCTTTTGATTCACTTTTTCTTGTAAAGCGAACAAAGGTGGGTGGGGGATTGGGGCTTCTGTGACTTATATTTCATGTTAAGCCTATGATCTCTGTTGACATTATGCAGATTCAAGAGTAGGAACAGTCTGAAACTAAGTGTGACGTAACGTGTGTCTTACAGGAATTACTTGTGGACACACTAACCGCATTACAGTGTTTGCAATTTTGGCCGTATTTAATATGAGCATAAACATGGGCTAGTAAAATAAAATCAAAGCTAATAAACACCACTTAAAGCTAATACGTTCCAAATAAACGGAGACAGGGCTGAAAATGCAAGATCAACTGCCAAGAATCTGCCCTGCATTTTGCTACGAGCTGCCAACCAGGAAATGCAAAATGATCTTACTTCACCTGTGACAAAATAAGAACCAGGAATCTTGACAGTTTATTTTTGTCTTCGTGTTCCCACCAGAACTGAAATGAAAGCACATGGCTATAGCCTGTTCGAAAATAAGTGGTTTTTCCCCAAAACTTTAAACGGAAATTCTGGGCCTCACAGTCTTTGAACCATAGGCCACACTGTTGTTGTTTTTGCCTGTACTTTCAACCAAACACAACTTTTCCCACACATTCAGATGTGAAAGAGGTTAGACCTCAAAAATGCTGAGTTGTTGTCATTTCCTGGTAATTACTCAGCTTGAGCTTCCTTTTAGCTTTTATCTGCTGCTGCAGATAAAAGCTATCATATCGAGGTTTCTGATTTGTGAGTCAAGCTGGCTGCCTCCTGTGCTTTAATTTCCCTCCAGCATGTGAGAAATCAGATCAGTCTTCTAGTCCTACTAGCTGTGGATCAGTATCGTTTGTAATTCTACCCACCATCCTTCGGGTAAGCCCACAGCACTACGATGCCACTATCTGGAATTAGCAATCTATAAAACACAAACACAAAGTAAACACACATGGGAGCTCCTTCCTTCCTTCCTCTGACCTAATCGAAACACAACAAGAAGAGATTATAAAATTAACCAGACAGGGTTAATTAATCAGTTTTCAATTTTGCAGAATAAACTTAGTTAAGGCTAATGTGTTCCTGATGTCTGGTCTGCTGACTAGACATTAGCCGTTTGTTGTTGGGACATTAACTAACAGAACACATGGTGGAATACAGGTAATTATAAAGGGAAATGGCATTCCTATCACGTGGAATCAACTGATGTGAGCTTTCAGTGATGACAGTGTGGGTCTGACTCATGAATTAATTTATTATTGGTTGACCTTTGTAGATCGAGGACTTGGTTGTGATGTGCCTGACTGCTAATTAGTGTGTTTCTAGTAATTAAACCATGTCTTATGTACTATCATTAAATCAAGTTGGTATACACACTGATTGCTGATGTTTTAATGGAACATTATTATATATTGTGGTTCCAAATGTCCTAAAAATGAAAGTACTGTGTTAATGGCTTGGTTCCACTGTGTTGTCTACATTGGCCACCATGGAAAAATGTATTCCCCCGGCAAACATGCTAGTGGTAGTGCGATGGCCTTCGGCTGCTTTACTGCTTTTGGATAGCTGTTTTTACTTAATAAATTAAAGCAACATTGAAAAATTGCAATTTGTCATTTATGTGGGTTAGCTCTGGCTAATATTAAAATTTGTTTAGCAATCTGAAACATTTAAGTTTGATAAATATGTCCCCCCCCCCCACCAGTGTTTCCTGTTCTGACTTGTTCAAATATTATTCACATTTTCTGGGCAGTAGCACCTCTCATTTAGGACAAAGCTGCAGCAAATCAAGTGCTCTTCTGCCAGTTTCACAATTACCCAGCTAAGAATAAATTAGCAACACAGTATGTTGGTTAGCACTGTTACATGATGGCAAAAAGGTTCTTATTTAAATAGTTGGGGCCTTGTGTAAAGTTATTAACCCATGCTTGCATAGGTTTTGGCCCAAAGCAGGAGCGATCTTTTTCCATTTGCATTCCACAATTCATTTGGGTGCACGCTGGAATATTACCTTCAAAAGCAAACAATATTAGTTAAATGGCCTTTGGAGTGTCTAAGAATAAATTTAAATGAATAATCTCACATTTCAATATAATACAGCGTTTTTTGTCTCAAATCTGAGTCAAAGGAGCTTGCAAAGAAAAGCGTCTGGACTTCTTTAAGTTGCTTGAAGACGTTTCACCTCTCATCCGAGAAGCTTCTTCAGTTCTAAGGTCAAATGGTGGAGAGTCCCAGATATAAACCTAGTGGGAGTGTCCCCCCACAGAGGGACAAAAGGACCCCCTGATGATCCTCTAATCGCCTGAGCCAAGGTGTGAAACTGGGTGTGGGTCCCAATCAGCCAGAGTTTCGGGTGTGTTCATTGTGAAACCTGGCCCCACCTTATCATGCGAATTCCTGAGATCAGATGGCCCAGGATGTGAGTGGGCGTTAAGGCGTCTGGGAAGGGAACTCAAAACTGGATTATAGATGGCAGAGAGTTGGTGTCGTAAACCCCCGCCTCTGTTCAAAGATGGTCGCTCACAGTGGACATAAATGGCTTCTTTCACTCCTCTTTCAAACCATCTGTCCTCTTTGTCCAAAATGTGAACATTGGCATCCTCGAAAGAGTGTCCTTTATCCTTAAGATGCAGATGGACTGCTGAGTCTTGTCCTGTGGAGGTGGCTCTTCTGTGTTGTGCCATGCGCTTGTGAAGTGGCTGTTTGGTCTCTCCAATGTAGAGGTCTGGGCATTCCTCGCTGCACTGTACAGCATACACCACATTGTTAAGTCTGTGTTTTGGCGTTTTGTCTTTCGGGTGAACCAGTTTTTGTCTGAGCGTGTTGCTGGGTCTGAAATGCACCGGGATGTCATGCTTGGAGAAAACTCTCCTGCCTCAAATCTGAGGCAAAGGCTCAATATATGACTTTCAGAATTTTCCAAAATATGTTAAAGATTTTTGCACTTGTTCTCAGGCTGTATTTAGTCTGCCTCAGTGGTTTCAACTTGGTTAAACAGATGTTTGAACAGGCCTCAGGGGTAGCCCAATAAAATCACTGTGGCCCCTCAATTGAATTCTATTGATACACTGTAACTATGAGTTAGATTAAACCATATAATTTGGTAATGAAAACTAGCAAACTCAATTTAGTAATTTACTTCACAGTTATTTAGTACTTCTGTAGTGATCATGGGCCTGTGCAGGTCAGACTTTTTCCCTCTCAAACAAGGCCATTCATCTCCCCGCTTTGTCCTGACCGTCTTCTGCTTTACCAGGACAGATATTTTAGCACCTTTATAACATAGCATATATGGTTGTACGTTGCATCCAAAAGTAAGAGAGCTGATCATAAACAAAGCAGAAGGTCTTGGTATGTAGTTTTAGCTGCCATATTCGACTCTGTTCTCTACATCTGGAACCCATCCACATACTGCATATAAAAAGTGTGTGTGTGTGTGTGTGTGTGTGTGTGTGTGTGTGTGTGTGTGTGTGTGTGTGTGTGTGTGTGTGTGTGAAAAGTTACAAATCTGGTTGCTCAGAATACTTGGTAGATGAGATGTTTATTTACACAAGCCATAAAACACACACACAAGCTTGTGCGCTCAGTGCATTCAATTTCATGTACAGTACTTAATTACAGAAAAATCCAGGTAGGTAGCATTCAGGTTTGACATTACATTTGCTGTCTGTCACACAAGCTGATACATATCACAGGCACACTGACGCAAAGACTCACATACACACGCTCATTATCAAAATCACAAGAGAACACATTGGCATTAGTGCACACAGAAAGAACACATTACCACTGACAGGAAGCAGTAAGTCTCTGTCGTAAACACTGAACATATTGAGCCTGAGCTAAGAATCAACAACATACCAGCAGAGGCAATAAACTGCAGATTTTAACAACACAACGGGCAATTCTCACAGTGATGCTCACTGAATCTTCTGGCCTTTACCACACATTTCTGTGAACATTTTTCCACTTTGTACTCATTTGAGCACCAAACTATTTCAATTCCTAAACCCAGTCACGTCAGTGGGAGAGTTTTCCCTTTTTTTGAGAGATAATGGCAGGAGAGCAGGCAGAAGTTTGCAGTAGCTTTATTTTATTCCCCGGGGTTCCTTTAAAAGAAAGATATTGTGTAATTCAACCACATATAACTTTTTATCCCATTGAAAGTCTGCAAAAAAACAAAGTGGAGAATACTACCCACATTTTCCAAGAAAATCAGTAGTCATCTGATTTCAGCTGATTTGCTAAAAGTGATACACTGTTACACTGTTGTGTAATGGTGGGTGGCTGATCAGTAAAGCGCGTGAGCTGTGTAGGCTAACTGCAAAATGATTAATGCGGGGTACAATTCTTAAGGACCTGAAAGGAAACTTACATTGGAAACCTTTGCTTTATCAGCTGAATTTCTAAGAGGATCTTAGCTGTGAGCCCTAATTTAGAAAGATGTCTTGTTTCAACACCAGATTGTTACTGTAGGAGACCCCCCCCTACAATGTCTTAATTTTGTATGAGCAAGTCAAGTTGCCATATTAGGCTACTTCAGTTACAGTAAAGTTTTATTCAACCGTATTTCAGTCAGAACCACTACAGTCAAAAGTTATGGAAGGGGATTAGGGCTACAGGAAAAAAACAAAAAAATGGGGACGTCTTTTTTTTTTTTTAATCTCTCAGAATTCCAACTTTTTTCTCAGAACTCTGGGGGGGGGGGGGACCTCCCCGCTTTTTTACCCCCAATGCACTTATCCTCTTCTGTAAAAAGTTTTATGCATAAATTAGAAAATGTGTGTCAACGTTAGATAGAAAGAACTTTGAGAAGCACAGAAAAACTGCTTGTGTGAATGAGGCAAGTTTATAACATTTAAATGGACTGTTTTTTCTCTACCTGAACACTCAAAGCACCTTTCCATTTAAAGTTACAGTCTTTCCACACTATAAAAATAGAGATAAATTCAAAGAAATCATTAAACGCCCCAAACTATGAAATTCATGTCCATGAAACTTCTGAACACAACTGTTTATGGAAAGCTAGAAGATGACCCCAAATAGGACATAGCAAACACAAATAAAACAAAAATCACATCATCGGCTTAGAAGGTGGAGTTGGGTAGAGATGAGTTGGATACATAGCAACTTTAGCCAGACTAAGACCCAATAAATGGCGTGGCGTGGTTCATATTCGCCAAACAGGTGTGTAAAAGGGTATCATCTCAAACCAGCTGATGTAGATGTAGGGCTAAAGCTCAAGACTTCAGATATTTGTCGTGTAAATATTTATAATGAAAACTTTGAGACAGGATTTATAAATGGCCACTGCATATTCTTTGTATTGTGCATAAAGATGCATTTGCACGTGTATTTAGTGAACTGCTGCCAATAACTGTTTGCCATTACAGTGATAAATACTGAATGTAATCAGCCATTTCTTTACAAATCACGCAGCTGACATAATTTAATCTACAGTATCACTTAAGGCAGAAAAGGTATGTTTATGCTATAATAGTTAACATATAAACCTACCTGGTCTGGAAAATTAACTTGATCACATTATTTTTAATTGTTTTGTCATTAATAAGACCCACTTTAAAAAGTACCCTAAGTTCATAAAGTGCATCAAAAGCATTACAATAACAGCCACGTGTCATGAGATTATTGATCCGCTTTTCCTTAACAGTTTAAGAAGCTTAAATCAAAATACATTTGCACATGAAACCTTGTTGTTAATAACATGGTAGTGTATCCTGTATACTACACACTATACATAAAAAATAAATACTGTAGCTCTCTACCTTTTTTGGTTAAAAGATAGCTTAATCTAAGACTCTGTAGGCATCCTGCCCTTTGACTTTTCTAACATCAATCTGGCAGCCTAGATTAAAGTACGAGGTTTAGACTCTCAGGGTTGATAAGAGAAGTATCAAAATACCAGTGATCAATATTTGTAACGCACTTGCACATTGTCTATGACATCACTGCCAAACTTTAGATATTTCCTTTCCCATCAGCAGCCATTTTTCTTTCATTCATAAAGAATGCAAGTCATGAGGGAGACAAAATCTCCGGAGAAGTCAGTGTGCATTTAGCTGAAATGCTAGAAGTGTATGGAAATGCCCACTAATTGGCAAGAGACGGCCCGAAACTGATAAGGCTGCTTAGAAGTTCTTATCAGCTTGATGGCATGGACCATTACCCAAAAGAAACACTGCTGTGACCCAGCAAACTTCTGCAGCTTCGGTGCTCAGGTAGGACAGCGCACAGTCTACTTTCATGTCCAGTAAACATAAATATCAAGTGATGGCAAAGCACTGCTGCAGTCACATATTTTTTACTGAATCAATTTGCTCCGTGTACAGCGTTGGCCGAGACAGTTCTAGTTTGGCATTTTCTTTAGCCAGCGATGATTTAAACACAGATCCTCTCTGGTCTATCAGGGTGGACTGGCAGACAGAGGTCCAGCAAAAGTGCTGAACACCAGGGGAGAGTAGGATGAAGACCCAGGGGTCGACGATGGAGTTGACGGAGATGAAGCGGAGAGCAATCAGGTCTGAGGGATGATCATTCTCGCCATTGTAGTTGATGTACACTCGAATCTGAGGGAGGAAAGAGGAAGCAAGGAGTGAGGATAGAGAGATTATGAAGATTCCAAGGTACAATCTCAAAGCGAACATCATGAGAGAAAGACACACCACAGCTAGCATCCTGGTTCCAAATCAAACATTAAGCCTTTAATAGTAAACCATCACATAAAGACAGTTTGATATAGGGGGCTGAATTTGACTTAATTTTAATTTAATGCTGCCTGCATGTGGAAGGAGTTTGGAATCATCTTGACAGTGAACAGTGCAAAAGCTAGCCAACATCCAAAGAAGAAATTACAAGAAAGCCAATGTTGTAGAATAAAAGTGGTAAAAAAATACTACGAATGTTCATGTTTCATGTTTTTGCATTATTGCTCTAGCTAGCAAAATCACATCCGCTTATACTAGCCCATTTATTTATTTATCTATGCAGAATCTGTGGCTCTACTATATATTGATTATTTTGATTATTGAGGAAATACTGTTGGGACATCTAAGAAACTGGAGACTTTTTCTTTGTTTCTTCCAGCGAGATTAGCATGATAGCAATCAATCCAACGGCGAAAATGTTGCTGGCGAGTGGACTAGTGCGAGTGCTGTAAATTTTTAAAAAGGTGGAGAAATGGTCTCCACTTACACAAGAGGCTGAGGATAGAAGCCCAGATCTAAACTAGATTACATAATAACCAATGATAATTTGGGCTCAGTTTATCTTACAACCTGATCTCATTATGCATAGTTTTAATTGTTTCGGTTTTAGTCTGCATAACTGATTTCTCAAAAATAAATAGCACTACAATTTATCCCTAGTAATGCGCACACAAGATATTTTTACTAACTAATGTTCTACATCAGGAAGAATATTTAAATTTCTTGCAACTCCCAAATATGGGCTCTCATGCTTATTCACTCAGTTTACAGACAAAAATAACAATAAAATGAAAGTATTCTTACATATTTCAGTTTTTTAGCTCATCCTACCAATAATTCAAGAAATCTCCACCATTTTCAAAGCACATAGATACTTCGGGCCGTTTGGATAAACAGACCAAATATTAAAAATGAAACTCCGTACTTTCTAACGTAAAAACCAAACTAAAATCACACTCTAACTACTCTTGTGGTAGTTCATGATGTACTTGTTTCCTCCCGTGTTTTAGGACAAATTTTCCTTTTTTTTTTTACGTTCCAGGATATAAAGTTCCCTCCTTTAACTTTGTTTGCATGAAAAATATTTCTCAGGCCAATCACATATCTACTGATATAGTTAACTACTTGGTTAAGGTTAGGTAATAATAAGCAGTTTGGTTAGCTGTACATGGTCTGGATAAAAATCCTCTCTAAAGAGTCTCAAACATATGATCTGCAGGTAGGAAACATGCTTCCAACTGAAGCACCTTTTAAACTCGACTGAGTTCAAATTCAGATCTTTTCCGTTTTTGTAAGCTCACCATATGATTTTCATCTGCCTCGGTCTACAACCTCCAACCTTGTTCAAAAGACAAAATCAAAGAAAGGTAGTAGAAAAATTGATGTATTATAAAGTACTTGAGCTTTTAAATACAGCTGCTTTCATTAGCACCCCTTAGGCCAAGAATGAGCATCAAATTACACTAATTAGTTCCTCCTTTGCAGCTGGAATGTCAGTGAAATCAGCCACTGCATTTATTGGCAGGAAGAAGCAGTAAATTCCCTCAGCACATAACCACAAGGTTGAGAACCAGCATGTTAATACAATCCATGCAAGCTGTGACTAGTCTGCAGGTTTAGAAATGACTGCTACTCTCTCTCGGGGATCGAGGGGAACAATATACAGTTAAAACGATCAAATAACAACGGACAATAACCTCCTAATATTTTACATGCTCGCTGTATTCCCTAACAGTGCTTCTCTTATTCACTTCCTGTCCTCCACCCACCCTTTTCTCTTTCTCTGAAATTCTTTTTTTTATTGCTATCTGCAAGTTTTTATTTAGCGCTTTCTCTTTTGCTTTCCACTCTACATTTGTGTTAGCACCTATGAGAGCACTCAGATTATCACCTGGAAATAAGGAGTAATTTGCATGAAAAATTTGCAAGAAAAATCAGCATGTATTTCAAAAATACAAATGATGAAGGAACAATGTGAACAACCTTGGAATAAAACACAAAATGTGCCTTTTGCGTGTTCTGTTCTTTAAGTGCAAACCCCAGTGCCATTTTAAACAAAGCCAGATGGGATCATTACTCTGATCAGTGACAGCCTTCACCATGTGTGAGAAACGAGAATGCGAGGAGACAGAAGTCAGACTTTCACCGTGAGCCCACGTTTCTCTCACAGCACCAACAGGAAGCGTTGTTGTGAGTCTTTGAGGGTATTGATCAGAGAACTAATGTCATCTGTTTTAGTTTCATTTCGAAGAGCAAAATGTTACACAGCCACAGTGTATGCTGAGCAGATACTGAGTCAGAGGTGATGACATTATTAATTTTGCCCTCATGATATCGTGTTACTTATTAATGTTGGCTAGCGTTTTCACATTTTAATGCGATCACAGATAACCACATCATCTGTCCACGATTTCATATCCGCAGAAAAATGTAATATGATCTTGCCATGTGGCTGTGTGTATTTGATATCCTGACTGTGGTCTCACATTACAATCTGGACACCCAAGAGTATATACAGTATATCATTGTGTCCTTGGGAATCTCACAATCATTTTGCAAACATGAAAAACCTTAAATATTTATTCAAGCCCCACCTTCTTGAGCTACAGTCATTATTAGAGAACTGCTCAGTGATGACAGTCACAACATCAGATCTTATCAGTGAAAAGGGTAGCAGTTTTATCACTTTAAAATACACTTGGCTTGAATGCTAACGTATGACTCTACTTTGAAGGCAAACCTCCATCTTCAATGTGTGCTGCACTTGATAATTTGCACTAACATTCGGCTAGTATTTGCAGGCCAACATGAAAAACTACAGGCAGCTATGGCAATCTGCTAGGAACCAAAGCAATGACTAGGAAGTTTTTGGTGCAACTACTTCTTTGCATCCAACTTCACCCAAGCGACCGCCAAAAACCAGCGAGCGGTGGTAAAAAGTCTGATGACTCAGCCACTCAAAATTGTTGCTGCATAATAGCTGAACATGACTGACATGAAGATGCAGTCTGTCC
Source organism: Diplotaxodon limnothrissa (assembly GCF_057381915.1). NCBI lineage: Eukaryota > Metazoa > Chordata > Actinopteri > Cichliformes > Cichlidae > Diplotaxodon > Diplotaxodon limnothrissa. Next base: position 33,998,572 of record NC_140617.1, on the reverse strand, counting down.
AACAGAATCACAAACTTTTTTTCTATTAAAAAAATACAGAATAAGTTTGCATCTAAATGATGCCATCAAGTCACCATAATCATACACCCTAACTAACAGCTTTGCATGGTAAAATTAGCAGTTTTGTCAATGTCGTCTGGTGGAGTTCAAGAGTTTGACTTGTTAAGAAGCACCACCTGAAACCAGGAAAAGCACTGAAAATGTTCAACATATAACATACATTTAAACTGATATCAACACATGTAAGTTTACTTTCTTGCTAGAAGGCAATACTGCATCGTTGATGGTGTTAAAAAAGACTACTATGGGTAACATGTAATTAAAGCGGATTATCCCCAACTAAGTGAAAACAATTTACTCAGAGAATATGATAAAAATCTTTAAATGGTTCTATGGACTGAAAAAAGGCAACCCAGTTCTGGAGATATACATCATCGAATACATATTTTATTTTATGTCTCTCCAGTAAAAATAAAACCACCAAAATTTGACTCTTCATGTATTTGGAATTTAGCAAACTTACAAATTTAGTAGGGGAACAAATAATTATTTCCCCCACTGCGTTCTACTGTAGCCCAAGTAGATTTCCTTCCTCCCTCATGTCCCTGTTTACCCTCGCTGTACCAAAAGTCATGCATTTCACTGAGTTGCCTGTTGAGGCAGTGAAGAAACCTGATCTCAGTGTCTTGTACCTGCCTACAGAATTCTACATCTGGCTGCAGTTGTCTGATAGTTGATTCTCATTAACACAATTAGAAGCTGTCAAAATGTTCAGTTTTACGGCATCCTGTGATGATTACGCTCCTCATTACTGTTAAAGACATTTTTTTAAAAGTCCTGTGTATGAATAGCTTATGTTACAAAAGCACTAGAAATTTTAAGTGAGTGGATGTGTGACAATTTGAGGGATTTACATAACGATCAAACAATAACTGTTAAATTAATAATACTCCTTGAGGAACACTCTCTGAAGGGCTCTGCTTGTAAGAACACGGTTCATAAAGTGGCTTCCGCCTTGGCGTCGTCTGATTTTTATATTGTGGCTGATATTAAGTTAAGTATAATGCACAACTTGGCAGACACTGCAGAGCTGAAGGTTATGACTCCGTATTTCAGGTCAGAGCTGAGAAGCAACAGCACACGGGATGGCACTTTAGCACATAACCGATGTCTGCAACTAAGTGCATGGCATCATATTTTGCTGGGAAAGCTACTCATTTAGCATTTGAAGAACAAAGTGACGCTTAGGAAATCAAATGTTTCTCATATGTCTACTTTGTAAACATGCTATGCTAGTCAGAAATATCATATAACAAAGTCTAACAACATAGAGGTTTTGTTTTTGGTGTTTTACTACCATCCCCTGAGCAATCATCTGTGATATTGTTACAAGTGACATTTCTAATTGCACTTGGAAAGACAGATACTCATGATCTTCTCATTACAGCCTGAATCCATATTGCTTTCTGATGACATTACTGATAAAATCTTAAAGGTTGCTTCCAGTTACCAAGCATACTGCAAGTGAAGCTTGCTGTTTGGAATGATAACTTGACCTTAAAACATAACTTCTATTTGATGGGGGGGGGGGGGGGGGGGGGGGGGGGGGGGTTGGATTGTAGTCCTGGACATTTCATTATCTACTCACTATTTAAATAAAACTTAAGTATAATAATAATGACAATGTTTATGTGTTAGTCCCCGTAGGGGAATTATTCTTCTGCATTTAACCCATTCACCCAGTGAAGCAGTGGGCAGCCACCAGTGTAGGGACGGTACCTTGCTCAGGGGTACCTCAGGGTAGCTGTTCAGTGGATTTGAACCCCCAACCTTCCAATCATGGGGCAACCACTTCACCTACTGAGCTATCCCTAAATATGTGAATCAATATGTGATGGAAGAAATCATTAGGAAAAATATAGCTTGGGATCATAAATAGCTTTATAAATATCTTGGATTGATTTATTTTTAATTTAATAATTTCGTAATTCAGAGTTGTGGCAGTGCAGAAGCCTGGCCAAGCTGTAATAAACCCTTTCACATAGGAAGTGGCATGTGCTGTGCTGCGCTCTGAAACCCAGTCTTTTCTATGGCTTGTGCCATGCAGTTTCCTGCTGTTTTGAGCAAAGCATAGCATAAGTTTGCCGGGCAGGGAGCACTTGTGGAGGCGTGGCTCAACACAAATTTCTGGCTGATCATTCAACATAGCCGTTAGTGCAGCGCATGCTGGAAAACACCCTGAAAAACTCACCAGTCTATTTTATTCATGCATCCATCCATGCATCTATCCATTCATTCTCTTCCGCTTATCCTTATCGGGGATAACTTTTCAGACACAATTTCTCTGCTGTAGCTGCTTAGTGGCAAAGTGCCTAAAGATACCATTTAAGTTTTCTGATATGTAGACAAAACACTGGTTTATCCCTTGAGTTACAGTGGGGCAAAAAAGTATTTAGTCAGCCACCGATTGTGCAAGTTCCCCCACTTAAAATGATGACAGAGGTCAGTAATTTGCACCAGAGGTACACTTCAACTGTGAGAGACAGAATGTGAAAAAAAAATCCATGAATTCACATGGTAGGATTTGTAAAGAATTTATTCGTAAATTAGGGTGGAAAATAAGTATTTGGTCACCTCAAACAAGGAAAATCTCTGGCTCTCACAGACCTGTAACGTCTTCTGTAAGAAGCTTTTCTGTCCCCCACTCGTTACCTGTATGAATGGCACCTGTTTGAACTCATCGTCTGTATAAAATGGGGCAGGGATAGCTCAGTAGGTAGAGTGGTTGCCCCATGATCGGAAGGTCGGGGGTTCGATTCCCCTTAACAGCTACCCTGAGGTACCCCTGAGCAAGGTACCGTCCCTACACACTGCTCCCCGGGCGCCCAATGGCTGCCCACTGCTTCACTGAGTGAATGAGTTAAATGCAGAGAGCAATTTCCCCACGGGGCTCAATAAAGTACAATAATGTACACACTTTCTTCTTAAAAGACACCTGTCCACAGCCTCAAACAGTCAGACTCCAAACTCCGCCATGGCCAAGACCAAAGAGCTTTCGAAGGACACCAGGTAAAGTATTGTAGACCTGCACCAGACTGGGAAGAGTGAATCTACAATAGGCAAGCAGCTTGGTGTGAAAAAATCAACTGTGGGAGCAATCATCAGAAAATGGAAGACATACAAGACCACTGATAATCTCCCTCGATCTGGGGCTTCATGCAAGATCTCATCCCGTGGGGTCAAAATGATCATGAGAACGGTGAGCAAAGATCCCAGAACCACACGGGGGGGACCTGGTGAATGACCTGCAGAGAGCTGGGACCAAAGTAACAAAGGTCACCATCAGTAACACACGACAACGGCAGGGAATCAAATCCCGCAGTGCCAGACGTGTTCCGCTGCTGAAGCCAGTGCATGTCCAGGCCCGTCTGAAGTTTGCCAGAGAGCACATGGATGATACAGCAGAGGATTGGGAGAATGTCATGTGGTCAGATGAAACCAAAGTAGAACTTTTTGGTATAAACTCAACTCGTCGTGTTTGGAGGAAGAAGAATACTGAGTTGCATCCCAAGAACACCATACCTACTGTGACGCATGGGGGTGGAAACATCATGCTATGGGGCTGTTTTTCTGCCAAGGGGACAGGACGACTGATCCGTGTTAAGGACAGAATGAATGGGGCCATGTATCGTGAGATTTTGAGCCAAAACCTCCTTCCATCAGTGAGAACTTTGAAGATGAAACGAGGCTGGGTCTTCCAACATGACAATGATCCAAAACACACCGCCTGGGCAACAAAGGAGTGGCTCCGTAAGAAGCATTTGAAAGTCCTGGAGTGGCCTAGCCAGTCTCCAGACCTCAACCCCATAGAAAATCTGTGGCGGGAGTTGAAAGTCCGTGTTGCTCGGCGACAGCCCCAAAACATCACTGCTCTCGAGAAGATCTGCATGGAGGAATGGGCCAAAATACCAGCTACTGTGTGTGCAAACCTGGTAAAGACCTATAGTAAACGTTTGACCTCTGTTATTGCCAACAAAGGTTATGTTACAAAGTATTGAGTTGTATTTTTGTTATTGACCAAATACTTATTTTCCACCCTGATTTACGAATAAATTCTTTACAAATCCTACCATGTGGATTCATGGATTTTTTTTTCACATTCTGTCTCTCACAGTTGAAGTGTACCTCTGGTGCAAATTACTGACCTCTGTCATCATTTTAGGTGGGGGAACCTGCACAATCGGTGGCTGACTAAATACTTTTTTGCCCCACTGTAGGTAGTTTTGTATGCTTGAATGATTCATAGGCCAGTGTTACGTGGCTTAACAAAAAAAAAAAAATCAAAAACAAGACAAGACAAAAAAAAAAGTTAAAAAAGGAAAGATGTGAATATTTTAGCAAGCCCCTGTACACAAACTGAAGTGCATCATCTTTGGCTTTAAAATAGGCAGCAGCTTCACAAAGGCACTACAGAAATTCCTGTCTACACATTGGCATCAAAGCAACCGATAATCTACTGCAATGTTTATGAGTATTGCATTTCCACCACGTGTCCACAGAGAAACAGTTACATTTGCATATGTATCAGACTTCACACAATAAACAGTATCGGCTGTGGGTGACATTTTGATACACATCTGATAAGACAGCAGTTTTTCAGCAACCAGGCTAAAAAAAACAAAACAAAAAACAGTTTTATCTTTCAATCAGTACTCGAGATCAGATAAGCTGAAAAGAGATGCATATACATGAGTTGCATATCAGTCAAACCGCTAAGCCAGTACTTCGCTTTCCTTTTGTAAATAGCTAAACATTGTCTCTAATTTTGTATAAGTGGAACGTGGTTTGTGTTCTAGGGGGTCTGAAATAGTGGTAGTGTAGTATTAAGGTAATGTGACACAGTGTGAACCTAATAACAAGTACTCTAACCAAAATATCACTATTACCAAAGTGTATAAAGGATATAAAGTGTCAAAAAAGACTAGCCTGTAAGCCTGCATGACCAACAATGTAGCACAAAAACTGCAGTGACCTAATCAGGCCGGTCACAAATAGTAGACAAGGGATGTTAAACATGTGGTCTGGCGGGCAGAACCAGACAGCTAAGAGTCAGTTCAGTGAAGGGTCTTGCAATTGTGAAAATTGTAGGCATTGAAGTAAAAAAAATGTATTTATTTATTTATTTTGTCTACGGAAGGAGGCGTTGACCATTCCTATTGGTCCCCACTCCCTGCTGTAATTAAGTGGGAGAAGGGACATATTTAGGGATGGGGAGAAAAGGACCCCAGTGCCCATCTGACCCCACCACAGAGAAAAAAACTACACCCGCCCTAACATTCAGTCAACTCCCAGACTACATAAGACAATAAACAACAAGGTTAAGTCCATCCTCCACCTCTGGTAGATTCATCCACCTGTAGAGTGGTCTCCTCAAAAGAAGAGACAAAAAAAACTGAATTGGCCATGAATGGCTCCTACGGATTCAGTTCAGCCCAAACAAACTGATGAACAAAGGTCATTTGCAGAACAACACTCCATTGTCACTTACCACTAGTGGTAGTGTACAGATGATAAAGGTAACGGTCATGACGACCATCATGGTCAGATGCTCCACCTCCTCTGACATGGACAGAAGCTTGCGCTCACTGTTGGATCTCATTGTGGACATCACTGTGCCATTTCTCCTCCGGCGCTGGTACATCCTATACAGCTGGTACACCACAAAGGCGTTACACACTACAATGGCCACCACGAGCACCAGCATAAAAGTGGCATACAGAATGGCATAGGCTTTGTTCTGTGGTTTCACTGCATTCATGTCAATGAAGCACCATGTGCCCGGGCAGTATTGTACATATCTCCCAAATCCAGCAAAAGGGAGGAGACAGAATATTATGCACAACAAAAACACCAGCAATATTGTGATGTATGCACACTTCTTGGTGACATGCCGGCTGTACAGGTAGGGGTACCCAATGGCAAAGCATCTTTCTAGTGCTGTAGAGAAGAGGAGCAACATGGTAGCCAGGCTGAAGAAGGTCATACTGGCACCAAAGTACGAACACAAGCCGCAAGTTTTAGGCCTCATACCAATCAGGGTTAAGTTGCGCGAGTATGAAAGCAGCACTAATGGGCTGACCAAACAGGTTCCAGTCAAGTCCGTAACCACCAATGATGTGATGAGGATGTGGAACAAGCTGCGCTGCCATGTGCCTCCACTCCTTACGTTCCTGCGTCGCCGTATTTCCAAGATCACCAGGGCAGCTACGTTTCCAAAGATGCCTATAGCAAACATGGAGGCGCTGACCAGGGGGTTCGCAGGAGGGTTAATGTGGTGCTTGAAGTGGCATGTATCGTTGTCTACATCTATCCTTGAGCAGTTGCTTTCACCCATCCTGTTAAACCAAAAATAGGAAAAGAGATCTGTGAGACGTAGTCTTGACAACAAATTTTTTTTTCACTATTATTAGCTTGATCAAAATGATTGGTGAAAAATGTCTTAACAAAATACAACTCAATTGATATAAGTACTTTTAACAGAGTTCCAAATAACACTAGCAAAATTGTATATGGGAATTATTATCACACTATCAGTATGTATTATTTACTTTTAAGAAAACAGAAAGAACTAGACTCCGCAATGCCTTTCTTTCACTGTACCACCGTGGCCCTCATCAGCATACAAAAGTACAAAGAACCAACCATGTTTAGTATGAGCCAATGCCACGGTGACAGTATATACAGTCTGGTACAACAACTTTGCAACAAATTATTAAGACCTAGAAAGATTCAATTCAATTCAATTCAATTTATTTATATAGCGCCAAATCACAACAAAAGTCGCCTCAAGGCGCTTCATAGATACAGAGAAAAACCCAACAATCATATGACCCCCTATGAGCAAGCACTTTGGCGACAGTGGGAAGGAAAAACTCCCTTTTAACAGGAAGAAACCTCCGGCAGAACCAGGCTCAGGGAGGGGCGGCCATCTGCTGCGACCGGTTGGGGTGAGAGAAGGAAGACAGGATAAAGACATGCTGTGGAAGAGAGACAGAGGTTAACAACAGATATGATTCAATGCAGAGAGGTCTATTAATACATAGTGAGTGAGAAAGGTGACTGGAAAGGAAAAACTCAATGCATCATGGGAATCCCCCGGCAGCCTACATCTATTGCAGCATAACAAAGGGAGGATTCAGGGTCACCTGGTCCAGCCCTAACTATATGCTTTAGAAAAAAGGAAAGTTTTAAGCCTAATCTTAAAAGTAGAGATAGTGTCTGTCTCCCGAATCCAAACTGGAAGCTGGTTCCACAGAAGAGGGGCCTGAAAACTGAAGGCTCTCCCTCCCATTCTACTTTTAAATACTCTAGGAACAACAAGTAGGCCTGCAGAGCGAGAGCGGAGCGCTCTAATAGGGTGATATGGTACTACAAGGTCATTAAGATAAGATGGGGCCTGATTATTTAAGACCTTGTATGTGAGGAGCAGGATTTTGAATTCAATTCTGGATTTAACAGGAAGCCAATGAAGGGAAGCCAAAACAGGAGAAATATGCTCTCTCTTTCTGGTCCCTGTCAGGACTCTTGCTGCAGCATTTTGGATTAGCTGAAGGCTTTTCAGTGAGTTTTTTGGACATCCTGATAATAATGAATTACAGTAGTCCAGCCTGGAAGTAATAAATGCATGAACTAGTTTTTCAGCGTCACTCTGAGACAGGATATTTCTAATTTTAGAGATGTTGCGCAAATGGAAGAAAGCAGTCTTACATATTTGTTTAATATGTGCGTTGAAGGACATGTCCTGGTCAAAAATGACTCCAAGGTTCCTCACCGCGTTACTGGAGGCCAAGGTAATGCCATCCAGAGTAAGAATCTGATTAGATACCATATTTCTAAGATTTTCAGGGCCGAGTACAATAACCTCAGTTTTATCTGAATTAAGAAGCAGAAAGTTAGCGGCCATCCAGGTCTTTATGTCTTTAAGACATTCCTGCAGTTTAACTAATTGGTGTGTGTTATCTGGCTTCATGGACAGATAGAGCTGGGTGTCATCTGCATAGCAGTGAAAATGTATGCTATGTCTTCTAATGATACTGCCTAAGGGAAGCATGTATAATGTAAACAGAATTGGTCCTAGCACTGAACCCTGTGGAACTCCATAATTAACCTCAGTGTGTGAAGAGGACTCTCCATTTACATGCACGAATTGGAGTCTATTAGATAGATATGATACAAACCACTGCAGCGCAGTACCTGTAATACCTACAGCATGTTCTAATCGCTCTAATAGGATATTATGATCAACAGTATCGAACGCTGCACTGAGGTCTAGCAGGACAAGCACAGAGATGAGTCCACTGTCAGAGGCCATAAGAAGATCATTTGTAACCTTCACTAAAGCTGTTTCTGTGCTGTGCTGAGCTCTGAAACCTGACTGAAACTCTTCAAATAAACCATTCCTCTGCAGATGATCTGTTAGCTGTTTGACAACTACTCTTTCAAGGATTTTTGATATGAAAGGAAGGTTGGAGATTGGCCTATAATTAGCTAAGACTGCTGGGTCTAGAGATGGCTTTTTGAGTAAAGGTTTAACTACAGCCAGCTTGAAGGCCTGTGGTACATAGCCGATTATTAGAGATAGGTTGATCATATTTAAGATCGAAGAATTAATTAATGGCAGGACTTCTTTGAGCAGTTTTGTAGGAATGGGGTCTAAAAGACACGTTGATGGTTTGGAGGAAGTAATTATTGAAGTTAACTCAGAAAGATCAATTGGAGAAAAAGAGTCTAACTTAATATCAATGGTACTAAGAGTAACTGTAGATAATATTACATCTGTGGGATGATTATTGGTAATTTTTTCTCTAATGATAAAAATTTTATTTGTGAAGAAGTTCATGAAGTCATTACTAGTTAACGTTAAAGGGATGGTTGGCTCAAAAGAGCTCTGACTTTTTGTCAGCCTGGCTACAGTGCTGAAGAGACAGGATACCAAGATGGTGCTCAACAAATTCAGTTAGATTAAAATAACTAAATAAAGATACACTTTTGTATGTAACATGTTACAAAGTTACAAAGTAACGTGATTACAAAGTAACGTGATTACAAAGTAACGTGATTACAAAGTAACGTGATTACAAAGTAACGCTTGACTGTAATCATATTAGAGTTTTCTATAATGCAGTAAAGTAAATTACTGTACCAACTGCATTATAAGGCTAACACAACTTCAGCTCTTTGCAAGCACCTGCACAGACAGCATGCAAACACAAATCTAGCCAAGAACCCAGAGTGATGATAAAGCCGAGTCCATGATGACTCCAGCACAGTAACCAGGCCCCGAATTTCCACAGTGATGGGCCATCAGCCTGCAGCCTCCATTTCTACCTGTTTTTGTTTCTAAAATAGAATTACTGGCGATTCTACTTTAATGTTTAGGCTGGTTTTCATCTTTGTTTGGCTTTGTGTTTATAAGTAAAATGTAATTATGTTTTACAGAGTAACGAGAAAGTAATATGCCAAGCAGTCAAATTACTTTCTCCGGCATCTAATTTCATTCCATAGTGCATTCTTTTAAGTCGAGTAAAGAGGAATGTGTAATGCAAGTGTAATACATTGCAAGAAAGGCACTTTCATACACATATTATGTAAAGAACTCAAGAGATTGGGTCTCCAGAGCTATGTAGCCCTAAAAAGACCACTTATCAGTGAAGCTAACCAGAAGAAAGGCTTCAATTTGATAGAGAGTGAAAATATTGGTCTCTACACCAGTAGAAAAAAAGTCACATAGTCTAATGAGCCCAGTTTTACCCTGTTCCAACTTTTCCATGAATTCATTTCTTTCTTCCCTGATTCTGTGGCTATATCCCGAAAGCTACATACTATCCTTTTAAATTGTGAAAGAGTTGTTCGGGGGGCTCAAGACATCATTTTCACATACTGTGGCCACCACTGACTCCGGACCTTCACATCATTCAGAATCTTTAGGAAGTCCATGTGTGTCCATGTGACATCATAAAAGCTAAAGTCAGGTCAACGATATAATAGAGTGTATGATGACAAATAAAATGAAAGGGCATGATAGATTCCCCTCCAGAGAAAAACAAACATGCTACATAACTCAACTACGCCCAGTCATAGTCATCTTTCATGTTTGCAGTTGCTCATGTGTTTTGTGGGTGAAACCAAACTGCTGGCAGTTGAAGACAAACTCAAGTCTGTGCAAAGGAAAAACTAGAGGCCTACAAATCTCTTATCCAGGACTTTTAATACAAAGATTTGTTGATTTATGGGTGTAATGTAAATGATAAAATACTGTCTTTAACAACGGAGCAATATCATAAAATATACTGAACTAACAGAAGTAATGCATGCAGCTCCAGCAGGTGCCTCAAACTCTGTGTCACAGTTGTGGCTTAATAAGACAAGAAAAAAGAAATCATGTTTTCGTGTACTAAACAACTCGACAACTGCATTAAAACTGTTGGTTTTAATGTTCATTTTAACATAATGAGGGAACATGAACCTCAACACATGATCTTCACTGCAAAGCAAATTGAATTCTGACTCAGCTTTAGGGAATGCTCTAAGCGCTAAGTTCCAGCAGTTTCAAAATGACTTTCATTTGTTTAACTTCCGCTCACTGGTCCAAGAAAATCCAGTGTTGGCTGCCAAGAATGTTTACTGGTGTCATTTAAATTCACACCATTTTGACTGAAGCCAATAACGCTGATAACACATGGCGCACACTTGATGTTTGTAGGACTTTGTCTGACCTTACTGACCGCACGCATGCTGTGCGCAAAGGAAGATCCCCCCCCCCCCTCCCATTTCTCCTTTTTTACATTTGCAAAAATTCCACTAGTATATCTTTTGGAATTGTGAAACCCAAAGTTGTTCCTCTTTTTCCTCAGCAGTTAAGAGATATCAGCTGACAGGCAGAAAATCAGAAAGTGTATCTCAAGGTTTCACACAGTTACTTTTACAACGGCTGTGCTGATTTTTCAAAGTCTACGTCTGCATACTAATATTGCACATTTGCGCCGTTTGCATGACTTTCTGTGGGTGTGATTGCCTTCACTTCCACTGGATGTGTAACAGGCTCACTTGCTGTGACTGATTACGCCCGCTGTTACTTTGGGCTTCAGATGCTCCTGAACTGATTAAACAGCTACAAAAACAACGTCGGGAGTCTGAAAGATGTGACGAGGTTTTGGTTCTTGGATGAAGTTCTTTGCAGATTTTTCATGACGTCAGTTTTTGACAGCTATTTAAAAAATTCTGGAAAAATGTGACTTTATTAATTAACACGCTTTAATGAAAACAAACAAGCCGGCTTCCGTTTAATTTAATATCGATGACTTCTTGTAAACAAGACACGGCGGTTTGCTGTCTGGTTTCAAAGTATTTATTTAATTGGTAAAAAGATGTTTGAAGCATGTGACGAAGGCTTTCAGTTACATCATTCACACTCAAGAAAACAACGCGACTGTCCCTCACAGAAGCAACACACATCCAAAAAAATTAAGTTCTCACCTGCTTTTTGACTTTCCTTCACTAGTGTAGAAGTTTGTCCTTTATCAATGTCCCAGTCGAGTCGCAATGCAGGTAAAAACACAAGAAAATACCCACCGTATATTCCCTCTTCTTTCACTTACGGAGCCGCTCTGGATTCAAGGTAAGTTGGTGCGAGAGCGAGGCGCGCGCTGCTGTGAGAGTCAGGCATGAGTGGACCCGGGTAAAGGGAATCGTGCGGTGACGTCACACCCAAAAGGTCCACCCACGCAGTGAATGCGTGCCCGTGCAAGCCTTACCTTAAAAATACTGTTAAATAGCGCTCACTGTGAGTTCAGCTGCAGAACAGTCTTTGTTCAGTTTGTCTGTCAGACTGCAGTCACGTGACGGGGATGATACTTCCCTGTTTAAACAAGTCATGTAGCTTCACTTTGGTAAGAATGACAACCGATCACTCCTAAGTTAAAGAAAGTACCACAGAAGCGAATTATCTACATTGTTTGTAACATTATATGTCTTTATTTTTGGAAATGCTGCATTATACTAACAAATAGGTTATTTAATGAAGAAGGGGTTTCACACTAGCCTTCAACTGGCTTACAATGTTTTTAGAAACAAGGCCACTCTCCAGATTGTACACAAGACTTTTAAATGCGACAAGCAGCTATTTTGGGGGAACTATTGTAAAAAAAAATTTTAAACAAACAGCTGTAGCACTAATGTGAAGTAATTATATAAAAATGTAATCTGCTCCCTTTCTTTCTGAAGTCCCTAAAGCAATATTACATGGCATTATTATTCATGGTGAGTTTCCAACACTAAAAACAAAAAGAAAAGTTATAGCATGGACTGTTTCCTGTCTGATAAAATGACGTGTGTGTGTGTGTGTGTGTGTGTGTGTGTGTGTGTGTGTGTGTGTGTGTGTGTGTGTGTGTGTGTGTGTGTGTGTGTGTGTCTGTCTCCTGCTTTTATCTCGAATGTACAATTAGGAGATTCAAAGAAAGATGTCTGTTTTCTCATATGTAGGGTTTGTGTATTCTTTTGGGGTTTGTTTTTTTCTTCAAATTAATGTACATTTGAGGTGAGTTTCCCAAGAAGATGAATAAAAGTGTTTGTCCCGTATGAATCAGCATAAAAAAAACCAAACAAACCAAACAAAAAAACTGTAGAAAAATTCCATGCCAATATCAATACATCACTTGATAAAACAGATAGAAGAAGAAAACAGAATAAATGCCAAACAAGATCCAATAATGTGCCTTTATTGGAACATGTTGCCATCGTTGGACATTGTAAGATTAAGCTCAATGGGGATTTCAGGTCAGTGAGTGACTTCTTTACCATTTACCTTTTTTCTTTTTCTTTCTTTTCTTTTTTCTTTTACAATTCGTCTCCTCTGGTTTGAAAAGCCTTGTAATCAGCTAATGTCTAAAGCACACGTGCAACCACAGAATTGTATCACATATAATCTCCTGCCCAACACCTCAAATTCTAAATGTTATTTACAGTTTTCACAGCTCACACACAGAAATTTCACACACCCTTCCTTCCTGCCTGGTCGTTCTTCCTTTTTTAAAAACTCTTTCTATCTCTCGCTCTCTTTCATATTGCAGATCTTGTAGCTTCCACTTTTATTTCCTGTAATACCTTTCGCTTCCCTTACAGCTTGTCTGCTCCCATTTTGTTTCCTTTCCTTTCTTTTTCCTACCTTTCCTCTGTCAGCACCTTTTCCATTATGTCCTTTTTCTTGTCATTTCCCCGTCCTTCTACTTTTTGCCCTTTTACAGTTGATTTCATGCTTTCTTTGATCACCTAACCATTACAAATTAAAAGACTCAATCACAATTTTCAGCTTATAGATACAAAACCTACAAATCCAGATTTTTCAAGTAACAGCCCCACCCGTGAGTCGATATTGATCCAAGCAAAGGATTTATAAATAGCGATCATTGTTGTCTGTCTTTGCTCTTTATTTAGAACCATTTCAATTATTGATCAAGGTCTTGATCCACAAAGTCTATGTCCTGCTGCTCTGGTAAACAGCCTTTGTTGGGAGTTTGGCATCAGTCAAAGTGCTGACAGCTGCTGTACAAATTGTTAGTGTCTCGTGATTTCTTTTCTGCACAAACACACACAAGCCCCACTGCTGTCAACAGGATACAACTGTATGTGTGTGCTTTGCTGTAGCCTGCTAATGGTCTGTGTTTGAATCATTGATGAGTTCATCGATTTGTTTTTCTTTTTTTAGTGAATATTGACTTTCACAGCTGAAGCATAAAGAACTGACATCCTGTAATTACACACTGAAACAGTGAAAAGCAAAACGGAAGATGAACACATCAAACCTTCTAATCACACTATGGGAAATGCACTTTGTTATATATGTGTATTTATTTTATGGCACACGGTCGTCCAATTATAAATATGGGATATGATTGCATGTGGGTCTTCCTTTATTACATGATAGACAGACGGTTTAAAATATCTGTGTGTGTGTGTGTGTGTGTGTGTGTGTGTGTGTGCAAAGTAAACCACAAATCAGACAGCAAAATCACACAGAATAGACGACCCACACTGTGTGGAATTTAATCTCTCTGCTTTGTCTTTGTCTCCATCTACTGGTTTCTGTGTGTAAGTGCAAGCTCGGATTTCCTGTCTGAAGAAAAGCTCGCTGATACAGGTATGTACAGTAGGAAATACTCCTCACTTGTGTCCCATCACTTCACAACACGTTTGCGGTTGTTTTTAGGTCTCGTTTAACTTAAAGGAGAAAGTGTTCATTTTTTGGCAATCAGTTCTGCACACAGTAACCTCAATGTCAAGAATCTACCTGTATGAACTTCCCTTAGCTGTTGGACAGGGGCATTTTCAGGGTTTTTGAAATGAAAAGTGGACAAGTGGAGACAAAACAAGAAGTAGCAGACCTAAAAAGGACAAACAGTGTGAAAGTCATGTTGTTAATAAACAGGAAATTATTCAGCAAAAACCTGACCCGGGACCTGATCCTTATGTTGGTCTCAGTGGAAGGCTGGCTGTCACAAGGCCATTCTTTAAGAAGGGAAAAGTCTGAGGTATGCTAAATTACACAAACCTGACTAATATCATACAAAGTAACAGGTTATATGTTATTACTGATTTGTAAATATTATCATCTGGTTGTTACACTGTTTTATTGTTAACAATAACTCTAAAGCGTGTAAATGATGGTCTTTAAAGTGGAGTGGTTTGTGTCCACATGAGGAGTTCCAGAGAGAGAGAGAGAGAGCTGAGAGGCTATAGCTGGGACACCAAGACAATTCTAAGAAAGGGGAGAAGAGAAACTGGTAAGTACAAAGAGTAATTTAGCATGACACTACAAGTCTGTATGCTAGCTGTTGATGAGGTAACGCAGAGCAGATATGCCAGTTATGTCAGCTCATGCTCCAGCAGTGCAGCTTGGAGGCCGTGTCTCACAGGAACAGTAAGCCTGTCACTCACACACATCAGCACAGAACAGGGTGATGGGGGAGAGTGAGAAAAGGGATGGTAAATCACACTGGTGGGATCGCAAAAAAAATCTTATTATTAAGTTGTTTTTTCTCTTGAATCTTTGATTGATTGGTGCCTAAGATACATTTCCCAAAACAATTCATATATGCAGCAAAATACTACAGATAATTGGATACTACGGATACCTTTAACAGTGTCTAAACCAGAGTGGTCAAAATGTTCGGTACCGTCAGAATCACAAAGTGAATATTTCTCCATGGGAGACGTAACCTCTGCTTTTGTCAAATGCTGATTTCAGGGTTTTGCATTCTACTACTGGCATGAATTATCTGCAGAGGACCCAAGGGCAGAACAAAAAAACCAGATTCAAACAAAAAAAATGACCATTTATTTGGGTAAACAAAGTAGTACACTTTACAAAAAAGCAAAAAAATCAAAAATGAAAATCTTCCCATCACTGAACAGAACAAAGCATATGGACCATCTGTACTACAACTATGGAAATAAAGCATAGGCTGTGTACAATAATACACCGCTCACAAAAATGAAAGGAACACTTTTTAATCAGAGTATAGCATCAAGTCAGTTAAACTCCTGGGATCTTGGTTAGTTAGGTAGCAGATGGGGTTGTTAGTCAGTTTCAGCTGATTTGGTGAAATTAACAACAGGGTCAGTAGAGGAGCTAGGCTAGAGAATCTTTTCCCCTCGTAGTCTTTTATCTGACTGTTTTTCACTTGTTTTGCATTTGGCCAGGTTCTGTGTCACTACTGGTAACATGAAGCCATACCTGGACCCTACAGAGGTTGCACTGGCAATCCAATTCCAGATGGCTTGGTGTGTCTCCTAGTCCGGTGTCAATGCATGGAGGAGATTCCAGGAGACAGAAAGTTACCCCAGATGCTACCCAGTTACTAATCAGCAGGACCAGTATCTGCTCCTTTGTGGAACTGCCAGCGCTGCAAAATGACCTCCAGCAGGCCACTGGCATGAATGTCTTTCTCTAAACAATTAGAGACAGGTTTCATGGTGGTGGCCTGAGGGTCTGATATCCTGTAGTGGGACCCGTGTTCACTGCCTGGCACCATGGAGCTCAGTTGTCATTTGCCATAGAATAGCAGAGCTGACTGGCGCCTGGTGCTCTGTGCTTTTTGCAGATGAGAACACATTCCAACCATGAATACATGTGACCGATATGAAAGAGTCTGCAGAACTTGTGGAAAACATTTTGCTGCTGTTACATTCAGCTTGACAAGTTTGGTGGTGAAGGGATGTGCAGACCTTTTCCGGCTAGGCAATGGCACCCTGACTGTCATGAGGTGAAGGGTTTAAAATCCTTGGACCCACTGTCAGACCTGGTGCAGTGGGTCTTGGGTTCCTTCTGGTGCACGGCATTGCCCAGAGTATGCAGGCAGTTCTTGAAGGATCTGGAACTGATCTAGGAACTGATACTACTTACTGGTTCCCAAGCTTGTCTGAACTAAATCCATTAGAACACCTCTGGGATATTATGTCTCGGTCCATCTGATGCTGCCAGGTTGCCCCTCAGATTGTCCAGATCTGGAAGGAGTTCCCCAAGTACACCATACACCACAAACTAAACACACTCTCACTCACTGAAGCACAATTTGCACAATAATTAGATGCAGAACATTGACCACAGATGCCAAAAGTTGAAGCGATAGAAGCCAGAACCCACAAAAACAGAGAGAGACTTAAATTCAACACTAATATGTAGAAACAATATGTGAGACATGTCTGCTTTATATTTTGGTAATCATTGTAATATTGTGAAACAACCACTTGAGATTAAAGGTCCAAGTTCCAGTTCCTGCACCAGTTGTTTTCAATTTTTTTGATGTGGTGTGCTCTGAATGCCCAGTATTTTCTTCATTTGATTGCATGCATGATCAGATAAAACGATGTGGTTTGAAGCACATCAAAACACAGCTGTTTTGATGTGTTTGTGAGATTTTGCAAGAGTGTTTTTGTAAATGTAGGGTGGAAACTTTCAAGAGAAGCAATGGGCTGTGACCTGCCCAGCCTGTCCAGTCCTAAATGGATGGATTCAAAAAACGTTTCTTAGCAATTGCTGAAAATTGTAAATGACTGTTTTCAAACTCAATTTAGCTGGGGCATGGTGCATATTCTGCAGTATGCCTTTGCAGACACCAGGTGGCAAACAAGACAACACAATGAGTTTTTAGGGCTTCTTGCATGGTTCTGGGTTTTCAGTAAGTAGTCTCTGAAATGCTCATACATTGGACGTGGTGTAAATTGTCTGTAAGTGTGTGTCTGAATTTGTACACCCTATAAAAAGCACAAAAGAATTGTTTATGTTATAACCGTACTACTTTTTCTTACTTAGTCGGCTAAGAAAAGTTCGTAATAATTTTATTTTTTGATTTTAAGTGACACCCTCTAAGGCAGAGGTGTCAAACATAAGGTCTGGGAGTCCAAAGTTGGCCCGCAAAGACTCTAGTCTAGCCCACTGGATGGCTTTTCCAAAAATGTGATAAAGTGCATAAAATTTCAGACTTATTGCTGTATTTCCACAAGTTTTACAGCTGGTTCTACTGATAAAGATTACCATCACTACCATTGCCATTCATGTTGTCTGTACCTCAGACAACTGGACGTAGCACTATAAGCTTTATTTATTTCCTTGTTTTTAGCATTTTGCCTAATCGTACAGCCCATCCAAGAAGCAGATGTGGATTGTCAGGTGATCATACAGGTATATACTTAGAAACAAAGGGTGCAAAACCAAGAGTGCTAACTCCTTATTGTTCCATCTAATATCTCATCTCATTCAAATGTGGCTTCCAAAAAAACTGACAAAGAAAAAAACGAAGAAAAAAAAACACGATCTATATACAATATATAGAAGTGTGAACCTAACATACTGAATCATTACCTGATGTGTCGGAATTTTATGTTTTCCTTTACATAACGATATTTCCATTACGAATAAATGCAGAAAAGTCACATATTTGTTAAGAAAACTTTACAAGAATTCAGGAAGTAAGTTAAAAGTTTCCCAGGGAAGTCCTCCAGATCCCCTCACTTAATGTGTCCTCCTCGAAAACCTCAAATTAAACCTACAAACTATTTAAGAAAACATGTTTCTCACTTTGTTTGTTTTTTTAAATGACACCACATGTCTTTTCAGTGTTGTGAAACAGATAGAGTTACATCCGGATTAAAAATGCTCTATTTGTCTTTTCTTTAATACGAGCCAGATGTTACCTCCAGCCCCGGCCTGCTGTCACTCACCCCGCCTTTGACCAATCACAGTGGGCATAAACTCCTCCTTCCCTCCCCGTGGAGTTTGCGGGGGCTCGGTGGAGAGGAGGAGTGAGTAAAGATCTCTTTCTGAGTCCAGCTGTGCTTCTCTCCTGCTGCTCCCTCTCATAGCGCAGCGCTGCTCGATCACTCAGGCTGTGCAATGGAGAGATGGGCGATGCTGGCCGCGTGCGTGTTGCTGTGCTGCAGCTGCACTATGGTTACTGCCATCCAGAGGGCTGACATGTTTCCTTACGGCACTTTAAATGGAGATTCGGTGTTGAGAGAGGGCGACGATGAGACGTCCAAAGTGCTGTCCCTTCCCAGACCCTTGTACTTCTTCAACTCCCCTTTCTCCCAGCTATATGTAAGTACGACTTCATTACTATTCATTTGCACTCAGTCGAGGTTGTCTATTTTGTGAGCACCTAAAAAGATTCGCTGAAGTTCCCGCTTCACGTGTCTCAGGTGATATTTGCAGCTGTTGAATAATCTGCGCAGGAGAGTTGTGCTGCTGTTTCCCCTCTGCTAAATGGAGCGATTCATTCACGGCTGAATAAAAAAAAGAGATGGACAGCAGAGGAGATTGGGTTTATTATCATGTGTACTCTTTTTTTCATGAAGGACCAATGTTTGAATAGGATTTCAACAAACTGCGCTCCTAATATTTAAATCCAAATCTCTCAGCAACTTCACTTTTATATTCAGCAGATGTCAACAGATGCAAATAAATTAACTCTTTTTCTTTTACCATAACTGCTGTAGGAGCATCCGGTATAAGTAGAAGTGTTGCTCAGTCAAATGTACTTAATGCTTTAAAAGTAAAAGTAATTATTGCCCAGAGTGCCTCCTGTCAGAGCCTGCAAAGTAGCCATGCTGCAAAGTAGGAGTGAACCAATGGGTTCAAAGGAAAAAAGCCACTTAAAGCTTCTACTTAACTATTTTCTAACTGACTATTATTTGATAGCTTGCAGATCTGGGAAAATAACTCAAAATATAACCAAGAAATAAATGATGTTGTATTGTTCTTGTTTGAGATCAACAACGTTTCTTAGATCCAAAGAAAGTGGTAAACTGTTATTATCCTCACTTAAAACTTGAACTAAGTCTCAGCAATGCACTTCTACAACACCATGGGCTGGTATGTGATAAATAGAGATTATGTTGAACTGTGACTCATGCAAGCTATCCAAGGAGAATCAAAGATTTCAGGATAGATAGATAGATAGATAGATAGATAGATAGATAGATAGATAGATAGATAGATAGATAGATAGATAGATAGATAGATAGATAGATAGATAGGTTTAAGTGGTAGCAACATTGCACTGATTAATACTGTCACATGTGAGAATGCTCATTATGCAACATGGCCACTTTAATAATCAGGAATACCAATATTAATGCTTTGATGTGTACATCACTTTAACACACAGCTGGGTGGGGCTTCTGTGCTCACAGTCAAAGGTTTGGGCTCTCAATGACCATATTAGGGATAGTCCCTCTGACTGATGTCATACAGAGCCAAGAGTAGAAAAAACTGATCTTTTGACTCACGGGGATCTATCTACAGCCTTGTAAAAATCTCCTTCTAAAATGTTGTGAAGTAGCATCAAATGGAAATATTGAATTGCTTGAGTACAGCTGTGGCTGCATGTGGTCAGAACTTTTCTAAATCTTGATCAGAAAAATTTGGGAGGGCACCCCGAGGTTGTTCCAGTGGTTTTTGGGGAAAATAGGGGTTCATTATGTGGTTCCTGGAGTCCATGAAGGGGTTCTAGTGGTTTACAAGGGCGAATGGGTTCATTAGGAGGTTTGTTGGGTTCGTGATAGTATTCCAAATATTCCAAACTAAAGCTTTCCCTCCCTTTAGGTGGCCACCAATGGCATCATATCAGCCCAGGACTTGCCAATGGAGAAGCAATACGTTGATGACGGATTCCCCACAGACTTCCCTGTGGTGGCTCCATTCCTGGCTGACATTGACACAAGCGGAGGGCGAGGACAGATTTACTACAGGGTGACTGAAATACCCAGTGTGCTCAACAGAGTCGCACAGGTGTGTAATGATTACAGTTTTAGTGTTGAAAACTCATAAGATGCTATAAAACACTAGAGAAAAAAATACCTGTTGAACTTTAATTAACTACAGATTTGGTTTGTCTCAATCCATCAGCTCAGTGTTTGTCTTTCATTCCCTTATTTCATGTGTCGTCCTTTCCCTTCCTCCCTCATTCGTTCATTCATCTCCTCGCCTAGGAAGTACACCGGGGGTTCCCAGATGCAAATTTCACACCCACACACGCTGTAGTGGCAACGTGGGAAAATGTCCCGGCATACGAAGAACAAACTCGACCCCCTAGCCCTCCAAACAAGGTAAGATGTTTTAAAGGAAGAGACACCAGTAGCTCCAGGGCCTCCCTGTATGGAGGAGTTCTGTTTTATCATCATGTAAACAGCCCACATACCCCACACTAGTATGTTTTGGTTCTTGTGTGACACTTAATCCCAAATTCCTGGCTGTTGTGCATGACTTGCCTCTTAACCTTTTTAAAGGGTCAAAGATCATCTTTAAGAGTCATCAAAGTGTCCCCCGCCCTCTTTATCCTCTCCAGTTCACACACCAGTAGACACAAACATGTATTGACCATTGTTGCCCTCCGCCACTAATGGTTTTCCTCGTGTTTCACTCTTTAAATCCTTTTTTGTCTTTCCGTTTTGTGTAATCTAGGATAATTGTGCCATTTTTTAAATGCTGTATTTGCCATTTAAAGTATTGGTCGCTGATAGTTCCTGTTTGCTGTGTAACCACGACCGTAATGACAGCTATCACTAAAGCATGATGATTCTCAGGAATGGTCAATATCAAATCAGTGGAGTCTAAGAATTCCTGCCTCTCGTGTGGGTGCAGAAGCAGTGCAGTCATAATGCAGCTCAGCAGTGACCCTTGCATGAGACCTTTCCTGCCACCTACATGCTCATGTCTTTTAAAGTGTAACAAAGTGTAGTGACACTAGCAGGGTTTAAATTATGGTGTATCCGTCAGACATTTGTATCGGTTTTCTTTCATATTAATGTCAATATTAATACTTTCTAAAATCTTGTCCAAGCAAATGATTCAGAACTTAAAGAGCTGTATTAAGAAGAGTTAACAGGAGAAGCATTGGTTGCTTTGTTACAGTCCAACTTTGGGAGAGACTCCAAGTAAAGCCAGACCTACTATTGATCAAACAAACAGCTCCTTGATGTTCTTGGTGTGCAGAATTTGGGGTGAAGAGGAATAAAGGGAGTGGTAGGTTTAAGGAAAAACACCAGGGGATCTTTCTTTCTGTCAGCCCTCCTCGTCTCTGTTTGTTCTTTTTGTTGCTCTCACGGTCTGCTTTCTTTTAGGCTTGTTTCTTCCTCCTTGAATGTTTAAAAAATTATCATAGAGTAGTCTAATGGCTACTGCAACATTAACCCTCTTAACTGCTTTCTCTGGAACTGATCGGGATTTACAAGCCCCCAAGTGGACAAGGGCTTTTTCTCCGAGCCCCAAAATTGGAATTTTGTCTTAGCTCAGTTCTTGACAACATGCTAATTAGAGGATGGAGCGTACCTCCTAAAGTACAAGAAGTGACGTGTTTTGCTATTTAAGCGTTCCGTGCTGCTCATCAGATTGGAGCGCTCTCTTAGTTGCTTGAGTGGGTCTCTCTTTAGACTGATAGCATCTTCCTTTGAAGTGATTAGCCAGAGGTGCTGGGTGGTGTGTGTTGAGGGCAGATTGGTTTGTGTGTGACCTGAAGTGTGTGATTGTTGGGGTGGGTACTGGGGGGTGTTGGGATGCTGTTTCAGGGGGAGGGGGCAGAATGTGTGGCGTCTGGAGATGAAATAACAGGAAAACAGAAGACAGAGAATTAAAGCGAAAGAGTGAAGGCTCACACTTCTAATAAGCTGAGCTGTGTTTTCGATGAAATTAGCCTTAGAGATGCTATTATCAAAATTGGACAGAAATTGCTTGACTTAAAATACACACCCATACATCAACTAGCAGGGTGCTCTGTTAGCTAATTACCGCAGTCATTTCGCTAAAGACTGCTTTCAGTGTTTAGATCTTTTAAGAAGTGTTGACTTTACTTTGAGCGATTATCAGTAACACTAAGCAGCCCGAAGTTGGAAAAATATCTCATCCAAAGAAGCACTAGAGTTATCTTGATGTTAAAAGAGCAGGTTGACATTTCACACATACTCACTGTCTTGTCACGAATTAGATAAAAAAGATGACTATCTTAGCTTAACGCAGAGGCCAGATGAAAGGTAAACAGCTAGCCAGGCTCTGCAAGTTACAACAGCTACAGATTCACAAGCTAACTAATTGCATGTTATAACTTGCTTGTTCATCAAAGCAAAACTTGATAACTTCAGTGTCATGGTCCTGGGTCGTGCGACCCAGTGTTTTGTGTTTTAGCCTATTTTGATGTTTATTCTTTGTTTAGGGTCACTAAGGCAGTCCAGCCATTTGTACATATTACCCGTGTATTAAGTCTCCCTTGCCCTTCGTGTGTTTATGTCTGCGTGTCTTATATTGTCAAGTCCATGCTGTCAGTTATGTCATCTCCCCTGTACTACGTCTCCCCGGTTCATGTGTCTTGTTTAATCTCCATGTTTCCTGTTTTACTTTGAAAGTCTGTATTCACGGTCAGTGTATTCAGTTTCACTCCTTCTGTCCTGTCGTTAAGTTCAGCTGTGTTCCCATGTGTGTCTCCACTTCCCCTGATCACCTCATGTGTGTATTTAAGCCTTCTGTTTTTTGCATGTCATTGTCAGGTCGTCTGTTTGCATCCCCATAGTGTTTCGTCATAGTTTACTCAGTGTTCATAGTTTGTCATCGCATTTTCACTGAGTTTCTTAGTCCTTTAGTTTTCTGAGTGTTCACAGTTTTCTTAGTTTTCATAGCTTCATGCTTTTTCGTGTGCCAACATCCAAATAAAGGATCGTCTTCTGTTCAGCCAGCAACTCCGCCTTTCAGCATCTGCTTTTGGGTCCTGTTTCCATTCACATCGGCGCACCCCGCCGTAACATTCAGTTCCTTGTGTCCTACTGTCATGTTTCATAGCATAAAGGCAAACAATCAGAAACGCCTGTGTGTCCCTTGAAGTGAGCATTCTCTCTGAGGTGATAAGTGGAGGCAAACCGCAGGTTTATCAGTTCATCTGTCAGATGTCTCTATTTATATTTAATATTAATATATTGTAGGGGTGGGGAAAATGTTGTAATACCGTATAGTATTGCAGTACTTTGCTTGGGGGTATTATATCAATATAGGAACACCAAATATCAATATTTTATCAAATACATTTAAAAAACTCTGGGAATACTACAAGCAAAGTGGCTCATCTCATGCACCACCATCCTGAGATAACGTTAGCCAAGCAAACTTACATTAAATCATCTATATTAAAAAAAAACAAAAAAACAACAAACATTCGACACTGGACACACTCTAATTCAGAGCAAGCTAAGTGCCCGGTCATGCGATTGAAAATAGGACAACAGTCTTTGGACAGACTGCAATTACTCTCAGAGAGAGTCAAAGTTTTGCACATAACTTCTGTCTAATGTATAAATGCAGCAAAAATTTTCTGGCACAACTTCACCTGCTTCCAAGGTGCATGGAGAGGATCAATGAGTTTTTATGAACTACACCTCCTTTTTTTTATCAGTTAAATTACTCTCACATGAGTAATGTTTATTCAATTAATCTTATTATTTTAGCCAAAGAAGAAGTAACGTTTTAGACATCTCATCTTAAGTCTACAATTTAAGTCTAAATTTTAGAGATTTTACATTTTAGAGACATAATTTTTTTTTTTAAACCTGTGTGTATATAGCATCCACCTTTTGCATTTCATGCATGTGTTATTTTCAGACATATGGGGGTTATGTCACCCCCCCCCCCCCCTCCTCCTCATCAGTAATGATCTAGTCCGGTATTTACTTTTTTTCTGTTTCCTGTCTTGTATTTAAGCAATTTTTTACAATGTTTTACTATGACCCTGATGAAGGCCACAAGCCGAAAGGCGTTGGTCAATTATTAAAGTTGTTCATCTTCCCTCAAGTGTTGCTGGAGTTCCTGCTTAATGTATAAATGCAGACAGATTACCAACATGTTGTCATCACGCTTAGGTCTTTGTCACGCGACTCAAGTCGATTGTGGTGATGGACATGGGGGGGGGGGAATATACAGGGAGTGCAGAATTATTAGGCAAGTTGTATTTTTGAGGAATAATTTTATTATTGAACAACAACCATGTTCTCAATGAACCCAAAAAACTCATTAATATCAAAGCTGAATGTTTTTGGAAGTAGTTTTTAGTTTGTTTTTAGTTTTAACTATTTTAGGGGGATATCTGTGTGTGCAGGTGACTATTACTGTGCATAATTATTAGGCAACTTAACAAAAAACAAATATATACCCATTTCAATTATTTATTTTTACCAGTGAAACCAATATAACATCTCCACATTCACAAATATACATTTCTGACATTCAAAAACAAAACAAAAACAAATCAGCGACCAATATAGCCACCTTTCTTTGCAAGGACACTCAAAAGCCTGCCATCCATGGATTCTGTCAGTGTTTTGATCTGTTCACCATCAACATTGCGTGCAGCAGCAACCACAGCCTCCCAGACACTGTTCAGAGAGGTGTACTGTTTTCCTTCCTGTAAATCTCACATTTGATGATGGACCACAGGTTCTCAATGGGGTTCAGATCAGGTGAACAAGGTGGCCATGTCATTAGTTTTTCTTCTTTTATACCCTTTCTTGCCAGCCACGCTGTGGAGTACTTGGACGCGTGTGATGGAGCATTGTCCTGCATGAAAATCATGTTTTTCTTGAAGGATGCAGACTTCTTCCTGTACCACTGCTTGAAGAAGGTGTCTTCCAGAAACTGGCAGTAGGACTGGGAGTTGAGCTTGACTCCATCCTCAACCCGAAAAGGTCCCACAAGCTCATCTTTGACGATACCAGCCCAAACCAGTACTCCACCTCCACCTTGCTGGCGTCTGAGTCGGACTGGAGCTCTCTTCCCTTTACCAATCCAGCCACGGGCCCATCCATCTGGCCCATCAAGACTCACTCTCATTTCATCAGTCCATAAAACCTTAGAAAAACCAGTCTTGAGATATTTCTTGGCCCAGTCTTGACGTTTCAGCTTGTGTGTCTTGTTCAGTGGTGGTCGTCTTTCAGCCTTTCTTACCTTGGCCATGTCTCTGAGTATTGCACACCTTGTGCTTTTGGGCACTCCAGTGATGTTGCAGCTCTGAAATATGGCCAAACTGGTGGCAAGTGGCATCTTGGCAGCTGCACGCTTGACTTTTCTCAGTTCATGGGCAGTTATTTTGCGCCTTGGTTTTTCCACACGCTTCTTGCGACCCTGTTGACTATTTTGAATAAAACGCTTGATTGTTCGATGATCACGCTTCAGAAGCTTTGCAATTTTGAGACTGCTGCATCCCTCTGCAAGTTATCTCACTATTTTTGACTTTTCTGTGCCTGTCAAGTCCTTCTTTTGACCCATTTTGCCAAAGGAAAGGAAGTTGCCTAATAATTATGCACACCTGATATAGGGTGTTGATGTCATTAGACCACACCCCTTCTCATTACAGCGATGCACATCCCCTAATATGCTTAATTGGTAGTAGGCTTTCGAGCCTATACAGCTTGGAGTAAGACAACATGCATGAAGAGGATGATGTGGACAAAATACTCATTTGCCCAATAATTCTGCACTCCCTGTAGATGATGATCTCATTTTCATATTCCTACAGAACAGGTGGTTTGCTGACAGAAAATGTAATAGTTAAATGTGAATTTCTGTCTACGTAAACAGCTACAGATATGTCATTTTCAATGATTTATCCCTGTTAATTGCTGGATTATCAGAAACAGATTGCACATAATTGAGAACCTGACCCCATTTAATTGCAGACTGTCTGCAGACTGACTCCATCCTATGGCAACATTTGGCCAAGTTTATTGACAGCGTTGGTATGCTTGTCAATCTGAATTTGCAGCAAAAAATAAGTGAGGTAACTTTATCTTGTTATATAAGATAGATACTGACAAAGTTTAACTTTGAAGACATAATTTATGGTTAACAAAAGGTGATAAATCTTAATTTATATATTATTACAGTACTTAATATATTGCAAAATATTAAAAAATTGATTCTGTTTTTCACAGGTTTTGGAGTGCCTTAAACCTGTGCTCTTGCTAATGATTGGCATGAGGGGAATCATTTGGTCATAAAAACAAAATCTAGGTGTATAATAGAAGTCAGTAGCAAAATGATTCTCGGCTCCCCTGACCTATTATCTCATTACCTGATGAATTTATGATGATGTGATTGTCCAGTGTCCCTCTGTTTCTAAGCTAGATCCGTCTCTCACCCATACGGAGGATGGCAATAATGCTCAACAGCTGGACTTACAAACCAATAAGTGCCATCCATCATTTTGTATAGTTATATATGGTTTTACTCAGCTTCAGTTCAAGATGTAGTTCACAAGCATTATGTAGATCAACTCAGATAGTGCGTGATGCCATATGTAACATGACTGTCTTTCAAAGTGACAACACAGTCATTTCTTAGCAATCGTCCTGGCCTTTTAAGAGGAAACATGAAGAAGATTTGATCTTAGAATATATCTTTGCATGTTTTCTGGTTTTATAAATCTGTCCTCTGCATTTGCTATATGTGGAAAAAGAAAGGTATTGCCAGCTGAACTGTCTTGTTACTGTACCACAATAGGAGGTGCTGTTGCCATCGGTGTTATTTGTTATTTCTGGTGGCTCCTTGCAGTGACACAGGAGGCATCCCCCTGAAATATGTTCATCCCGGTCCAAAGCAGACTGACTGAACTTCAAGTTTTAGAAGATGTTACTCTGCTTTTACGCCCTGAGAAAGATTCTGCTTATTAGTGGACAAAAAGTAAGGGGAAAAATGAGTTTGCCTTAGTGTACTGCTCTGTGATGTCCAAAAAATGACTCATGATGACTTGGGACATCACTTTAGTAATTATAAGTACACATTCATAGCTGTCTGGTTTGTAGTTACGTAATAGATTCATGTTCGCAAACCTTTGAGGATCTAAGAAAAGCAGCTATGGTTAACCACCATTTGCTCTTGATTTTAAAAAAAAGCTTTTGAAAAGCTTTCAAAAGCCCCAAAGCTGGACAGATTTTTTTCAGCTATAAACAGCTGAAGGTAAAAAAAAAAAAAAAAAGTCACAAAAAAATAAAATTAGTGTAGAGATTTTCATATGACAACAGTAAGATACTGACAGGAGTGTTGGGCTGTAGTCAGTATGTGTGTATGTGTGTGTGCCAGTTCCCACGCTGCAGGCAGTTCCGTTTGTAGCACTCTGGTGAGGCTGGCAACTGGGCTGCAGCTGCTGTCTGCCTCACTTTGCCTGCTTGGAGCTGTGCGGCCGACGAGATAAAACACCAGCAACTAACAAACAAGTGAAGTCCATTTATCCCGAACTCGTTTCCCTGGGATGTTCCAGGCAAAGCAGACTGGGTTCCAGCTTTAAATATCTGTGACATGATTCAGAACATCCGCTACAGTGTGTTGAGTCATTTATTTAAAAGCCAGATGAGACGGAAAATCAACGAAACTGTCTTCAGTTTAATTTATGTGAGGTAAAGTAGACTCAACTATCTCAAGGCAGTAAACCACACTACTAATAAATAAGTAAATAGTAAACAATCCCAAAGTAAGATAAACTATGTTGAGTAAACTGAGAGAGTCCTAAAATTAATTCTACACAACAGTTTGATATATGTTTGCGGCTGCTGTCGTTTATTCAAAGCCTTGTTAACGTAGTGTCAAGAAAAGAGTGTATATAAAAGATGGATACAGCCAGTGTGTTTACACAGCCCTGTGGATTCATGAATTCTAAGTTTGTAGTTTGGTAATCAGTCTTGACCATGCATGACCATATTTGTATGAGATGTTGTCATACACGTAGTTTAGTGTAATGTTGTATGGCATGCTAATTTTGGCAAGAAATATCCTAGAAAGCAAAGTTAACTTAGTGGAAAAACTGAGGAAGCAACTCACTAAAGTGATTTTTAGTACAACTGAATGCTGAAAGCGATGACATTTTAAAGTGGCCGTTTAACAACATTAAACATGAATAGATTTTGATAGGGTGAGTGATATGAATATTATCATATCAGATAGTTTTTAGAAATAGGGAAACAGTTTTTGTACCAGGCTGTAAGAAAATAAGTTAGGCGTTTGGATTGACTCCTTTTAGCTTCTTTTTCATTGCTACTTGGCATCAGCTAAGCAAACTTTTGCAAAAATAACTTCTTGGCTGTAAATAATTGGATCTATATTGCAGTATATGTAAAATGTTGTTTAGATTAGGGCTGATGAGGAATATTTCTTGCTTACATGATCTGTGTATACAGAATAAAGCTTATTAAATAGTATTATAGTATCAAGTCTGTATGCTAAGCAAAGCTAATCATAGCTAACTATCTAAGCTAGTTCTAGCTTCATATTTAGAGTGCAAACTTAAAAGTGATATCAATATTTTAATTTTAATTCTATTCCTTTAAAAGTAAAACACCAAAAGAAGGGAGATTGTTATGAATCATCATCATATGCAATCACATAAATCATTGGGCCACTCAAAATGCAACAAATGACACTTCATAGGCTGCCATTGAGAGACAAAAATGATGAAGAAAACAAAACTTGACACAGGTTTCAGTCTTCTTTCTCTTCTGTTTTGTCCTGTTTGTTGTACCTGGTCTCATTCCCTCTTCTTTTTACCTTCTCTGTCTCCTCAGTCCCGATTTGTCATAGCGAACAGCCGCCTCTCTCTGAGCCTGGTTCTGCAGGTGGTTGCTTAATGTTAAAGGGGAGTTCTTCCTTCCCACCATCGTGATCACCTGATATGTTGGGCGTATCTCTTGAATATTGTAGGCTTGTTTCCTTACAGTGCAGTAAAAATCACTTTGTGACAGCGGTTGTAGAGAACTGGTCCCATGATAATAAAACATAATTGACTTTAATGTGATTTATACACAGGTCTAAAAGGCAAGTTCATGTAAGTGCTTATCACCTTTCTAAATAAACTTCCGGTATTTTTCTTTAGAGGTGTTTTCAGACTCTCTCACCCCCTGCTGTGAAGCAGACAGGCCTAGCAGATGGATGATGTTACCACCTAAACCTTAAAACAGTCAGCATGGCCCCCAAAAGAAACATTTGTTGGTCCCAGAGACAATTAAACGTCTGTGCCTGCGTCTGCTTGCAGCAAAGAGTGTGAGGAAACGCTTTAAAAAGGTGTGACACAACGCCTGTAGGGAGTCTGAGTGTTGTATATGTGTGTGTGTGTGTGTGTGTGTGTGTGTGTGGGTGTGGAGCGGGGGACCTCTCACATGCATACTGAGCTACAGAGTCTAAACGTCTTTGATGTGTGTTGGCTGCAATTTGTTGTTCTCCAGCTGTGAGACTTCTTTACACACTTGGGGAGACAGACAAACACATGAGTACAAAGACAGAGACGGGATGGGGACCAGCACAGAGAACCTTACAGGACTGAGGCTACGTCCACACTAGCCTGGATAGATTTGAAAACGGTGTTTTCACAGAGTTGTGCATCCACATTGAAACGCCCGAAAACGCTTACATTCCAGTACTGCGCATGCGTGAAACGCAAGGAGATTCAACCTGCCTCATTTCTGTCTGCCGTTTATTTACTTTCCGGTTCTTTGAAACATCGCGGCAAAATGTTGAGGAAAAGTTTTTTAAATGGACTAACAATGACGTGGAGTTGCTGCTGTGAGTAACACAAAAGTACAAAGTTGCAAAAGCGAGTGAGAGTTAAAGAATTTGAAGAAAAGCTATCTGAAGCATGTACAAACTGATATTAATCTTTAATATCGCTGTCAAAATTGAGAGTAAACAAAACAACTGCTGTACAATGCCCTCCGCTATCTTAGTTTAATTGGTCACATGACTGCATCATATGACTAATATGCATCATCGTTTTCTAAAGTCTCCGTTTTCGCTGTCCACACTGCATTTGAAGCACCGTCTTCAAATGTATGCGTTTTCGAGAGCGTTTTCAAAACGCTGTGTTTTCCTCCGTCTCAGTGTGGACGGGAGGCCAAAACTGAGAGAAAACGATGCGTTTTCAAACGAAAACGCATTAGTTCAGCATTTTATGAATGGATTTATTTGTTGTGAAAATGAGATCATCATCTATACCCCCCCCCCCATGTCCATCACCACACTCTATCTCTACAGGCTGGAACAGGCTGGTGTTTGCTCGAACACTTGGGAAAGATTAAATATTCTCAGCTACTTTCAGTTGCTCCCCAAAGTCGTGTTTTAACTTCTTTTATCTGTGTTTTTAGCAACACTTATAGTTCAGGAGTAAATCACATCGACTTGAGGGGTTATTAGGTTTCATACGGTTGTAGTTTACAACAATATTTCAGTGGATAGTACCTATCAAAGTAACATCCACATGGATGTCAGGCCCAAGCTTTCCTAGCACTCACCTTATCGTAAAGACATGATCAGCGTTACTCACCTTACCTGTCACTGTTTTTAATGTTGTGGCTGACTGGTGTATGTTACATGTAGACAGAGAAAAAACAAACAAACTTCCTTTTGCTTTTCTCAACTTAACCTTACATTTTGGTTGATCTGATATCCTCGTGTTGGTGTTGTTCCCAGATCATCATACTAAATGTTGTTCCAGGATCAACATTGCAAGTGACCAATCAGAATGTTGTGACGTCATACTTTTGCAACTTCGGGAAAAACCGGCGTAAAACAAAAAACTGTACTAAAGCTGCGTGAAACCGCCTCTGTCCGCCGATCAACGGACCCTGACCCTAACCGTAACCCTTTAATAAACGGTAAGCAGAATTGATATTGTCCTTGCAACATTGGAATTTCATAAATGCACGAATGGCTTGGCGCGCAAAAGAATAACGTCACAACAATGCGATTGGTCACTTGCAATGTTGAACCTGGAACAACATTTTCATGATGGTCTGGGAACAACACCAACACGAGGATATCAGATCATCCTTACAATTTTAGTGCTCCTTTTGCTTCTCGCTGTGTCCTTCATTTCTCCTCCTCCTGCTCCCAAGAAAGCAGCAACAAAAACAGGAGAGACATCTAGTTGGAGTATCAGAATCCCCCCCCCCCCCCTTCCCCCCCCAAAAAAGGTACACATCACGTCATGTTGCTCCAGCGTCTTCTCCTCCTTCCCTGAAAACACAAGCCCCCCTCCTCACTAACTGCGCAGAGCCCAGAGGCTCCGAAATCCCTCCCGCCCACAAACAGCAAGAGCATTTAAAGATGTTGATGTAAACAAGGTGGGGGACACACACATGCATTCACATGAGATTAATATAGGTGGAGGAACATCTGTAGGTGTGTGTGTGTGTGTGTGTGTGTGTGTGTGTGTGTGTGTGTGTGTGTGTGTGTGTGTGCCCTCCATGGCCCCTGGCTAACACATTGTAGCTGGTCTCTGGTTTGCATGTTGTAAAGTCATCCTGAAAGATGTTGAGACACACAGGAAGACAGCTGTGGAGATCAACATCTGGGCTGGGGGCTGAGAGTATGAGGTGTGTGTATATCTGTTGCTTTCTTTTTATGTGTGAGTCTACGGATAATTGGATTTTGTTCCAAAGGAAAACAACATGGGATCACTCACAGTGTCTCCTTCATTCACTAAATCTGTGTTTGTTCAACTGTGGTTGAGCAGTGGGCTTGGCCTCCCCCATACGTGTAGGAGATAAGTTCTTCAAGTCACAGTCTCCCGTGTAAATGGAATTCCCTCATTCGTCAGTCCATGCAGACTTCATTCAATTCAGCTTAGTTTGTGTAAAGTGAGATGAGATGAGATGAGATTAAGTAGTCGTTTTGGTGACCGCAAGGCGTGGGGGGTGTGAAAGGTGAGAAGCCTAAACATGGGACCCAGCAGATGAGAGAAGAAGGGCAGGCTACACAGGGAGGAGGAGAGGGTAGGTGCAGGAGAGGTGTGAAGTTTAAACATGAGGAGTAAGTGTAAAAATAATGAATAATCGGAGGGAGGTTAAGCTGAGCAGGACACACTGGAGGTGATTTTATAGATGTGTAAAAACTGGATTCAACACTATGTTAATCAGAAAAACATAAATATGTAGTGTAGTTTGCTTCCAGTGAGCCAGACTTTCTCATTTTATTTTTAATTTTTGGGTTAAGTAACTTAACCTGCAAATAGTTCAAGCATAAAAAAGGGAAAGGGGAAAACAAGGCTCAAGCGATGAACTGATTTAAACTGTACTTTAGATACTTTCTTATCAGTAGCCTTTCACAAAAACTTTTGTTTCCATTTATTTAGTTCAATCGATGAAAGATTGCAAATACAGAACAGTCTCACAGGCATACAATACAATAGAATACAACAGTGAAGTTTATAACCATCTGTAAACACGTTGGAGGTTTTGTCATGGTTAGGAGCTGCATGTCAGCCAATGGCGTTGGGGACCTTGTCATATCTGTTTAGATGTTCCAGATTTGATCCACCTGGAAAGTGTTTGATTGACGCCACACAAGCCCCTTTTCCATTAGTAGCTACTCAGATCGGTTTGACATGGATCGACTGGTTTTCCATTACAATTTAGTACCTCTTGATGGACGTGGTTGTCGTCATAGCAACGCGTCTGAGTGTCCCACAATGTAATCAATATGCAACACAAAACCAACAATAAAAGTGGACTTCGAGGCAAGATTATACCTGCTGCTCGGGGTAACACGGCGTTGTTCAGCCTTGTTGCTAGGTTTCAAAAATGTGGTTTTGATTTTCCTGAACGACACGCTCTCATGACTCATGGAATGACACCACAGACTAGCCAATCGGTGGCATGCAGTGTGATGATGTCACATTTTAGTACCTGCTCAGATCACTTGGAACCCTGGCTGAGCAGGTTAGGGTTATTTTTTCTTGCTGCCCATGTTGTAATCCGCTTTTGCCTCCACAGGTCAATACGTTCCAGGCTGTTATTGGTTATGATGAGACAGACTCATATGTCCTCTTCCTCTACCCTGAAGGCGGTCTGAACTTCTTTGGCACACTGCCTAAGGTAAGCAAACAAGAGTTAAGTCATCACTGTTACAGCTGTAGGGCAAAATGTACACGAGCAAAATGAACCATTGTATTTATATCACTATTTTTATCACTTCACATAGCCACTGCTGCTTTAGGTGCATAAAGGGGTCAACATAACACCTGACCAGGGTTATGTTAGTATCTGTGTGCACGTTTTGGTTGCTCAGATTTTACATATATTATTTTGTTCCTTAATGACTATTGAATTATTCTATATAGTTCCTAATTTTTGTTATTGTTAGTATTTGTTGCTAAATATTTGACAAATTATTTTATTTTATTTTATTTTATTTTATTTGAGAACATGGTTATTATGTTGTTCTGTTTTTTGTTTGTTTGTTTTTTGTTTTTTTTTTCTAGGAGTCGTATAATGTTGAGATAGAGCTTCCAGCAAGAGTTGGCTTCAGCAGAGGAGAAATTCCAAATATATTAACTTCCCGAAATGAAGGCCCTTACTACAGTGTCACCAGTAATGAGCAGAGTGTTAAAAACCTCTACCAGTAAGTAAAAAAGGTTAAACCATAAATTTCTTTGCAGCCAACAGTTTAACCTTAGAATTAGATGTACGCAAATAATGACTTGTTCTATGATCAGAATCGAAACAAGTAACAAGATGCATACACACACAGTAATCGCTAAAACAAATACTGGTAAATAAATGTGTATGTAGTAAGAGCTTGCTAATGACAGTGCATGTATAGCACAATAAGGGGCAGATAGCTAATAATTACAGGTTGTAAATGTCAAGCTAAAATTAGTGACTCAAAAAAAGATGTTCACATTCATTGTTATGTGCCTTGCCTTATGTCCTTTGTTGAACCTTTTCTTCAAATGCTGTTGCAGGAGAAGCTTAGGACATTTATAACAACAGAAAATGTTTTTTTGTGGTGCACATAATTATTTACATCCTTCTGTGAATGTCTGATTTCTTCTGCTCTAGGTTTGGTAACAGTGGAATTCCAGGCCTTTGGCTTTTCCACACTGGAAACCGTTATTCCTTTGACAACATTGTACCTGCATCCATTAAAGGTCCTGTTTCTACTCCACCAACTGTAGGATATGACTCCCATATGGTAATTTTGTTATTTGCTTGATTTAGCTTTTGGAAGATAACAATATATCTTCTTGAAATATACTGTAGTGCATCAAAAATCTACATTTTCTGCCTTATTTGCTTGCTTATTATGCACCAGTCTACTGCTTTGTACAGTGTTGTCGGCCACAATTTTTTCTCCCCAAATGACCTCTAACAAGAAAGCCTAATTTCTGCTATTGAGTACATCAGAAATTTCAACTTTCATAAATCATTCCAGATTATGCTAAATTGCAAAAGGCTTAGCCATGTCTTTAGTAAAACCTCTGTAACTTTGTGAAAAACAGAAAAGTTTGCTTTTCAATTTCTACTATAGAAATTTAATTTTTTTATGACTACAGTTAAAAACAAAACAATTAAAAAACAATTAAAAAAAAACAAATAACACAAAACTGGAAGTCAGAGCAATGAGCTACCAGAACTTTTACTTTAATTTTATTTCTTACAATTTAAGTCCAAAGAGCCGTGCTGACAGATTTCTGTTATTGGCACATGTAGAAAAACAGTTAAATATGTAACTTCTTTACAGAATGGGGAGTTTCAGTCGTCCGGACCGCTTAAGATCAAAGTGGGTTGCACGTAGCCCGCCATGTAAAATGAGTTTGACACACCTGCTGTAGAGCATCTCTGCCATCATGGGCTTCCCAACACACACAGTCAGACACAACGTTCTTGCTATGCTGCTTTCTTTATTCATTCAGTGTTATCTCTAACGCTTTTTTAACAGTGACATGTCCACTCAATTTTATCAGCTCTAGTAGCTCTTCTGGCTGCTAGTCCAAGTGATTGCTATACACACCTTGGTCCCAGCGAGCTACTGCATAAATAGAAGAGACATAATGAGACAATTGCTGACAGCTGTGCCAGCCAGCCCAAAGAGCCCTCTGCTCCAGCTCTCCCGGCGCTGAGCCAAAACCACACCCCGCCACCAAATACCCCAATCGCCCAACCTGGGATGCGGAGCCATCCGGCCTAAACTTCCTTTGCCCACAGAAGAGGAAATCAGCCACAACCATCTATACCTCAAAAGCCTTTGGATCATCGTGAATTTGAAAGGCTGTCAAGCTAGATATCGTTGGATGATCTGGGTGTTGGCATCCTTCGTGCAATGGAGCCATCATTCTGCAAAACATTGCCCGAACATAGGGTGAATCAGCATATCAGGAGATAACAGTGGAGGGCTTCAACTGCCTACAGAATTGCCAGACATTCTTTATCTGCTGTGCTGTATTTAGTCTTGCGCTCTGACAGCTTACAACCGATGTATACCTCAGTCGAATCCCCTCACCTGCAAACACAAAACGGCCACCTGTCCTCAGGGAGAAGTTAGGACTATGGAGCATGGTTATCCCCAGAGAGTTTATTTTACCCAGTCAAATGGAATTTAAAGCTTCCTTGGCACTGCTCTGTCAATGGACCAGGTCTGACTCACACTTTCGGGTGAGGTTGGTCAGGGGACTAGTTAGCTCTGCAAAGTTCATGATGAACCCATTCAGCTCCAAGAACCACCTAACAGCATCTGCTCTCTGGGCTTGTGTGAGATGGTCGTCACGAAGGAATGGCGGGAATGGGCCCCAACCCATCTTTGTCTTTCATCAAGCTCACCAGAGAAACAGGATCTGCCTGCCTCTGCACTTTCAGGCAGTATATTTTTGTGGCTCTACCCCTGGCAGAATGTGCTAACTCATAATTGACATCACCCACCCATCATGTGTGACCACAAAAGACCCTTACTACTTGACAAGTACTTTTCAGCTGGAGGATGGGAGAAACACAAGTAGTTTACCTCCTGGTGTAAACTACTTGAGTCTAGCCTCTCTGTTGTCATCCTCTGACATCCTCTCTTCTTTTATTTTTGCTTGGACTTTTCTCACAGTTTTCTGTAAGTAGGTCCAACACCACACGTGGTTTTCTGCCAAACAGCATTTCAAAGGAAAAGAAAAAATCAGTGGAGGCCTGGGGCACCTCCTACAGTGGAAACAACAGTGGGTCTAACCACCAGTCCCAAGTTCATTCATCCTTGTGAATGAACTTCTCCTCAAACATCATGGAATTTAATGCTTTATTCACACACTCCACCAGCCCATGTGTGAGATTTGAAAAAATTGCCCTGGTCAGTAAATATTTCTTTTGGGATTCAGAATATGACCAGAAACAGCTCATGGACCACACTCTCAGCAGAAATTGAAATGCTTCACAAAGCCACCTCTTCATGATATTGTGTTGCATAATTCACCAAGACTAAAAACAAAAGGATATCCTTGTGCACTCCAGTGAAATGACCTGACTGGCATTCCAAGTAGGACTCATCCAGAAGAATTGGGTCACGATTTTATTATGGTTTTATCATATTATATCAGCACCACCAGCAACAGGATGTACATTTCCCACTACAACATCCCTAGTTACAGCCAGCTGGGTGTGGCCAATAGCTGATCTCCCACTCCCAGTCTGGAGTTGTGGAATTGGCAGCACTGGTCTTTATGGGAGTAGCCCAAGCAGTCCAGCACAGTCTTCCAGACATCTTTAAAGTTCCCCTGAAAAACCGCTGGTAGGCTGAGCGCTGCTGCCTGCCCTTCCCCAGACAATAGGGGAAGCAGCCACACAGCCTTTTCCTCCACCAGCTGCTTACCAGCCTCCAACACTGTATCCTCAAACATATCCAAGACCAGCTGCGGTCATACGTCTCCACTGTCTTGTGTGGCATGATCAAAGAGCCATGGTAAGTAGAGGCAGTTGAGTTGCGGCCCCAGACCAGACCACAAGGTTTTCCAGCACCGGGTTGTGCCGCTCGGCCTGGGCCTGCAGTTCTTCCATCTGCCCTCAGTTAACCACCGCCTGCTCCTATTGCACAGGGGAAGTTTTGCCACCATCTGATCCAGGGCTTAGACTTGTTTAACAGTACAATCTGTTGGTGTGACCCTTCTTTGGGTGTTGGGTGGAGTTGGCACCAGTGTAGGACATTTCTACCATCTTGGGCTTCCCAACAGATAAGACAGTCAGACACAACCCTCTTGTTATGATTGTTTTCACTGTTCTTTATCTTACACACTGTTTCTGATGTTCTTTTTAGATAATCCCCAGTCCAATCAGTTTTATTAGCTGCCACCACAACCTCAGACACCCATGCTGCTCTTTACTCCTCTGACTTTTCCATTGTTTTTCCTTCCAGGGCACCACCACCCCAGACTATGATGAGTTTGAAGAATATGTGGAGAATACGTTTGACCCTAATACCCAAGAAAGAGAAGATGATTATCCTTTAACAGAGAGGAACCCTGAATTCCAGCCTGCACCTGCTGATGGTGACCGATCAAGATTCCTTCTACCGCAAAACCATTATGGGAGCGACAATAT
Source organism: Diplotaxodon limnothrissa (assembly GCF_057381915.1). NCBI lineage: Eukaryota > Metazoa > Chordata > Actinopteri > Cichliformes > Cichlidae > Diplotaxodon > Diplotaxodon limnothrissa. The sequence goes on along the minus strand of NC_140617.1, from coordinate 33,960,655 downwards.
ACCATTGACCTTTGAACCTGTGTATGGTTTCGAGCCACCAGAGAGGCAGTACGCTTCCCCTAATCCTCCACAGACAGTCGCAGAGGGAGGTGCTCAGCAGCCCCAGGAACAGCAACCACAGGTAACAGTGGTTCAAATGTGCAAAGAACTGTAGTATAACCCACTAACCATTTATCATGCACAACTTGGTATTATGCACACCTTTTGCCATCACAACTGCCTTAGTTAGATATGAAAAAAGGGAATTGAAACAGCAGGGTTGTCAGGTGTTAAAAGGATTTTAAATTCAAAGGACAATTTAAGAAAATATCATGGTCATAGTGGAATGGTGTTGTCAACAAAATAATGAGAACATAGCGCAGATCATAACTTTCTGGATTATGATATTTGTAGAGAATTACAGCTACAGGCTTGGATTTTATTGCTTTCAATGCCAGAACATATTTCTCCTGTGTCTTCCTCTGCAGCTGCCTCTGAAAGTGGTGAATGTGCACACCCCACATAGAAATGCTCCGCCTCTTTCCCCTGGAGCACATGTGGTCAGTGTGGATGAAGAACAGGTTAATTTTGACACAGGAGGTAAGAAAAAAACAATGAGTATTTTTCTTTTTTTAAAACTTATCAGCAAACTTTATCCTAAAGAAGTGCACAGAGCAGTCAAATCAATATGTGGTACCTCACTGAATCGTCTAGATACACTTTCCAACAGTTTTCCAAGTTACTTCATAGTGTGCTCGTTTCACGCTTAGGCCAAAATAGGCCATTTAAAGGACGTCAGAAACAAAAGGACAGCTGGTCAAAAGTTCAGTCTTTTTCACAGTCAAGTTGTCATAGTGATAACTGGGCAAGTATACACTTTGTTTTGTTTTTCATGCAATTTTATTTATTTATTTGTCTTTGGATTCCTGTGACAATGAAGTGAGTCACATGAGACTATGTTTTGAGGAGCCATTCTAAAGAAAGCCACAGCCAAAAATGTGCCTATTTCACACAGCCACGTTTTGAACAGGCACAGTCAAACCCATACACATATACAGAGAGTGAATTCTCATAGCTGTCCTCTTTTCATATCAGTAACTTTGTCACTGCCTGCATGTGATGCATTTGGGGACATCTGTACATTGTAGCTATAACAAAATAACCTTGGTTGCACTTTCTCTACTCTTTGAAATTAGTTTCATGGAAAACGCTACCTCGCTGTCTTGGCCAGCTGCCGAGCGGTACCTAATACAATACTGCCGTTGTGCTGTGTAGCTACCAGGTGTGTGTGCTCACGCTCCCTCCCCTTCAAACTACTCCCACAGGATTTTGCCATAAATAAGAATGTGTTCTCAGTGAACCTCTTATATAAGGTCAAGCAAACTGTCTGTGTAAGTGAGTTCATCTTATTAGGTCAGTTTGGGAAAAAGAAACAGTTTTTTCTGAGAAGCCTTCGAGATCTGTCGCCAAGTGTTTAATGTTCTATCTGACATTTTTATGCATGTTTTTAGGAAAACAAGATATGTCTTTAAGCTCACTATTTTGTTGTAGAGCTATAGTAAAAGTGGAAACAGGCAGGATGGGATATGGAGCATCTTGCTGCAAATCAAATCAAATCAAATTTATTCATAAGCACATTTAAAAACAACACAGGTTGAACCAAAGTGCTGTAGATAATGGAAATAGTAAACATTCATAGTAAAAAAACAATGAAAGACTAGTCACAATTAAAAGCTAAAGAATACAAGTGTGTTTTCAAGCGGGTTTTAAAAAAGGTCAAATGTCAAGTGCTATATTTATGTGTTTTGAAGTTTTTAGAAAGCACATTTATATTTTTCGGCATTTTTATGGATTTGATGTTTATGAAACTTGGAGTACAATTGTTACGTCTTTGTCTCCCTAGAAAATTCCAACGTCCCAAAAAGAGAGAAAGAAAATGAGAAAGTCAAAGAGAACAATGCACTCGCTCAGGAGTTATGCAAGCTCCATGTGATGTTTTTTGTTAAGAGAAGTTACTTAAGCATGTGAGGTTGTGGTCAGATTTGAGCAGTTCTAATAAGAATAGGCATTTAAGGTTTCAATCTAAATATCTTAAGTCAGCAGTTTTCTTGCTGACTCAGTTATTTATTTATTTTTTTGTCGATTCAAAGAAAAAAATTGTGCAGCATTCAAGTCAGAGACACTTTCAACAAATAAACAGTCTTTTAGTTTAGAGTCTATTTAGAGCCGTAGTCAGAACATGTATATGCTGTGAAGACATTGGGTCTCATCTTGGCCACATCCAAGGACTGTTTATTACTTGGTATTGAGGTTTAGGTTAATATTTGGCTTAGTTTAGGGTTGTGGTTAGCCAGTGAGTGGTGAGGGTTACAAGACTACACAATGTATTATGTCAATGAAGGTTCTCATTAAAGAGGAAAGATGTGCATGTGTGGATGTTTGAAGCAGGACTGCAGCAGCTGGTTTTCTTTTCATATAGCATCTTGGAGTGTATGCATATATGTCTGCATGTGTGTGTGCAAATTTCATGTTGTTCCACTCACCCCCAACCAGCTGCAGAGTCTCTTCCTGTTAAAAGAGTTTTTCCTTCCCACTGTCAGTAAGTTCTTGGTCATAGAGGGTCATCTGATTTCTTTGTGTTATTGTAGGGTCTTTACTTTGCAGTATAACGCGCCTTGAGTTGACTGTTGGTGTGATCTGGTGCTATACAAATACATTTGAATTGAAGTTTTTGTACAATGTGTAGATTGGAGACAAAATATAAATTGTTCAAGTGAATCATCTTACCATCACTCATTTTCAGGTAAAAGTCATAAAAATAATATAGAATGTTGATCATTATAAAAGATTTTTCATAAATTTTGCAGAAGACATTCACAGATGATACAGAGGGAGATGTTGCAACAGTTTGAAAAGATAAGACTTAGTCGGAAAAACTCTTCTCCCCCTAAACCATCAGCAATATGAAGGTTTTGTCTGAGTAGCAACACTTACTGTTCAGGAGAATACTGCAAGTACCTGCGTCATAACAGAGAGCTTAAATGAATATGGCTGAGTGATGATGTCACCAGTGGAGCGCAAACTAACCAATGTAGTGGGTATAACTGAAGCATTAGAGTGGAAACATTAGGCTAATGAGTTTAAATGTCGTATCATGTATCCTCTAATCTTACTTTTTTTCTCTCATAGTGATTCAATATACTACAGAGAATAAGGAAACATGTGCCAGGTATGTAAAGAGTAGACATGCAATTTAATTTGCTTACCTACACAGCCAATCAGACATTGTTGGTAAGACATTGAAAAGACATCAAAGACAACTTTGTTAGGTGTCTTAACAACACTGAGATTTGTTCAAAACAGTGTAAAGAGTAAAAGTTGCTTTCTCAGAATCTGAAGATCTTTCTTAAAAAAGAAAAGCTCTTTCCTGCAGAAATAATATTTTAAGTTAGTGTCTGCTTGATCTGACACTTGTCCATTCTCATGCCTTGTCTGATGCCATGAATACATATCAAAAAAGCACCGATCGTACTTAAAACTACAACTTTCTCCTTCTCATTTAGATTCCTGCAGCAGTGCTCCCAGAATGCATTTTGCACTGACTATGCCACAGGCTTCTGCTGTCACTGCCAACCAGGCTTCTATGGAAATGGACGCCAGTGTCTGCCTGATGGTTAGATCTTGGCCATTTTTTCTAAGTGCTGTGCCCATTGGTTGTCTTTACATATTAAAGCTGCTTTGTTGTGTGCGTTCTGTGCTGCTCATCCAGGTGCCCCCCAGCGTGTTAGCGGTAAGGTGAGCGGTACTGTGTATGTGGGATCGACTCCAGTATCGCTGAACAACATTGATCTCCATGCCTACATCGTGGTGGGAGACGGGAGGGCGTATACTGCGATCAGCGAGGTACAACCTGAAAAACAGCCCCATTAATCGTGTACAAGCTTCTTCTATATTGTAATTAAGATTAAGGCAGCCAGTACTTTTTCCATAACAAATTTAAGGAACCAATCTGGTAAGCTTTCAGAGTGGGGCTAACTTATCAGATCAGGAGATCAGGAGCAAGGTTTAACTTACAGTCATGAAAAAGAAAGTTTTCAGAGGACTGCACGTAGTCATGAGACAAACTAAGCATACCCGTACTGCTTCCACAGGAATTAAGAGGGTAACCCTAATACTTGGCTAATCGAATGTTTTTGATTAATTGACATCAGCAGGTTTGAGCACCTCTATAAAAGTTTTGTCAGTTTGCTGGTCTGGAGCATTGAGGTGTGTTAACATAATGGAAATCCCAGTGAATTCATTCCAATGTCAGACCAAGAACTACATGGGCATGCTGAGGCCTGTAGAGTCTGAGTCCATCAATGTTTAATGTCATGATACCATCGTTATTTAATAAAAAAGTGCATGTATGGTTTGCTTTGAAGTGTTATCAGGAGGAAGCCTCTAAGAACATGACAGCACAGCTTAGGTTTTCCACTTTGCATCTGAACAAATCACAAGACTTCTGAAACAATGTTCTTTGGATGGATGAAACTAAAGTTTGGCTATAATGCACAACACCAAATAAGGAGGAAAACAAACACAGCATATCAGCACAAACACCTGATATAGTGTCCATTGGGGGAATTCAATTCGAATTTTTTTCAACCACAATTTTTTCAAATCCACCTTGGATTTAATCATTTTTAAGTAAAGGAAATTGAAATATGTTGGTTAAAAAGCCTCTGAAAAAAATGAACATCTTAATGTCTTGCGTCATTTATGTAAACTTAGTCAACTTAGCAAACATTATCCCTCTTGGTCAGGTACCAGAACCAGTGGGCTGGGCACTGATGCCAGTTGCACCCATTGGAGAGCTATTTGGATGGCTGTTTGCTTTGGAGCTGCAGAATAGCCAAGCGGGATTCAAACTGACAGGTAAACATGTTTGCACAGTTTTTTGCCTTGTACGTCCTGACTCTTGACATTCTGGAGAGACATGAGGGAACTCCTTAATAGCAAGGACATCGTGTGTCTGTTTTTTTGCATGTGTGTGTTTCTGGTCTCCCAGCCAGATGTAGTGTCTCCAGGGATGTGATGTGATATCAGTCTTCCCCCTCCCCTCACTAATGGGAAACAGCTGTGTGGTTGTGTTAGTGTGTAACTATTGTAGACACTGCACTTTTTCTGAAATGTAGCTTCTGCATGTTTGTTATATATAAACCAGTAAATAAAAGATTGATGATTATTTGTGTTACAAGGTGCTGAGTTCAGTCGTCACGCAGAGGTTGTATTTTACCCTGGGAACCAGCACTTGTCAATTATTCAGACGGCCCGTGGCCTCGATGACCACAACCACCTAACCGTGGGTACTGTAATCAGCGGCAGTGTGCCCTTCCTTCCTCCTGGTGCTGAAGTTACCATGGAGCCCTTCAAAGAGACTTACCAGTACTACCCCTCAGGTAAAGTCAAGGATTGAACAGCATACATCATTCGATTGCCCTTTTTGTTGCTTAAAGTGACTCCATCTCTCTTTCTACAGTTGCAACCTCCACCTCTATTAGAGAGTATTCAGTGGTTACAGCAGACCGAGGGTCCGAGTCCTTCTCTTTCCAGCTTAAACAGAATATCACCTACCGTGACTGCCCACACAACAACCAAGCTGCCACCCCGGAGACTTTGCAGATCCTTATGGAGAGGGTGTTTGTCATGTTCGTGAAGGAGGAGCGGATCCTGAGATACGCCATCACCAACAAAATCAGCCCAGTTAGAGGTGAGACAAACTATGTTTACAGAGATCACACTTTAATAGCAATTCACAGGTGGTCCAGTTACTGTATATACTACATATTTACTCATATAATGTGTGAGTTTTAACATGGTAGTGTTTTCTTAAATCGACCATAGCAAGTAGTGCCTTGACCTGAAGTAAAGTGAACATTTGCGACTTGTCAAGCCTCTGACCACACGTAATGCAAAGTTCTTATAAAATCAAGTCAACAAATTTAGACACATAAACAGCAAACAACAACACAACACAACAGTAGTTTAAAAGCCTGAAGTGCTGTATTTATTTAAGTATTTATTGTCCAGCAATAAATAATAATAAGAATAACATAAAATTTTAGCTAACATTAGCAGGAAGAATTTGTCTACTGAAGCCTGTCTAGACAGAAATGTGCTCGCCAAGCGATTGCTATGGCCCACATCAAAAGGGCGTTTGATTCATGAAGGGACTGTTTGGTTTCGGAATAATATTTGTCTTTCCCTGCCGACAGAGACAGATTGCAAGCTCACATAAGAAAATACTGTCTTGAGTAGTTGCCCCTTGTTATAAAATTATAAAAGTATTCGGTAAATCAACTACATTTTCTTTACGCTGTAATTGCCAGCATGGGTGTGGTTAGCAGGCCAGCTGGCATTTTTTGTGCCAAAAGTGAAAAAGTTATCATTTTCATGATACTTGGTATATAGATATAGGTATTTAGTGCACATGCCATTCCCCTACTTGTAATATAAGATAAATAACGCATGGTACAATGGACAGTGTTTACAAGGTTGCACACATTTTATGAACCTAAACTCATGAAAAGATAACTGACACTGCAGTTCACTTAATGACTGGAGTTGTCGATAACTGTGACAGTTTTTGAGCTGAGATTTTTCTTTAAATGGTAAATGGACTGATTGTTATATAGCGCTTTTTTACTCTCCTAGAGTACTCAAAACCCTCTATGCAATATGCCACGTTCACACAAGCACTGTCTTCTATGCTTTTAACTCCTTAGTAACTACCATTCACACACATTCATAGTCCAATGGACGCATTGGAGAGCAACCTGGGGTTAATATCTTGCCCAAGGATATTTGGCATGCAGACTGGGAAAGCCAGGGATCGAACCTTCCAATCAGTAGATGACCTGCTCTACCTCCTGAGCTACAGCAGTAAATGCTGCCATTATGTAAACTGTTTCCCAGCAAGCTGTCATAAAAACATCTACTAGATACTCTGATACATGATACAGTCATACATGATGACCAAAAAAACAGGCTGTTCTCCAAACTGAAACAATTTAAAGTTTAAATCAACAAATCTTATGGTTCTAATGGCTAAATGGATTTCAGACCATCCCTGTCATGTGTATTTTATGATCTACCAGTTGTGTCTGTTTGCGTATGGCATTCCATATGGACAGTTTCTGGTGAGGGGTTTTCACCCACCGCAAACATCTTCCTGTGCAGTCTTCCAAAACCCCAACTGCACGTTGCTGGATGCAGATCAAGCTGTCTGTTGTCGAATGCTAACTGGTTGACAAGTGGGCCGTAACAGCAAAGGGAGCCGCAACAGAGTTCGCCAGAGGAAAGAGAGAAGCACACAAAACTCCATCAAAGATAATAATAAAAAATACAAAATGAAAACCACAGATAGTGACTGCAGTGGACACGTCCCATCATTTTTAACACTTGCTTTCACTTCAGCTCTTTGTATGTTATAACTTGGATGGACCAACAACACAAGCCAGACTAGTCCCGAGAATGGTTGTACCACATATTTTGTAACTTCAGTCTTTCAGCTTCAGTCAACGCCTACAGTGTTGGAAACATGACTTCTCTTCCAGAGCCTTTAACCATTCAGCTATTAATTATTGCAGGGTTGCCACAGAAACCTCAGCCAAACCAATGGCACAGAGTTGGATAGAGCACAGGTTTAAGAACACATGCTGTGGATTTACAGATTGAAACCATAGAAAATGTTGTCATAATGTCTCCATTTTCACTTCAGTGTCTACCATGGTGCAGACACACCAGACCCTTTTAAGGATAATTTGAACCACAGTTTACGTCACAGCTGTCACAGCTGTCTTTAAGGATTTTAACGAATTCAGCTGCAGATGAATCCAGACATGTGTTAACACAGTTAACGAAAAGAGCTGGTCAAGGAGTGAAAACTGTAGATAGGCCAACAGAATTTAATGAGAACTTAGCATGAGTGGGGAAAAAAATCTCAGAGTGTTGAAAAAAAAGATTTGCCTTACTGTTTAAAAGCACCTTCTGTTTCCAGAGCACAAGCCAAAACCACCAAACCAGAACTGGTTCTGTGGAATTTGCCCCCAAGTTTGTGTTCTGCCTTATCGTCTGCAACCTAGGAATAAAAAAGTAATGTGCTTGGAATACTACTTAGTAATTATTATAATTATTAAAGTATTATTGGTACAACTGACTATGTTTACAACTTTTATGGACAGAATTTTTTAGGAGCCATGAAGAGGCAGAGGATGTGAGTTTTAGTAAACTCACTTTCACACTGGATCCACTTGTGTGAAGTGGCTGACAATTAGCAGCTCAGAGTCTGAGTCTCTGGTTCTCAGCTGAGAAACTGTGGATGGCCTCTCCAGGATGGGAAGGAGGGTATTTAAAAGTACCTCTCTTCTGTGGAACCAGCTCCCACTTTGGAATTGGGAGATAGACGACCTTTATTCTAGATTTAAGATTAGGCTCAAAACTTTCCCTTTTGATGAAGCTTATAGTAAGGATTGGATGACAGGTGACACTGAACCCTCCCTTGGTACGTCCCAATAGACTTAGGCTGCTGGGGGTTTCCCATGGTGCACTGAGCATTTCTTCTTCTTCTTCACCTTAATCTAATGATCAAGGAACTGACCTCACAGCCCATTGTTCCTTCAGTGGGCTGGTTTCAGTCATTATGCAAATGTGCTGTTTATAAGATTGGGGAAACCTGCAGTCAGCTGAGACTGAAGAAGTCACTTGGATGGGTGACGAAACGTTTCTCCCACTGAAAACGCTACCTCCAGATGAACAGAATCAACCTTTTGGAACACAGCATCGTATTTCATCATTAGTTACTGTTAATCTCTGGCTGACTTCCACATTGTCTCTTTGGTTCAGTCTTCCTTTCTTACCCCTCCCCAACCAGTCACAACAGATGGCTGTACCTCCATGAGCCTGGCTGTGCTGGAGTTTTCTTCAATTCATTTTAATTAGATTTTATTCGTAATGTCAAATCACAACAACAGTTGCCTTAAGGGGCTTTATATTGTAAGATAAAGACCCTAAAAATTTAGAGAGGAAACCTCCAACAATAAGATAACCCCCTATTAGCTAAGGCTTTGGAGAAAGTGGGAAGAAAAACTTCCTTTTAACAGGAAGAAACCTCTGGCAGAACCAGAAATTTAGGGAGGGGCAGACGTTGCTACCACCGGTTGGGGGTGAGGGGAGGAAGACAAATCAAAGACATCTGCTTTCTGTTAAAAGAGAGTGGGGTTATCTGATTGTTGGGGTTTTCTCTGTAGTATTTTAGGGTCTTTACCTTAGAATACAAAGCCTCTTGAGGCAACTGTTTTTGTGATTTGGTTCTATATAAATTGAATTGAATTGAATTGAATTGAATTGAATTGAATTGAATTGAATTGAATTGAATTGAAATGAATTGAATGATCTCCCTGTGTTTGCGTGGGTTCCCTCCCACCGTCCAAAGACATGCAGCTTGTGGGGATAGGTTAATTGGATAATCCAAATTGCCACTAGGTGTGAATGTGAGTGTGAATGGTTGTCTGTCCCTATGTGTTAGCCCTGCGACAGACTGGCGACCTGTCCAGGGTGTACCCCGCCTTTTGCCCTATGACAGCTGGGATAGGCTCCAGCGCCCCCCGCGACCCTGAAAAGGATAAGCGGAAGCGAATGGATGGATGGAATGGACATTAATATAGTTTTACTAATAGAAGGTGTAGCATTCTCATGTGATGCGACAAGCCAATGATCACTCTGGATGTTAGTCCGCTGTAAAACTTTAATGCGTACCCCAGCGTTAAAACACAATGCCAGTACCGGAAAAACAAAACTCCTGCCACCATGCTATTGGACCACAGTTACGGCAGGTCTCATAAACAAATATTGCTTGGCAATCATTTAATGATTCAATAATCAATGATCTACAGAAGGTAAACCTGAAATTAGCTGCTAGCTACTTTTCGCTGCGTTGGTCACAGAATAGTAACTGTAGGCAGTTAGATCCAGTGATATCCAAGGTATGGGTTGGATTTGAATGTGTTTGGGGAGTGTGTGTGGTTGACAGGCATATTTGATGTTATCTTTTCTATTTACAGTTTTATCGTTGTTAAAGCTTTACTGCACCCAAGTGAATGGTAAATCAAGCACTTTGAGAATCACAGAGGTCTTTGTGGCTTGCTAAGCCAAAGAAAAGATCCTTTTAGATGAATTATGTTACATTAGATGAAAAGTTTTTCAACAATTTTTCCCGCGTTGTTTTTAATTTTTATGTCCATTACCTTCATCTGCTCTCCTTAAAATAATGGAAGAAAAAATGTTCATAGATATATAAATACAGGACAGAACATGTGTTGTGTTCTTTTTCTGTCAACATGCAGCAGTTGTGCTGTCTTTACCCACTTTGTCTGCTGAAAAGCAGATAGTGACAGTTGGATACGTGACCTTGTAAGATGACGGGAAAAAGAAGTCTGAAAAAGAATTTGAGACAGACACCACCACCTTGTTTTTGGATTCAGACCAGGAATCTGTCATTGAGACGTCAGCACGCTGATTAAAAACGTTATGATGACATATCTCACACATGCACATGCTCACACACAATGATCCACCCAGACCACAGCTGGAAGAGCTTTTGGGGATAAGGGATTTTGTAAACATGGGTTAAGTATGAGCCTGTCACACAGAGGGCATACATATGTGCTGTGGAGTGGGGGGTGTCTTGAATGGGGGTTGCCAGGTAGAATAGCTGACTAGTGATGTCATGAGAATTGTGGAAGAAAAGACGCTGAACTGACAGGTAAACCTGTCATACGCTTTATTAAACTGCAAATTAACTAGTTGTGGTATAGTTTATTGAGGGCCCCCTATTTTCAATGATTTAATTGAATCTAATGTAGCCACCTGTTATTTAAAGTATTGGAGTAAATAGTTTTGAAGTAAATATTTGAAATTATTCATCCATCTGGAGCCTATCCCAGCTGTCTTAGGGTGAGAGGCAGGGTACATCCTGGACAGGTCACCAGTCTGTCTCAGGGCTAACAGATAGACAAAGACAACCATTCGCACTCACATTCACACCCATAGGCAATTTAGTGTTTTCCTATCCCCACTAACTTCATGTCTTTGGACTGTGGAAGGAAGCCGGAGCAACCGGGGAGAACCCACGCAACATGGGGAGAACATGTAAACTCCGCACAGAAAGACCCCACCGTGCCACGGTGCCGCTAAAATGATTCATCCATCCATTCGCTTCCGCTTATCCTTTTCAGGGTCGCGCGGGGCGCTGAAACCTATCTCAGCTGTCATGGGGCGAGAGGCGGGGTACACCCTGGACAGGTCGCCAGTCTGTCGCAGGGCTAACATACAGAGACAGACAATCATTTGCACTCACACTCACTCCCGCATTCACACCTGTGGCCAATTTAGCATTTTAGACCTAAAGTGATTCATATTTATCTTACTTATCTGGATTTTGCTTTGAACAAACATCTCGTCATTTTAAAGAGTCTGAGTCTGTTAATGAGACTCGGGCCCCTGTTGTACATTCCCCGTAGTGCAAAAGCCAAAGCTGCATATTTTAAAAGAACTACATGTTAATTGCCCCCATGTTTTAAGCACCATGCCTGCAGTTAGTTTTTTATTTGCAGCCTCACTTTAGCTAACTGTTGACACCACTATGGATTCATTTGGGTAGTTTTCTCCTTAGCTGTGCCGGGTTTTTTTTTTTTTTTAGCCCGATAAACCACTTAAATCCAGCTTTCAGTGCGTTCAGATGATTTAGTGTTGCTGGACTTTAAGTGTCCAGTGCATAAACCCAGTTTGTTTGTGTCTACGTGTTTATGCGTGTGTGGAGGAGATTTTTGAAAAGCAACAGGTGGGAAACTGCACTCACCACTTTGATGATGATGATGATGATGATGATGATGTGTGTGTGTGTGTGTGTGCGTGCGTGCTTCTCCCATTCTCTCTCTCTTTAATTATCCCTCAGCCTTTTCTACAGTCCATGTGTATCTCACGCTCTCATCTCCCCTTTTTTACCGCCACATTCAGACTTTGCAGGGTCTCTCTCTCTCTCTCTCTCTCTCTCTCTCTCTCTCTCTCTCTCTCTCTCTCTCTCTCTCTCTCTGATAATGAGCCAAAATTGCTCTCTGGCCTCAGGAGATGAAAACAAGCTGCGTGTGTGTATGTTTGTTTTTGTTTATGTGCAAGTGTGTTGTTGTTTATGGCATATGATGAAGCTGACAGTAAAGCAAAAGTCCAGCATGAAACACTCTAAGATTATTAAAAACAGATATTATAACAGATGTGTTCATGTGCATAACTGAGAATATTTTACATCCCAGCCAACTGGAGCCGACTAACTATAGATGTCCTTGAAATAAAAGCGAAACCATGCAGACACTGAAGGTTTGTGTTTGAGCCGAATCTAAATTCCATATTTGGGCCAATATTTAAATTGTGTGGGTAGAAGGAATGCCTGAGCAGTGTGGGGTATTTTACATTAGATAATATTTTTACATGACACGAGACCAAAGTTATCGATCAAAGATGCTGAGACTTGTTTTAACGACACTATAATATTGCTTAATGTTAAAGTTATAATAATACAAAAAAATAAGAGTTGGAGCATTCTTATAACAGGATCATTGCTGTATCCTGCTGTACAGAGCAAATTTGAACTTTAAGCATATTTATTCATCTTTAACATTTCTATTTTTTCCCCCATGGTTTTCTTTGCTCTTTTGTTTATATTTCTGATTTTCTCAAAATTCGTCTGAGGTTTGTTTTTGAAATTGTGTGTCTGAGCCACGCAGCAGTATGAAGAAACCCTGAACTCACATCCGCTCACTCATCCCTCTGTCCATGTGTCTACCCCCCCATATGCGTCTAAGCTTGTCCATATGTTGAACATAGAGAACATGAAGGGAGTTGCTTCCTAAGAGGAGTCTGTCCTGTGGGAGTTTGTCTGGAGTGATTTTACATGTGTGTTTGGTTAACTTGCCCTGTAATCATTGCCCTAATCACTGAAGTTTCACTAAATAATCCAGACCTCAGTTGATCTGAGCTCAGGATATTTGGTGTGTAGCAGATTTTGTGTGGTTGTCTGGTTGAATTTTCTCACACCAGCTTTAACAATGTTGCTCTTTTATGTCTAATGCAGTTTATTTTCAGATTCTAATGTCTGTTAATGTTATTGTCTGCTTCTTTAAATTCTTTCTTTTTTAACATTTGTTGAAGGTGCCACTTTTAATGTGCTTTGAAAGACTAGAAAATGAAAATGAAATCAAATGGACATTACTGACAGTACACAAGCAATTTTTTCTAATAGAGTAGCTTTGCATGAGTTCCATCAGGTTACCTGAAACAAGCCATTTTACCTGCTTTTGGCTCTTTAGGCCATCTTTCATCTGATTGGCTGCTACTCCTAAACAGAAGGTTTTACCAGCAAGTGGGTGGGGCTTCTGTAACCATAGCCAAAACAATTTGACTGAGATGACTATAACAGGGATATGGTCTCTCTTTGTCATCATACAGAGCCAGTGTAAGACAAAATAATGTCTGAAATAGAAGAAATATTGAATTATTTTTAAGGCTGACCTCAAATGAAACTTTGAACATGAAAAATCCACCATGGCAGAAGTATATATATTATATTAAATAAGGAAATTATATTAGACACTGGTTACAGGGAGTTATATGAAAGTTAGCATATAAAAAGTACTTAAGCTTACTTATTTGTGTAAATGGGAAGTCCTCTTCACACACTAAGGTTAATTATTCCACAGGATTCCTTGCAAGAGCCAATTCTATTTACATTATACATGCTATCCTTAGCCAGTATTATTAGAAGGAATAGCATACATTTTCTCTGCTATGCAGATGATACCCAGCTTATCTATCCATGAAACCAGATGACAAATACCAACTAGTTAGACTGTAGGTATGAATAAAAGACATAAAGATCTGGATGACCTGTTTCTAAATTCAGACAAAACTGAGTTATTGTACTTGACCCTAAAAATCATAGACACCTGGTGTCCAAACGGATCCTCTCTCTCCAGCAGCACTGTTAGGAATCTTAGAGTAATTTTTCACTGTCACTCTCGGTCACTGTTAAGTTGCATCCACTGTGATTAAAAACACAATCCTTTCTTTTTCTTCCCTCATGAAATGGAAGCTCCAGGCCCTGAGCTGCACAACCCTTGCTATGCCGGGACCCACGACTGTGACACCACAGCCCAGTGCATCCCGTTAGAGGACCTGGCTTTCCAGTGCCAGTGTGCTACTGGTTATACAGGAGATGGGCACAACTGTTACGGTATCTATCTGTGTCTGTGTCGGTCCTTCTGTGAACAAGCACGTAGAGTGGATTCTTCTGTGGATATACTGTGCAGCAATGAGATGGTTTATGTACATTTCAGAGTGCTTCCTCTGCCTTTGTTTAGTCTAGCGTTTTCTGTCGCATACAAAATGTCGAAGTCCAAGACAGTGTTTCTGTGTTTTATCAACATCTGTCCAGCCAGTGTAGAGGGGTCAAGTACAGGTTGGTTGAGCAGAATCGTCTGTAATCACTCTTTTCTTTTCTTTTCTTTTCTTTTCTTTTCTTTTCTTCATCCTTCCTCTCCATTCGTCTCTTCAAGGTTAATTTTCAAGTTAAAAGGGCCTTCAGGACTTCAAGCTGGTGTGTGGTCTGTCATTAGCCCAGCAGCAGGTCTTTTTCGCTGCTGACAGCAAAGAAAGCCCCAGGCTCATCCTAAATTCTCATGGATGGGCCTCAGTGCGCCTTTCTGCTCAGATGATCTCCATGTTGTATTACACAATGCATTTTACATTCATGTGAGGAAAAAAAATGTGCACAAGACTCGCCACCATTTCTCAGTTTAGCAGCAATAACTTGAAGTAATTGTTTTCTTTACGACTTATCATTATTTCACGTTGTTGTGGAGGAGTTTTGGCTCATTATTCTTTGCAGTGTCACTTCAGGTCATTGAAGTTTGCAGGCATTCGTTCATGCACAGTTCTCTTAATGTCCCTCCACACATATTAATCGGGTAAAGATCTGGACTTCGAATGGTTTGATGCAACACCTTGATTCTTTTCTTTTTCAGCATTTCTGTTTTAGATTTGTTGGCACGCTTGAGATCCTTATCCTTTTGCATAGCCAATGTATGTCCAAGCTTCAGCTGTAAGACAGATGGCCTGACATTTGTCTAGAATACTTTGGTATGCAGAGAAGATCCTGGTCGACTTAATGGCTACAAAGTCCCCAGGTCCTGCAAATTAACCCTGAATCATCACTCCTCCACCAACCTTTAATATTTAACATGCTAACTGAGGTCTGTAGAGTCTGAGTTGTAGCTCGTCAGTTGTACTGACCTTAGACATTTGCTTCTTGGAAGATTGTGGCATCGTGTTAGCACACACCTGGATGTGTCAGAACAGCAAACTGCCAAAACCCCTGCTTTTCTAGAGGTGCTCAAACTTGGTGATGATCGCTTAATCAAGGGAAGCACCTGCCTGTTATTTACCCTCTTAATTCTTTAGAAGCTGTTAAGGGTGTACTACTAGACTGCACAGAGTCCTATGAAACCTTGCTTTTTCTTTTTATACAGTAAAAGCACCAGTAATGAGCCCTAATTACAGCTTTTACATGTGTTGACAAGGAATTCCTGATTTACAGACTTGTAAATTTAAAGAAAAGCTAATTTCTTTGTCTCCCTCTCTGCAGACATAGATGAGTGCGCTGAGGGTTTGGGCACATGTGGGGATAATTCTGAGTGTGTGAACCTGCCTGGGAGTCACCGCTGTCACTGCCAGAGGGGCTACGAATTTGGCTACGATGGGCGTACCTGTGTTGGTGAGTTTGGAAATTCCTTCAAGAAATGCACAAAACATCTGTATAAAATGTGAGAGGAAATTTTTTTGCAAAGTCAGTAGATCTCATCAGTTATTACGGGTCGCTCTGAGGGAAACATGAATGACTTGACATCAATCAATGGAACTGTATCCAATAATTTCATTAGAAGCCAAAAATGTTGTGCTTCTTTTCTATGTTCTTTTACTTCTCGTCCACCTCTTTTGCTATCTCTTGCATGAATTCTTCGTCTTTTGTCTCCCAGATTGTTTACGTTAAGGGCTGATATCAACTTCCTTGCGACACTTGCAGCCTGCACATTCTGAACTGCCTCCTATCAGTTTAATCACATCATCAGCAACAAGTGTGAACATTTTCAGTTGTTCTGCATAAGAACTGACATGTGTTGCATCATCTATCATCAGTTTATTGTTGGAAAACCCTTTCTTATGAGCTCTTATTTTGAAAATTTTCACTATTTGTCAGCTGGCTAGCCAGGTGACTGGTGTTGTGGCGCTCGGTGTTATTCAGTTGCTTCTCTAGAGAGGATCCAGTCCCTCGGTTGATGATGATGATGACGGTGGTGGAGGGCTGATGATTAGCTTCAGCAAACAGACAGTTAATTTCAACTAAACCGAATGTTTAGCATTTCAGAAATCCCACTTAAGAATATCCCCTGTGTGCAAAGAAATCAACTGAAAGCCATAACACCGTGTCAGTTCGATCAATCTCTGCTTAGAAATGTGCTGGTTTCTGCTGACTTTTTAAGCTGTGGCATCCTGTCTGCTTTCACATACCGTACCTTTGATGCAAATGCAAATTTTAACCAAATATGTGCACACATATTTTTTGTGGCAAACACATCATTCTTCCATTCTGCCTTTGTTGCATTTTATCCATTGTCAGCTGGACTAACTGTCCCCCTGAGAAGTATTCTCGGAGCATTTTGTCCTCCAAGTTCCAAAATGAGTTGAATATTTGGAAAAGGTTCACTTGTTTGTCCAAGCAGAGCTACAACATTTCTTCATCCACAGCTGCAAAAAGCTAGAAAACACAGGCAGAGGGGAGGATAGATGAGAAATGTGAGAACAGAACTAATGTGAGAACGACAGGGTGAGATTAAACAGGGCGGGTGGGGGTTAAGGGAAAGACAAATGGAGCAATGGCACAATGTGTTTGTTGCTTTGGAATGTGTGGAGGAGCAAGGTCCTGGCTGTGTGTGTGTTTGTGTGTCTGTCTGTGAATGTGTGCGCGCATACATGTCCTCCTTTCACGTAAAAGTGTGAACTTTTGATGAACTTTCTTTGAGCCCCCCCAAAAAAATAAAAAATAAAACTAAGTATACCGGTAATACTTTACATTTAGATAATCACACTACTGATAAATCACCACTGAAATAAATAACATCTATTAAGCAGCCAGGTAGTATTTTTTGTGTGAGTGTTTAGTTGTATTGGTAGTGCAGTTTCCAGTCCAGTTGTGGTTTTTGACTCCTTTCTCTCCTTCTGTTTTTTTCTTTTTTTCAGATATAGATGAGTGCAGCTCTTCTCCATGTCACATCAATGCCAGATGTATTAATGGACTGGGATCTTTCCAGTGTCAGTGTCAGCTGGGGTTTTTTGGGAATGGTTTCTACTGCTCTCAGCAGGAAGGTCAGTAGCACTCCATGGATATTGTATTCTGGGCTAAATCTAGTCAACCAGTGCCTTTGCAAAAGATGCCTTTGGTTTAAAGGCAAAGACTCCAATTCAGTCTGATTTTAACCATGAAGGGGTTGTGTCGAGGGCTAATATATGTCCCTGCTGACAAGGGGTTTTGATATGGTTCATAGCTTTACACTAGAAGCTCTTTGTGCCTTAACCCCAGAGGGGCTTTGTGATTTCAGGTGGAATTGAACTGTTCACCCTTGACTTTCCAAACAGGTGTCTTTGCCAGTCAGAAACTTCTGATGTTGACAGACTGTCTCTTGCAACTCATGAATTTATGCTTTTTTCTGGTTTGTGTGTTGTTTTTCCTAAATTTTCTGTCTTTGTGTTTTTTTCTCATTCAGATCGACCGGAGCGTCTTAAAACTCGCTGTGAGCACCACAGAGACAGCGTAAAGACCACCAGTGCTGATGGATATCCTATAACTGGAGTCTACAAACCACAGTGTGATGCAGAAGGACAGTATCTACCTCAGCAGGTGAAACTCCAATTAGTACAGTTTGGCTTTGGGCTTTCATCTAAAACTTAATTTTGTTCTTCTAAATAATGTGTTTCTCATCTTTATTTCAGTGCCATGGCTCCACTGGTTATTGTTGGTGTGTGGACAGTAGAGGAGAGGAGAGAGCAGGAACCAGGACTCCACCTGGTGCAGCACCTGTAGACTGTGACAGACCAGGTGAGACTCTTATTCTAGTGTCCTGTACTTCATTCAGATTAGTTTTATTACCCCTCAGCCCTAAAAAGTTGTGGGGTATTGCTGTCACCCTGCAATAACTCGAGAATAAGGCGACATGGGATTTTCAGATTGGTACCACAGGTGTATCTAATAAAAATCTCAGATGAGTTCAAATCTCAGTGACCTTGACCTAAAGGTCAGAGGTCAAGTTTTCTAAAACTCTTATTTGTGAACAAGGATTTTGACATTGATGCATGCAGGTGCAGCTACTATGAAGCTGAGGGGTAGTACTGGCGGCCACCAGTATTTTACAGGTTTATTTGGAGTTGACACAGGAAGGTTTAGATGTGCTTTGTTTCTCTTTCAGATCAACCAGAGCATGTTAAAACTCACTGTGAGCACCACAGAGACAGCGTAAAGACCACCAGTGCTGATGGATATCCTATAGTTGGAGCCTATGTACCACAGTGTGATGCAGAAGGACAGTATCTATCTCAGCAGGTGAAACTGTGACTTTTTATTTATTTATTTAGTGAATAACTACAGTTTCTTCTGCCACTGTTCCTCCCTTCTTTCATGTCTGAAAACTCTTCACTGTTTATCAAATAAAGTTCAAAATGCCCCAAAATGGAATGTATTTCTCATCTTTATTTCAGTGCCATGGCTCCACTGGTTATTGTTGGTGTGTGGACAGTAGAGGAGAGGAGAGAGCAGGAACCAGGACTCCACCTGGTGCAGCACCTGTAGACTGTGACAGACCAGGTGAGACTTCTTCATTCAGATTGTTTTACGCAGGTTGATTTCATGTTGACACAGCACAGCTTATATGTGATTATTTTTATTTTTGCCTTCAGGTCTACCGGAGCGTGCTAAAACTCACTGTGAGCACCACAGAGACAGCGTAAAGACCACCAGTGCTGATGGATATCCTATAACTGGAGTCTACAAACCACAGTGTGATGCAGAAGGACAGTATCTACCTCAGCAGGTGAAACTCTGACTTTTTATTTATTTATTTAGTGAATAACTACAGTTTCTTCTTTGGCTTTTATCAGTGATTTCTTTTTGTTCTTCTTAAGACCCTTTTTATTGGTGTTAGTTTAGCTCACGTGGTTGAGCAGGCAACTTTATGCTGAAAAGCTCAACACAGCAGTCTATGTTCGACTCTCACTCAGGGAGCTTTGCTGCGTGGTTTCCACCACTGTTCCTCCCTTCTTTCATGTCTGAAAACTCTTCACTGTTTATCAAATAAAGGTCAGAATTCCCCAAAATGGAATGTATTTCTCATCTTTATTTCAGTGCCATGGCTCCACTGGTTATTGTTGGTGTGTGGACAGTAGAGGAGAGGAGAGAGCAGGAACCAGGACTCCACCTGGTGCAGCACCTGTAGACTGTGACAGACCAGGTGAGACTGTTCCCCCCCAAAGATTTATGTAATCAGTTCCATTTGTTTGGTTTTATTACCCCTCAGCCCTAAAAAGTTGTGGGGTATTGTTGTCACCCTGCAATAACTCGAGAATAAGGCGACATGGGATTTTCAGATTGGTACCACAGGTGTATCTAATAAAAATCTCAGATGAGTTCAAATCCGAACCAGAGACATCATTATCCTTATGGGAGATTTTAATGTGAACCCAAGATTGGGTTTGACAACACAGGATATGAACAAATCATAGGGATACATGGGCTGGGAGTGATGAATGATAATGGGCAGAGATTAGTTGATTTGTGTGCATTCAACAACCTGGTCATCGGAGGTAGCATTTTTCCGCACAAGTGGATCCACAAAAGAACCTGGGTATCACTGGACAGTGTGACAGAGAACCAGACTGACCACATCAGCATTAGCAAGAAGTTTAGAAGTTTTCTCCAGGGTGTTAGGGTGAGAAGAGGAGCAGATGTGGCATCTGACCACCATCTTGTAGTAGCCAACATGCAGCTGAAGTTAAAGAAGAACTGGACAAAAACAACACGGCGTAGAGCGAAGAATGATGTCAGTCGAGTAAAGATAAAGGGAGGAGTTCGGTTCAAGAGCAAGATCAAGGTGCTTAATTAGCTGCACCAGGGAGAGGAGAAAAGCAGCATACAGGCCAATTGGCAGACCATAAAGAAGACACTGAGAACAATCAGTGAAGAAGTGGTCGGAATAAAGAAATAGCATCATAAAGAATGGATCACAGCTGAGACCTTGGGCAAGATAGAAGAGAGAAAACACAAGAAGGTGGCAGTAAACTGTGTGATTCTTACTCTGAATCTGAATAAGTACGCGGGACCACTGTGTGCGGTAAGACCATCTCTTTTACTTCCTGTATTACCATCTACCGGCATGCATTGCCAGTGCGTAACACGTAATTACACAATCAAACAGTGAACACATACTGCCCATACAACAAATGTACCAGAGACAATTATGAATACACCACATCTCCCCTTTTAAACAAAAACAGAATATTCCTTTTCTCAGGACAGAACTTCTCTTTTTCAAAGCCATACAAGAACATCTGGCAAACAATCTGCATTACATTTTTAACCTTTTGTTTTTGTTTTCTTGTCCTTTTCTTTTCTTAACAACTCTTTTTAGCTTTATTTTACTGTGCTCTACAAAACCCTTATAACACAGTTACATAACAACAACCTTTTTTTTTTTCTTACAGATCTAACTTTTTAGGTTTAACTATTGGCCTCCCTGACTTGGTTCTGACCACATCAGTGTTAACAGGTGTAGCAGGGATCACACTGGGTGTTTGGGGCTTCTGCAACACAGGCACATTAGCAGGTTCATGCACAGGTGAACTTAAAGGAATCAAATGCACACGATTACGCCTCACAGTCCCTTGTGGTAACTCCACTGTGTATGATCGGGGTGTAGAGTGATTTTGGATAACAGTGCCTGTAGTTTTGACATCAGTCACCCAAACTTGCTCTCCTGGGGACAGGCTGCATAAAGGTTTTGCGCGGTGGCGCCTGTTGAAGTTTGCCATGTCCATCATCCTCTTCTCCCTTTCCTTTCGAGCGAGCAGTGCGTTGTCCGGCAGTGTGGGCTCCAGCTGCGATGGAAGCATCGGCAGTGTGGTTCGCAGACGTCTGCCCATTAAAAGCTCTGCAGGGCTGTATCCGGACTGCAGTGGTGTAGCTCTATAGGCAAGAAGAGCTAGATAAGGATCAGCTGCTTTTTTCAGAAGATTTTTTTACAGTCTGCACAGCACGTTCTGCTTCTCCATTACTTTGCGGAAACTTGGGACTGCTTGTGATGTGTTTGAAGCCGTATGCTGCTGCAAAGTCTGTAAAGATTTGACCTGAATACTGTGGTCCATTATCAGACATGAGGACCTCTGGGATGCCGTGACGGGCAAAGAAAGATTTCAGGTGAGTAATGACATCGTTTGATTTTGTCCTGTTTAACAAAGCAATCTCAACAAATCTAGAGTGATAGTCAACAGCGAGAAGGTAAGTTTTCCCTCCCAGCTCGAAAAGATCTGTGCCCACTCTCTGCCATGGGCGGGCAGGGTATTCTGTTGGCATGAGTGGCTCACTGTTATTGTGTCTTTCTTGAATACACGTTTTGCACTTGAGCACCATCTCAGAGATTTGTTGACTCAGCCCGGGCCACCACACTGTTTGGCGTGCACGAGCTTTACATTTTACAACACCTTGATGTCCTTCGTGTAGTTTTTCCAGCACCTCGTTTCTCATTGCTGAAGGAATGACAAGCCGTGTGTCTTTTAACAAAAGGCCGTCTTCAACAGTGAGCGTGGCTCGGTCAGGCCAGTAATTTCGCAGTAAAGGCTCTTGTTTTGCATGTTCTGGCCAGCCTTCGGTGCACATGTCCATGACGCGAGCACACACACTGTCGCTTTTCAGTTGTTCCTTCAGTGTTTGCATATATGATGAACTGACAGGCATGTTTGCTACAATACTGTCGACATATATGTCTGTGCTTTCCATTAGCTCTTTGTCTGACAGGTTCATTGGTTTTTTCAGAGGTGAGCGGGACAAAGTATCTGCTGTCCAGAGCGATTTCCCTGGGGCGTACTGCACAGTGTACGAGTAACGCATGAGTCTCATTCTGAATCGCTGGATCCTGGGTGGCAAGAGATCCAGAGCTTGTCCTCCCAGTAAGGAAACGAGAGGTTTGTGGTCCGTTTCAAGACAAAAATGTTTACCAATCAGGAAATCACGAAAACGCTCACACGCCCATGTAGATGCCAGTGCCTCTTTTTCCACTTGTGCGTATCGTTGTTCTGTAGGAGAAAGGGACCTCGATGCATACGCCACTGGTCGCCATCCTTCTTCCCACAGCTGCAAAAGAACACCTCCGAGACCATAGGATGAAGCATCTGCTGATACTTTAATGTCTCTGTTGGGGTCATACATTGCGAGCACTGGGGGTGAGGTCAGGGCATCTCGTAATGTTTTGAAAGCTCTCACTTGGTCAGTTCCCCAATACCATGCGTTCTTTTTGGAAAGAAGATCTCGCAGGGCTTTGTCTTTTTCAGCTAAATGGGGGATGAACTTGCCCACTTGATTCACCATGCCCAGAAAACTGCGCAACTCTGACACATTAGTTGGCTCTGTCATTTCTGTAATTGCCTCCGTTTTCTTCGGGTCAGGACTGATTCCTGTATCCGCTATGATGTGACCCAAGAAAGCAACCTTGCTCTGGGAGAGCTCGCATTTTTCAACATTCAGCGTTATGCCTGCTTTTTCCAGTCTTTGCAGTGTAGCATGGAGACGGGAATCGTGCTCCTGATGGTTACGTCCCCACACCAACACATCGTCAATGTGACACACCACTCCTTCGAGACCCTCGATGACCTCCGCCATCATGCGCTGAAAGTGTTCGGGCGCTGAGTTGATCCCAAACGGTAGGCGGTTAAAGTGGAACCGCCCAAAGGGTGTGATGAAGGTGGTGAGTTTGGCAGACTCATCGGACAGGGGAATCTGCCAGAAGCCCATGTTGGCATCCAGTTTGCTAAACACTTTGGCTCCTGCGAGCATTCCGAGACTTTGTTCAACCGATGGCAGCACATATTTTTCCCTGCACACATACTCATTTAGTCCGGTAAAGTCTATGCAAAGTCTTAGCCTAGGGCTGTTTTTCTTTGGAACAACAACCATGCCGGCACACCAATCCGTTGGTTCCTCAACTCGGGTAATGACACCAAGCTCTTCCATTCGTTGGAGTTCCTCTTTTACCCTTCCCATCAGAGGCAGAGGAAGCCTTCGCGGAGTTTTGAGTGAGTACGGCACAGCATTCGGTTTGAGTTTAATGTGATAGGCCCGCTGCACTTTCCCTAGACCATTGCAAAGTTTAGGGTAAGTAGTCTTCAGAGTGTCCATTGAAACCGCGTCAACTCGCACCAGCAGGCCAAGAGCTGTAATGGCGGGCAGGCCTAGCAGTGGAGTGCTCAGGTTTCTTACAACATAGACCTTCTCTGTTGTCTGTTTCGCTCCGTAGTTGAGCTGTAGCTTTGTAAAACCTGCAACGTCCAGTGGTGTTTTTCCAGGGCCTAACAAAGGTTTTTCTGGCTGCTGGAGAACTGGTCTGTGTTCGTTAGCAAAAATCTTTGATAAGTCCGAGTCAGCTATTACAGTCACATCTGCTCCAGTATCCAGTTTGAAAGTGATTTTTGCATCTTTCACTTGTATGTTGGCTGTCCACGCCTGGCCGTCACTGGAAACTGAGCCTAGGAAGAAACCTTGCTCCTCTTCCTCCTCAATACTTTGCACTGTCTTGCTTTGTCTGCAGACTCGCTGGTAGTGACCTTTTTTTCCACATAAATGACATTTTGCATCATTTGCTGGGCACTCAGGTTTCTGATGTGGAGAGCCTCCACACTTGTAGCATTTGTTACTTTGTCTCTTGCTATATTGCTGTTGTGTTTTGTCGTGCTTTTGTATCACTCTGTCAACTGTTTTCGCATTTACATGCATTACATTTGTTTCACTTCTCAAAGCTGACTGTTGCTTTTTGATTTCTTCTGACTGCCTGGCCATATTTATAGCTTTATCCAAGTCCAAGTCTTTTTCCATCTGCATGCGCTCAGACAGCCTCGTGTCGGCCAAGCCCACTACTATTCTGTCTCTTATCAGCTCATCGTGGAGCGGTCCGTAGTTACAGTGCTCTGCTAATGCATGCAAGGCAGTCACGAATGCATCAACAGTCTCATTCGGCTCTTGTTTGCGCATATTAAAACGTGCGCGCTCATAAACAACATTTTTCCTGACAATGAAAAAGTTGTGGAAGCTATCTCTCACTTTAGCATAGTCCCGTTGGTCTACATCACTTAACTTTAGTCCTCTCAGGACGTCATCCGCTTCGTCTCCCATACAATATATGAGAGTGTTCACTTGATTTTCCTCCGAGCTCGCAGACAGATTACTTGCCTGACGGAATCTCTCGAAGCGACGGACCCATCTTGTCCATTCGTGTGGTTTGGAAAAATCAAAGGGCTCCGGTGGTTGGATGCTAAACGTAGCGCTGGGAGTGCTAGCCGCGGTGCTAACTCCTGCCCTCGGACGATCGTCTACGTCGTCATTCGGCATTTTGTTTCCACCTTCCCCTTCTCCTCACACTCGGCAGATGTATGGAGTCTTACGAGTCACACAGCACTTCTGACACCATGTGTGATTCTTACTCTGAATCTGAATAAGTACGCGGGACCACTGTGTGCGGTAAGACCATCTCTTTTACTTCCTGTATTACCATCTACCGGCATGCATTGCCAGTGCGTAACACGTAATTACACAATCAAACAGTGAACACATACTGCCCATACAACAAATGTACCAGAGACAATTATGAATACACCACATAAACAACAGCAGGACTAGGGCAGACAAAGCCAAGGCCCAAGCAGAATAGGCAGAAGCCCACAGAGCAGTGACAAAGAGCATTAGGAAAGACAAGAATGTCTATATAGATGGAATGGGAGCTGAAGCAGAACAGGCAGCATACAATGGTAACATGAAACACCTTTACGCAATAATCAAGAAATTGTCTGGGAAGTACAGCAAGCCAGAACGACCCATCAAGGACAAAGAGGGAAAGGCCATCACAGAACTAGTGCAACAGATGAAAAGATGGTCTGAACACTTTGAGGAGCTCCAAGAAAAGACCAGCATATTGGCAGCCACATCAGCACAGGTTGGACTCATCAATCAACAAGGAGAAGACCAAAATCCTTAGGATCAACTCCAATAGTAACAACCCAGTCATCCTTAGTGGAAGTCCCCTGAGGAAATACACTCTTTTACTTAACTAGGTGGAACCGATGCAGATGTCAAGACAAGGATTGGAAAAGCAAGAGCCGCCTTCATCCAGCTCAAAAACATTTGGGCATCCAGAGAGATGACCCTGACTACCAAGATCCGACTGTTCAACTCCAACGTGAAGTCAGTACTGCTGTAAGGGGCTGAAACCTGGAAGACAAATAAAACCTCAAATAGAAAAATCCAGACATTCCTCAACAGCTGTCTCAGAAGGATTCTCCACATTCGCTGGCCAGACACAATCAGTAACATCAAACTACGGGAAATAACCTGTCAACTCGCTGCTAAGGAAGAAATCAGGCAGAGAAGATGGTGCCGAGTAGAGCAGGGCGATATGGCCAAAAATATTTATCACGATATATACTTGAAAATTTGCGATAATGATATAACTGACGATATAATTGATGCGAGACAAAAATACAAAATACAATTCCACAACTTTACTAGCGCAAAAAACCCATCCATTTATTTTCACTTAAACAAGCAGCTGTTTTTTATGTGAATTAAAGCTATATAAAAGTTTAACAGTGCAAATGCAAATTCCTTGCTGAAAGTTTAACCAAAGGGCATTTCGAGTAGAAATGGGCGGACATATCCTGAGCATAACCATGTATAATGTCCACTAAAGGTAATGTGGTGTCCTCGGATCACAAATGGTCCCTAGGTGAATGGCAAACAAGCATATGGGAATCCCGAGGACACCACAAAGGTTTAAAAAGAGGTGCTTTGCAACATTAAACTGCAGTGTGCCAAATAAAAAAGTCAAATACGTATTCTTCGGACCATAAGGTGCACGGGTTTATAAGGCACATTAAGCAAAACAAAGCGGTCAAATAAATCAAACTTTATTCAACTCATTCTGCTTGCTTCCTCCACTTCTGTACCATTGATTCGTTAATGCTGTATTCTATCACAGCTGCTCTATTCCCATGTTGTTGCAGTATATTAATGACTAACCTCGTATTGTGGATGGATTATCTCAGTTGTTCTCCTGACTGAAGTTTGGTCCGTTTACAGCATCCTGCCATGGGATTGCATTCGTCTCTAACCATCGGGAACCCTCACGTTAACTTTTATCGAGTGGAAAAGTGTTAGCATTCATCCTCCAGCTTCACGGTTTATGTTATGCTAACATAGCTGTGTTGCTAACGTAGCGTATCATTATATACCAGCTAGCCCAACTTCAGTAACCCTACAAACATCGCTGCTGTTTAGTTTCCTGTCTTCATTTATGTTGGAAGTTATAGCAGAGCTGTACGTTTAAATTTTTTCAGAAATCTCTCAGTCAGAACATGCTATATCATGCTTAGCTCGCTAGTTTCGCTAGCTACCTAACTTCCTCAAACTTCCTGCTAACTTCTAACTCCGTTAAATGTAATAAATTCTGTTTTCATGGATGCCTGGATGTTAAACTTAATTGTTACACCTGGTAAAGCAGCAATGCTGATCATTTTATTAAAGGTGAAATAATTTCGACAGTTTTTAACTCTCAATGTGCCACAGTGTTCGTTTGACTTTGGGACCTGAAGCAGACGGAGTTTTGGACCCAGATTGCTCCCAGATTTACGAGCACCTTAGTCCGACAAATACGGCAATAACGACGGCCCGCTTTGCATGTTCTACAAAAAATAGTGCTTTGGTGGGTATCTTACGGACAAACACCAAACCAGTTCCACACCACTGAAGGTGCACCATTTTTACAAACCAATTCTGGTTCATCCGTTTCAGTCAACGATCCGCTTTCCCCCTTCTCATTCTCCGTTGCCGCCATGCTTTTTCGGCCATGTGCGTATGAAAACAAAGGCACTGCGCATGCGTGTTTTACCCATATTCTATCGCGATATTTTATATTCTTATCGTTGCCTAACATTATACCAGTATTACCGTGAAACGGTATAATATGGCCCAGCCCTAGTGCTTGGCAGGGCACGCTTTATGCAAAATACCAACCAACATCACCAGGCAGGCTCTCAGGTGGAATCCCCAAGGCAAGTGAAAGAGAGGCCGCCCAAGAAACACCTGACGACAGGACCTTGAGGCAGAAGCAAAAAAGATTGGCTACACCTGGACCCAACTAGAAATAATGGCCCAGGACAGAAATCTCTGGAGATCTACAGTACCTTTGGAGGCCCATACCCTGGGAGGGGTGACACGCAGTAATAATAGCGTCCACAAATATTAAAGTTTTAGTGGAGTCCTTTTCTTTCAGGAGCAGTTGTTCTCTCTGGGTGCTGTTGGTATTCCAGTGGCCCGTACTTCATTCAGATTGTTTTTATTCAGATTTATTTCCTGTTGGCACAACAAAGCATCAATTTCCTTTTTTCTTTTTTCTCATTCAGTTCAACCAGAGCATCTTAAAACTCACTGTGAGCACCACAGAGACAGCGTAAAGACCACCAGTGCTGATGGATATCCCATAACTGGAGTCTACAAACCACAGTGTGATGCAGAAGGACAGTATCTACCTCAGCAGGTGAAACTCTGACTTTTTATTTATTTATTTAGTGAATAACTACAGTTTCTTCTTTGGCTTTTATCAGTGATTTCTTTTTGTTCTTCTTAAGACCCTTTTTATTGGTGTTAGTTTAGCTCACGTGGTTGAGCAGGCAACTTTATGCTGAAAAGCTCAACACAGCAGTCTATGTTCGACTCTCACTCAGGGAGCTTTGCTGCGTGGTTTCCACCACTGTTCCTCCCTTCTTTCATGTCTGAAAACTCTTCACTGTTTATCAAATAAAGGTCAGAATTCCCCAAAATGGAATGTATTTCTCATCTTTATTTCAGTGCCATGGCTCCACTGGTTATTGTTGGTGTGTGGACAGTAGAGGAGAGGAGAGAGCAGGAACCAGGACTCCACCTGGTGCAGCACCTGTAGACTGTGACAGACCAGGTGAGACTTCTTCACCCCCAGCCCCCTCACCTCTCACAACCAGTTTTAAATCACCAAGAATGCAACAGACAAAATGCCTAAGTTGTAGCTGCAAAACAAGTACATCTTTAATATATAGTCTATGAACTGCAAACGAGGTTTATTATTTCATAATGACAACATTTCTCACTCACATTTGGTTCAGGATCTGAAGATATCTGACCCACACAGGCAATTTGTCTGATTTAGTCATACTGACAAATTTCTTTTGTTCAAATTCAATTGTAGACTTTTTTTTCTATCTGCTTTTATCTGCTCCCACATAACTCATAATAATTGCCATCCTACTGTAGTTTGCCAGTCTGCAGATGGAACTGATGGATCATCCAGTTGTTGCTCTTTTCCAAACCACCATATTTAGTGGGTAGTCTGAACATTAAATAGAAGCAAAACCAAGTGATCCAGAAGACTAAATTGCAACATGCTAACTGCCACTATAATAAACACTTCTGGAAAAGCTAACTGCATTAATATTTTGGTTTGTCTTTATCTCGCAATAGAGAACTGTTCCCTTTCAAATTGTGTCCTCCTCTCCTTCTCAGTCTACAAACAGCAAAGTCTCACATTCAAAATTGACACTGAGAGAGCGAGGCTAGCGTAAACACAAGTAGAAGCCAGAAATGCTCTGAGGTTTAGTTTTAATGCTCTCCAATAAAGCGAGTCATTAAAGGGATTTGAACGCGGTAAACATTTCTGACAAAAGTACGATGTGTGTATATGTGTGCCTCTTTAAACACGAAGCATCCCCTCACCATTAGCTTCCAACTAACACTGTAGTATAAACTCAGCAAAGTAGGGAACATCCTGAGAATACAATTGAATAAATAATGATGAACTACAGAAGAATATCATCTGACTTGTAATTTATCTTTAGCTTTATGAATGGAAGTACTGATGGGTTGTTTTGGGGTTTTTGGCTTCCCCTTAGTTGCAGTGACTCCAACAGAACGCCCTGAGAGCATGTGTGAGCGATGGAGAGCCAGTTTGATTGAGCACTATGGTGGGAAACCTGGCCCACAGCAGTATGTACCTCAGTGTGAGCCAGATGGAGAGTTCAGGTAAGCAGCAGATATGCAGTCATCAAAGGAAGTTCTCAAGGAAAAAATAATTGCATTGCTGTTTAAAAGTCTTCTGATTTTTCCGTTTGCCTGCACCATCCCAGTCCAGTCCAGTGTTACGGGGAGACCAACTACTGTTGGTGTGTGGACCAGAATGGACGCATGGTTCCCGGAACCAAATCAGATGATGCTGTCAAACCTGCATGTAAGCAATAATCGTCAAAGATATATGTCATTGTACTGTATTATATAAGTTTTGTCTTTCACTAATTGTGACTCAAACATTTTTATCCATCCAATTACATCCCAGGCATCTCGTCAGTGCCACCGCCTACGGTGCGTCCAACATCCCGTCCAGATGTCACCCCTCCCATAAACACTGGCATCACACTGCTGTACGCTCAGGGCCAGAAAATAGGAGCGCTGCCTCTCAACGGGACCAGACTAGACGAAAGCCGATCCAAAACACTATTGGCTCTACATGTAAGAAATTAATGGGTAGATCACATACTCTATAAAATTATTTTTTTAATCTTTGTTAATTTTTGTAATAAATTTGTTTGCTACTTAAAAGAAAGAAAGAAAAAAAACTGTCAGCATTATGTCTTAAGCAGAATTATGTCTTAGAATTATAAGTAAAAACTGACTTCACATCGTGTATTTCAAATTGTATGTCATTGTAAATACCCGGCACCTTGATTATAGAAAATATCTGACTAGTATAATAAATATTATGTATATAAATATAAAGTATTACATATTTGGGTAGAAAGTTTTAAATTTGTCAGATATATAAATATGGTGTTTTAGTTATTTTGTTTAGTTATTTCTAGTCCTCTCAGGGCACTTTATACTTTAGGAAAAACTACCTAAAATATTAGAGAAAGAACCCCAGGGAATAGGCAGTCCCCAATAAGCAAGCACTTGGTGACAGCGGGGAGGAAGAACTTCCTTTTATAACAGGAAGAGACCTCTTGCAGGATCAGGCTTAGGGAGAGGCAGCTATCTGTCTCGACCAATTTGGTGATGGGAAAGAGAGACCACAATAGAAGAAAAGCATATAGTTCATAGTATCTATAACTAACTTTGAGTTTTGTTGTTGGTTCACACCATGACCAAAATGTTGGAGGTGAGTTCTCATCTTTGAGGTACACTTGTGTGAACTGATGTATGTCAACACTTGTGAAGCTTGTATTTATGTGTGCGTCTCCAGGGTTCCATAGTTGTTGGTATAGCCTATGACTGCAAGGAAAACCAAGTCTATTGGACAGATTTGTCTGCGAGATCAATCAACAGAGCTTCAATGGTGTCTGGTGCTGAGCCTGAGGTTCTCATTAACACAAGTAAGCTTTCACAGTTGTGTGGTGCTTGTTCCTGTAATGATTGTTGTGGAATGCCTTAAATGATTTCAATATCTCCTCTATGATGTCTGGATCTCTGTTCTTCTCGCTTCTGCAGATCTCGTCAGTCCAGAAGGTTTGGCAGTGGATGTCAAACGCCGGCTGATGTTCTGGGTTGACTCTACTCCTGATGTGATTGAAAGAGCCAACTTGGACGGCAGTGGGAGGAGGACCCTGTTTGACACAGACTTGGTGAACCCCCGTGCAATCATAGTGGTTTCTTCCACCGGGTAAAACCATTTGTTCATCTTTCTTTGCTTTCACTAATTTCAAAATGCCAATTTCCAGATCCGTAGTGTTATTTGAAAAAAACTGTCCTTCTTGCTGTTGACGTCAATGTGATGCACTGTCTGAAGCAACCCGTCTCTTCCTCTAACTCCTGCTCTCCTTCCCTTAAGCCCACTGCCTCTCACAAAGAGCAGATTTGAACAGATGGAGTCACAGTGACGTCTTCCGCGGGGTTCTGGATTCCCCATACGAAAGCTTCAACATTAGCAATTTGGCTGTGCTTATGTTGTTTTTTTTAAGACCCTGACATAATCACATTTGGATGAGATGACTGAATGTTGAGTTGTCAGCTAATGCTGACAGAGTTCTTGATAGTCTGTGCCACATAGCAAGTTGTTAGATAATTCCAATAGTAGGGACCTAGCAAACAGCTACTAGCTACATCTGCTGTCAGCACACCTGCTAATAAAAGCAGCCAATTGTTCTTAAGATATATATTTAAAAAAAAAAAACATCCACCATATGTTCATGGATACAGATTGCTAGCCATAGCTTGGGTAAGAGATATGCGTATGCAATCTAATCTGTCGGGTTGAAACTGGCTGCAGAATTATGACAAAAAAGGTTAGGGCTTTTCGATGTCACTATCAAGAATATTTTGCTTAAATTATTTTGTCATAGTTTGAAGAATTAGAAGAATTGTAAGAAGGGATAATATGAAGTCTGCCTTGAACACAGAATACCATTGTTGAGCAGTCAAACAGAGGCATGCAGGTGATGTTCAAGAAGTACAGCGAGTTGATGGCAAACTTACATCTCAGTGTCTGCACAGCTTTCATTTTGAAAGTATTTTTCAGACTAGATAGGATAAAATGTACTGAACATTGAAATGTTTGCAGGGTTACCACTCAGTTCTCCCATACAAATAAGGATAGCCTTGGCTGAGTGTTTAGAGCAGTCTGAAGCCTCAACAACATCACAACATATGTATATGGAAAAAAATACAGAAAGGCATAAAAGCTCTACTTAGAAATGAAGAAAAGTATGTTAACATAATCTGGATTTGCAGACATGGAACAAGAAACAAACAAGAGCCCACACACTGTCTTGCAACAACCTGGAGGTGCTCTGCTGAGATAGCCTTCACTGTATCCACAGAGATTTTATGGAAGAAGAGGGCACAGATGGTTTTCAGTCTGTTACTACGAGAATGAAAATTAAACACTAGTTCTTTAACAAGCTATGACTCAATGAGGCCTGTACCTAATTCATTAGTACAGTGCAAACTCTGTTTTAAGGCTATTTGGCAGTAAGGGGGGTTGTTGAGTCTGGATTCTAAGATTTAGACTGTGACCAAAACATGACTTCATCATTATGAGACTGGCACTCATAGAAAAAAAATGGCAATGGGGATTTTTAGGTGGAGTCTGTCTTTAGTAACACATGTTTGCTAATTCTATCACAAGTGACTTTTAGTGCTGTGTGTGTCGCAGCAAACTGAGCCAAGAAGACTGTCCTGAATTTACTGATGCCATTAATCCTGGACACACACGCTCATAGGATGAAAGCAAGAGGCCTTGATTGGCCAACTCGCCAGGAATAACATCTGCTCTTCATCACAGCAACTAATCACATAATCAACAGTTATGCGCGTGCATGTTTGTGTGTGTGTGTGTGTTAGTTAATGTGGTTGTTACAAATGATTAAACACAGCAGCAATAACCCTGGTCATAAAACCTGAAACGTTTGCTTGACATTATTGATTTTACAGCTTAGTTTCTGACTTAGGGGTAAATATATGGGGTGTGTGTGTTCTGACAAAAACTCAGGTTTGAAAAGTAATTACTGTTCCATACGGGCACACTTATGCACTTATGATTAAGCATGTCCTCTGTGGTTTCTTAGGCTGTAAAGTGAACACATGCAGTTAACCCTAACCAATAACAGGCGAATAGACCGAATTGGGGAGGGTCGCTGAATATTCTCATCTCTAACCACGACACTCAGCGAAGCAGACACACCAAAATGACACGCAAAGGCTTTATAAAAGCATATACACGTGTGAATGTGTCAGACATCTGCTGCCCTGCACCTTCACCAAATTCATAAGTGTGTGTGTGTGTATAAGCTGAACGTTCATGTGGTGTGTATTACCTGTAGTTCCCAGAGGACTGCCAGCACGTAAGCAGCCCACACACAGTGCACTGTTTAAAATAGTATTTAAATCTTCATTAAACAGGAAATATGAAAACACTGATAAATATGCCTGCATGTGTGAGGCAGTGTGGTCCACGTTCTCTATGTACACAGATAAAGCATGACCAGAAACTAAAAAGATAAGCCTGACCTTGACCTCAAATCAATGCAAAATGACTGTAGTCAACAATCCAGATGGAAGGGTGTGGAAAGGGGTTCATTCTGCTCATGTCCAGCTCCATATTTTTAATGTTGGACTCTAGAGTAGTTTTGCTTGACTCCCACAAGTAGGTCCCTTTTAACTCTTTTAGTCCCTGAAAGCTCACTAGAAGAAATGCTTGAATTTCTTTTCTCAACAGAGTAGTTTCTGTCATATTCCAGGCCTGCTTAAGAAGGAAATGACTGGGTTTGCATCAGATATTAATGAGGATGGTTTCTGCATATGCAGCTACCTGTTGGAAAAACCTGGACACTATTCTAACGGTCGTCAAATCACATCTTTATTAATATATTCTGAGGTGTAAAAAAATCACCATCATGGTTTCGGGGGAGGTTATCAAATGTTGTCTTTATGGAGAAAAGAGTAAAGGAACAATCAGAGTAAGAGTAATAAGTTTTCCCCTCCTGTGTCTCCCTGCAGTACTCTGTATTGGACAGACTGGAACAGAGAGGCCCCTAAGATCGAGAGCTCATCAGTGGATGGTCAAAACCGCCAGGTGATAGTGTCTGATGGGATTGGTTTGCCAAATGCTCTAACATATGACTCTGCTACTGAACAGATCTGCTGGGCTGACGCAGGTAAACATGGCCTCTATGCTGATGCTGCATTCATGTGAATTGGTCCCTTATTTATTGTCCCAGGGTTTTAAGACATCTGTAAACAGTGTACAGCTGCCTCTCAGACTATATACTGTCATATCTTGCTTATTGAGATAGTTGAAAACTCTTCAGTTAAAAGTTAATACTCTAGAATTTACCTAACCTATATTTTCTTGATGTTGTAATGAGCCATGCTGTCTTCCTGTGTCTGTCAGGTACAAAGCGTCTAGAGTGTATATCCTCAGATGGTTCAGGTCGAAGAGTAATCCACGCCAACCTCAACTACCCATTCAGCATGGTCTACTACAGGAACCACTTCTATTACACTGACTGGCGGAGGTAGTCTTCATTCATCTCCTTCTACTCAGATCACAGTGGTGGTTACAGTTCAATAAGTTGATATGTGTATATCGCTGATATCATTCCTCTCTAACCTGTTACTCACAGGGATGGTGTAATTGCAGTGAACAAACACAGAAGTCTGTTCACTGATGAGTACTTGCCTGAGCAGCGCTCTCATTTGTATGGCATCACCGTAGCAACGACCCACTGCCTACCAGGTGAGATATATTGTGTAATCAGAGTCCGTCTTTCAAGTTTGAAGGAACATCCACCCATCCATCCATTTTCTTAACCACTTGTCCAGTTAAGAGTTATGGCAGGGGGCAGAGCTGGAGCCTATCCCAGCTGTCATTGGGTGAAACGCCGGATATACCCTGGATAGGCTGCCAGTCTGTCACAGGGCTAAACTGAAGGAAAACTAACTGTATTATGCACACACTCTAACTTAAAGGAGTTGCAGACAGTGAACTCATTAGTTTGTGTACCAACTTTGCTTTTCCTGCACTGCACTTTCCTATAATCTCACAGATCCTTTGAAAAACATGACATTTGACAGTATGAATGAAATGAAACTAGATGCCTTCAGCAACATGTTGTGTGAGATTTACATTTCTCTCAGTTCATCAGAAACATTTCTGAGTAGGGTATCTTTCTGCCATCTGTTGCTATCCTTAAGAATCGTTATCACCCATTATTGTTCTCTCTAACCAGGACATGCAGCTACTGTGCTCAGTTTTTAAAACCTTACGATGTAACTACAGCCCAGCCCATGCAGCAGTATATTAATAACTAACCTCGTATTGTGGATGGATTATCTCAGTTGTTCTCCTGACTGAAGTTTGGTCCATTTACAGGATCCTGCCATGGGATTGCATTTGTCCCTAACCATCAGGAACCCTCATGTTAACTTTTCTCAAGTGGAAAAAAGTTAGCGTTCATCCTCCAGCTTCACTGTGTTTGCTATGTTATGCTAACCATAGCTGTGTAGCTAGCCACCACGCAGCACTTCATTATATACCAGCTAGTCCAACTTCTGTGACCCTACAAACGTCACTACTGTTTAGTTTCCTGCCATCATTTATGTTGGAAGTGATAGCAGAGCTGTACGTTTTAATTTTTTCAGAAATCCATGTTACTGATAAAGGTTAATCAAACTGGTTTCTTTGGGCAGTCTTTGTTGTTGGAAGTAATCACAGCTCGTGTTTGATCATCACACAGCTGGCTAACACCTACCACTCTGCAGATATATGTGTCTGAGGGGTGACTTCACATACACCCATGAAATAGACAGGAACAAAGATTGCACAGCTGTCTGTGACCCTCTATTTGTGACCTGCGTGTGTGAGAGACCAAAGAACAAAGATTACACAGCTGTGTGCGACCCTCTACCTGTTTTTTTGCACGCATCATGTTTGATGTGTTGTCTGCAGATGGCTTCGAGTCCTTTCAAAGCCTCACGTTAAAGTACAAAGTACACAGGATAATCCCTAAAGTAGCACTTTGGCAAATGTCACCATTAAAGCTACACACATCTGCAGAGTACATAATCTCGTCACAATGCATCTGCCTTTGAAAACAGTCGGAAGGAACACTATCACTGGTGTGTGTTGCTGTAAAAGTCACATCCTTCAACAGTCAGACTAGATTATAGTCGCTAGCTTTAAAGATGACGATGTGTGGTGTAATTGTTGCCATGATGACAGGTCTAAAACACAGATCCTGAAGTTTTGGGAGGAGCTTGCGAGAGGCTTAAAAGCTCTTATTGTGCAATACATAAATATACACACATTCTTTACAGAGATAATTCTCAGTCGCTTCCAGTTACAAAGTGCACGACTGTTTGTTCTGTCATTAGAGCACTGCAGCGCCCAAGTTTTCATCCTGTCACATTTGGATTCACACAGAAAATGAAACCTTTAACCTCTCATTTTAACTTATCCTTAAAGTACTTCCACTATGGGATGATGATTCAAAGTGATGAGCTTTTATCTTTGTGTGTGTGTGTCACAGGGAGCCACTAACGACAGCCTGCACCCGCAGTGTGCTTTGGTGCTAAAGTTCTGAGGCGATTCATGGACATAAGGCAGGTCCAGGCCCTCTGGTGTCCCTCTGGAAGAAGGACACTCAGCAGGGAGCAAAGATGGCTTACGACAGCCAGATCAGCAATCAGAGCAAATTTACACCCACTTCAACCCCAGTATCTCACCTTAATGTAACCCAAAGTAAATGATTTGTAAATTTGTTTTATACCTCATTTTTAGTTTT
Source organism: Diplotaxodon limnothrissa (assembly GCF_057381915.1). NCBI lineage: Eukaryota > Metazoa > Chordata > Actinopteri > Cichliformes > Cichlidae > Diplotaxodon > Diplotaxodon limnothrissa. Next base: position 33,923,923 of record NC_140617.1, on the reverse strand, counting down.
TTTCTACTGTATTTTTGTATTGCTTGAGATTTTTGTTTTTCTGTTGAATAAAGGTGCAGAACAATGAAATCCAATGTTAAAATGCATGGTTGTAGTTTTTGGGGGTTTAATTGTACTTTAAAGCCAAAGAAGAATAATTTGAAGCTTTTCCTTTTGGGAAAACTAACATCAAGCTGTTGGTTTTTTTTTAAATATATCAACAAATAACATTGGCCATTAAGTTGAGAAGTTACAGATGCACTCATAGTGGTCTCTGGTTAACAACAAGAACAACTGCACATTAAAGGTGCAGTCTGGCTTTTTGGGGAATACTTTTTGGGAATAATACTGCACTCACATCTGTGAGCTAAATACACAGACTAAGAAAAAACTGGATATATGGACAAAAGTCCTTGCCACACATTACACTTAAAGGAGTTGCTCAACCATGGAAACCCATGCCATGAAGTTCCTAGCACACAGCTTTTTGTGCTGATGTTAATGACAGAGCAGGTTCGAAACTCAGCGGTAACTGAGTTAGCAGATTTTGGCGACTTTTGCGCACTTCGTGTCGCAGCACTTTATGTGGTTTGATAATGTGTCCAAATTGTAATAAAGCTAGTTCTGCCCATAAAATGCTAGCATTATGCTAATGTCTGTTAAAGATTTACATCAGAAAATGCTTGATTGATGTTAGACTTTAGGTACACTTTAGAAGTTGGTTGTTGGTGACTGTTATTAGGAGACATTGTCTGGCTACTGCTCCACCGAGCCCCTTTCATTCTGGACTGTCTTGTAAACCGTCTGTAAGAAATAACAGTTAAGAGAATAAGAGCTCTGAGACATACGCATAGAAAAATCTGCGTTTTCAAAAATACCCAGGTACATGGGGACATAGCCTCAGTGGGTAAAGTCACAGTGGCTACTTTCTTCTTTTATATACAGTATATGCTTAAACATAAAGCCACAGTCAGAAGAAGACTGGTTTACCATCACTGAACAAGTGGAAGCAAGGATAAAATACAGCACCTAACACTAAAGATTAAAGATGACTTGATTCTTTTATTTCAGCAAAGTAAAATGTAAGAACATCTTTTTCCCCAAATGTATCGATACCTGCCAAGGAATCATGATAGTTGTAACCCTTGTCACTGATACTGTTGTATGCTTACCAGTTTTTGTAATCCGATTACTATAATCGGAGTATGTTTCTCCAGCCTCCCCCATCCAATTAGCCCTACTATATATAGCTGCACTACTAATTGTATTTTACACAAATGACATTTTTTTTAGCAAATACTTTTTCTTCTTCTACTTTTACATTTTTTCATAAGGTGTGATATTTATAAAATAAAATGTGACTTGTTACAGGAGATGCTTTTTGAACATTTGTCTGATTCACCACAGAAGTGCAGGAGTCAAACTGTGTGCAGCTGGATTTATATATTTTCCCCTCCCACCTGAAAATAACAATTTCTGTCCATCTGCAAAGAATATTTCATCAGAAACACCAGAAACAAATATAACAGTCAGTTTGAATATTGCAGAAGAAAAGATGCAGTTTCAGAACCTTTAAACTTTGTTACTGGATAATTAATGGAAACCATTTTTTTTATTATTATTATTTATACATTATTAAGTTTTAAGAACTTATCCAGGCTGTCCACACATGAACACTTGGGTCTTTTATTTATGAGATTCCCAATTTAAACAGTCCGATCTCATGCAACAACGGAAAAAAAAAAAATCAACAAAAATTCTTTGATGTCCTTTAACCAAACAAAAGGTTTTTCCTCTCAAAAATCAAATCAGGTTCAGTCCCTCACTCCCTTTGCGGTCCGTCACCGTCCTCGCTCTCATCTGCCAACCTTGCCCAGCCGGTGGTCTGTCTTGGGGTCGGCTATGATGGCCTGAACAGCTACGATGGCCTCGTTGATCTTGGTTTGCAGCTCCCTCAGCTCCTCAATGTGCAGCAGGCGCAGGATCTGAGCCGCTTCGTTTAGAGTTGCATCTGAGGAGAAAAGACAGAAGTTTTACCAAAAGCTGACCAATACTTTAAGAGAAGCAATTCTTATGAACTGTGGGCAGACCGATCGTCATAGCATTTGCTCATCGGCTTTCAGCCTTTCTGCTGAAAAAATTCTTTAAATAAATAACTCACCTCCAGTGTCAAAACCCAAGATGTGCTTGTCTAAAGCTACTGGAACACCCTGTAGGAAAAAAGAAAATATAGCTGGTTGAGTTTTGTCAGTAACGCCGCTGAAATCATGGCTCTAGACTTGCAGCAGTCTATACACAGACATATGATTTTTGATGCATATTATGCACATGTGTCTTTAGTTTACCTCTCTATTGTTGCTGGCTTTAGCAATGGCTTCTGGAGAAAGTCTCTCTTGGATCAAAATACGAATGGCCTGGCAGTTGCAAAGAAAAACAAGAAAAACTCTTCTTAATGATTTGAGATCATTCTAATACATAAGACTTACATTAAAAAACAAAAAAAACCATTCCCTTAATATGGTTAACAGGATTACTTTCTATTGCGAGTGGCAAGTGAGAGTGCAAAATTTCTATTCTGCATTTTTTGAGTGCCAACTATTATCTCCGTGTTATCAGTCTGACCATTACCCTGCATTAAAAGAACGACTCAGGGCTGCCGGCTCACATGGAAAGCATTAAATCATTTTAAGGGCTTTTATTGTGAAGCAAACGCAAACTTCGCCTTCCTCTGTGCCCAGGTAAGCTTTGCTACAGTATTAAAGAGCCCTTTAGTGCGCTCTCACCTTAAGCATAACCAGGTAGTCGTCATGCCGCTGTATCTTGAGGATGTTGGACAAAGCTGTTACTCCTGCTTTGAAATCTGGAGAATTACCTGAAACAAACAAACAAACAAACAAACAAACAAACAAACAAACAAACAAACAAACAAACAAACAAACACACACACACACTTTAACTTTTATCCTGCAAAGATTTAAAGGAGGGAAAGAAGAAAGAATGCCAGGACAGAGGAAGCTCAAATCCAAGTTTTACTTACTGTCGAGGTTAACCAGAGGGTCCATGGCTTTATTGCTGTTACTGGAAGCTGCCAGGGGCTGACAGTTTTTGTACTTCTCCACTGTGAAGAGACACACAAAACACGTCACCGATGAACAGACTGACTTGCACTACATTAACAGGGGAGTAGAAGAGTAACAATTTGTTCTTCTTATTCTGCAGTAAAAGTAGACATATGATCTGGCACTTAGCAAAAAGTATTCCTTTTGTAATGTCTCCATCTCCTGGTCATCGGTGGCATTTCAACTAGTGACACAGGCTAACATAACCCTAACCCTAGGGAACTGACTGGCCAGTAGGTGGCAATTTTGTGCACATTATCCCTTATCCTAACCATAACCTACTAAAAGTCCGATTAGGAGTGTGGCACACAACCGTGTTGATGTGAACCCCCTCTGCAAACCTGTAAATCCAAGTTAACCCTCAGGTTTCCCCAATAAACCTCTGCTCTGTAGCACAGCTCTCTACGTACTGCATTCAATTCAGTTTTATTGATATAGCACCAAATCACAACAACAGACACCTCAAGGCACTTTATATTATAAGGCAAAGACTCTACAATAATACAGAGAGAAAACCCCGACAATCACATGACCAACTTTAAGAGAACACTTGGAAAACAGCAGGAAGGAAAAACTCCCTTACTGTAGCTACTTGCACTTTTGCACTTGATGGTGGTCCCCTCCAGTCTGGTTCTGCCAGGAGTCTTTTTTTTTTTTTTTTTTTTTTTAAGGGATTCTTGCGCTATACAAGTAAATGTGACCCAAATGAAACCCCTTACCATTGTCTCCATATTCATACCGCACAGCAAGGCCCAGTAACCAATCTACAGCCTCCTTCCTCTCATCGACTTCAAATGGACAGTTCACATCCTGTAGGTACTGCACACAGGTAAAGAAAACTCAAACACAACTCACCGTGCTCCTCATATTATATCAGAAATGCAGTGTTATGTTAGTAATACCCATTAATAACAGCAGTGATTACTTTCAGATGATCCAGCAGTCTTACCTTTTGGTAGGCTTTGGGCCACTCTGAGCTGGGGATGTTTCTCAGGTTGCCTCGGTCTTCGATTTTATAATGTCGAATCTTCTGGTCCTCCAGCCACACAATGCAGTTCCTAAACTGTGTCTCATCTGAGAAGAAATTAGACAATACCGATAACAACACATCAGCAGCTACACATGGCAAGTAAGTGAAGGAGTGAATAAATAAAACTGAGGTTCCAAGACCATATCTGCTGAATCACTCACTACAGGACGCAAACAATTTACTTTGGCACCAGGGAGTAGCCAGCGTTTGAACTTACTGGTATGACTGTGCTAAACTGGTATCTACAGCCTACCTACTAATGAAGCCCGAGTGTGTGTTTATTGCGTGTAAAATGCAAACAACCTATAGTCAAAACTAGTTAAAATTATTAAAAGTGTCGAGCATAAGCACCTTGTACATTGCTTTTTTTCATAAATATACACGTTTGTCTCATACTGAACATACATGTTCTACGTTATTAATCTGGCAGCTCTCTGTCTCCATACAGACAAGACACGTTAGCCGGCTCCACGTTCAACTCAACTGACCAACCGAACTGCTCTTTCATAAGTTTATTCTTACCTGTGCAGTCAAAGCCGTCGGGGTTGTGATAATCCAGAGCGCCCAGTTTTCTCCGAAACATTTCACCCCGTGTTTAATACGGAAACCAAATAGTTTCTTTAGCTAACAGTCGCTTGGATTTTCTGCTAGCCTTCAGTATGTAGCTTCGCGCATGCGCTGACGGAGAGCGTACAACTTCCTCTTATAGGTATCAAAATAAAACTTTTCCCACACTGACTACCGCCGTTAGACATTAACAAGAGTAAAATTGCAGGTGCAAGTGTTGCATTTTGAGGAGAAATTTATTTTGAGCGAAGAAAAGCTAAATTTGAGTGAACAAAATTCATTGCTGTGTGCAAAAAAATGTATTTCAGTGTTTACTATTATCCACACACACACACACAGCCCCCTCTCACTCAGTTTTTGCATTTGCGCTGGCTTGCAATGTGTTGCTTGTGCTCTCAACATTTCTGCCCGTGCACATTCAACTCTTTCTGTACACCATTATAGTTGTGCCACAAAACCAGCCAATCACAGACTTGGATGCAAAAAAATCTGATTGGCTGTTTTGGTCTATAAGGCTGAACTGACAAAAAAATCTGCCGACTACACCACCAGGTATTATAGGAAAAACCATAAAGCCTTTGAATTAAAACAAACGCTGTTGTGAAAGTGATGTACACTGTCTTGTTGGTATATATGTATGATTTGTATCACCTTCATGTTTCCCTCTCACCACATATCCAAACCGATATCATGACCAGCAGTTTTTACAGCTGTGGCTCCAGCAAACATCAGCTGATACTAGAAAGTAATATTAAATAAATTCTAACAACAGCTTATAAAGCTTGCTGCTGTTGTTTAAAAAAAAAATCAATAAGGCTCTGACTTGTATTATGAGTCTGTGGTCTGGGAGAGAGTCCTGTAACTCTCTGTCTGCAAAATACAGTAAATAATGACCACTGTTGGGCAATTAATTATATAGTTACTTCTTCAAAAAAGTAACTGAGCTATGCAAACAACAAAGTTTTTGCAGCTGTTTACCTAAAAATGCAGCCAAGGCATTTTTTTAAATAAGCATTTCAAACTATTTACAGAACAATCAGGTGTTCTGCATCAAATTTGATGCCACAGAAATTATTTGTGCCACTCCAAAAAATAATTTCTGTCCACTATGAGATAAAGGAGAACAACAGCCTGATACCTGCAGGCCTGACAGCAGGAGATGTATCACTGCCGTAACATTAAGTAGTCGCCTCATTGTTCTGACACACACAACAAAACTATTGACTACACTACACACTAACTACACAAAACTTGCGCTAAACGTCGCAAATCTCTCACATCTCAAAACACCGCCGTCACTCCTAAAACTTCCCCCTTCCTAAACAACTAAATGCCATATCATTTTTTGATTGGTCGACATGGTACTTTTTTCGTTTTTGGTTTTGCTCACAGGCAGAGAGTGCTTTCGAGCGTTTCTTCCCGCAGTAAATATAAACAACGATAGTATTCAGGAAGAAAACCAAACATTGCATATATTTTTATCATAACTCTGGTTTTACGTGGCCTATCAACACAATTTAAAAACTGGTATAAAGTCCACACTTTTTCCGTCAATTGTTCCGTCTGTCCTGCTCACATCTCCAATGGTTGTGTCGGCACATAAGGACGCTGTTATAACCTGTCAACGACGTTGATTAGCTGCGTATATACGAATGTGAATCGCATTATTGGCTGGACTATGGGATAAGGTAGCATCGTTCTAATCCCATACGGGAGCAGACAGTCACTTACTAACACTGCAAAACAGAATTGTTAAAGTTTTAATTTCAATTTCAATTCAGGTTAGATTTTTTTTCTGTGCCAGCAGTGCGCAATTGTGCACGCGCGCAGTTTAGAGGGAACATTGATGGCAACCATGTTTTTCTCATTGATCTTTAACTATAGATTTGCATTCAAAAGAAAAGAACATTTTGATCAAGCTGTTCTTGCCTTACATGTAGCTTGGACTCATTTGACATTGGTGATTTGTGGGTACTGTGAATATTGAATATTAACTTTTTTTTTTCACTTAATTTGTAATATTTATTCATGTTTTTAATTAAAATGCAATTCAGTTAATTTTAATATTATAGCTTACAAATACAAAGGTAGCGAAATAATGTGCACTCAGTAAATGGCTACATTTCCAATCCTGGAAATTAATACAGCATTCAAGGAAGAGGCGAGCTCCCTGCTTCACTTCTGTTTCTTTGCTAGTTTAACAAGTTCAATAATCACCTCACAGTGACACAGAAAAAACTATTCAGACTTTGGAAAAAAAGGGACAATTTTATTACAGATCACATTCTAAAAAAAACTGAGTCAAAATCATCCCAAGATGATGAAAATAAGACAAAATACAGAAGGTGTAGGTTTGTGCATGTGTATTTTCAGAATGGCCTCATGCGTGTGCCAAGGGGCGGTGCTCTGTTGGGTGGTGTGATGGCTATATCCAGATAGTCTCCAATCTGGAAGCGCTGAGACTGCAGTGTCATTGAGTCATCTGCACCTTTTCTGCCAGACACAGTACTGCCAATCTCTTTCAACCTGAAGGAGGTGGGAGAAGAGAGGTTATTAAAGATGCAATATACATAGATCACCACATTCTTTAGCTGCGTGAATCCAAAGAGCGCAGTCTTTGGTGTGATACTCACTTGTACATCTTCCCTCTGGGATCAGGGTAGACAATGGCAAAGCTAAAGTAGGTGCCCTTTTTCCTGGCCTCTGGATATACCTCCTTCACCAAGCTGGTCAACTCTTTTAGTGTAGCATCCATCCTGAAACACATAAACACAATCAGAGACCAGCTCCAGTGTCCTTATTCAAAAAGAAAACAAACCGAAAAACGACACCCTTAGCTCCTTAACTTTTTCACAATATTGTTTTTGTCTGTGGGAAAAATCCACCGTATATGAAAAGAGAGCCAGAGACAGGTGGGATATGACACAGAGAAAACAAACTGGACGACTCATGCGAACTATAGCTCTAACTTAAAAAATTAAAGGGCCTGCAAATGTTTTTATTTAGTCCTCTTTAAACTATTTAGCCGATGTGCTCCCAATTATGTTAACCATGACTGCCAAATCAATCAACGTCCTCTGTCACCACAGCAACAATGCTATCACTGATCAGCGATGCTACAGGGAGATGGCCAGGAGCACTGATTTGAGAAAATTATCCAACCCCGAGAGCATTATAACACTATGTTTCTGTTGTTTTACAAACTCAGCTTAAAACACTGGCAAATCCTTGACTCCGGCCAAAACACCCACACTCACAAAAAAACCAACCAACCACCCAAACAAAAAACAAAAACCAGTGACACATCTGTGATCTTACCAAGTGTATATCTGCAGTTCGCTGGAAGGAACATTTCCTCGAGCAAATTCATCGACTCTGTGGTGTCTCCCACTGTTGGTGGTGAAGACTCGCAGCAGAAGGGGGCAGGTCTGCAGCAAAGAAACATAATAATAATATTACTGAACAAATTCAGTTTACAATGGAAGAAACACAATGAAAACATTTGATTCATAAGAGATATAAAAAAATATTGATTTCAAATAATTCAGGTGTGTATTCTCTGTTATTTTTTAAATGACTACTAAGAAACCCTGCACAAAATAACAGAACCTGATACTAGAGCAGGGCGATATGACCAAAAATATTTATCACGATATATATTTGAAAATTTGCGATAACGATATAACTGACGATATAATTGACATTAGACAAAATACTTTATGACTCCACAACTTCATTAGTGCACCCTCCCCCAAAAAAAACATCAATATATTTTCACTTAAACAAGCAGCTGTTTTTATGTGCATTAAAAGTTATATAAAAATGTAACAGTGCAAATTCCTTGCTGACAGTTTAACCAAAAGGCATTTCCAGTGGAAATTGGCCGACAGATCCTCAGCATAACCATGTATAATATCTACAAAACTTAAAAAGAGGTTATACACACACAATACGGTAATATTATGTTGAAGCACAGTACGTATCACTCCTCGAGGCGCCTGCCTACGATAACCGTAATGCTCCGACAATCCATCAAGCGGTGCGGGTTCGTAGCTTAGCAAAGTCGTACTAAAACATTTGACAGATTTTCGAGCGCCGTGTACCACAGAAAATCGTTTCGAGGTCAGTAAACACAACCAGAATTCATACATAAGGCACACGGGATTATAAGGGGCACGGTCGATTTTTCAGAAAATCAAAGGACTGATTTTAAGTGTGCCGCAAAAACACGGTTCATCCGTTTCATTCAACGATCCGCTTTCGCCCTACTCATTCTTATTTTTTACTTTGTCAGAGCACTAAACACTCCAGAGACTGCAGCTGAAAGAACAAGGTACAAATTGTTTTACAGTTGTAATGCACTAGCATGGCCAAGGCAGCTCCTTTCATGTGAGCATAATGTAGTCTGACTGGAAAAATCTGGGTTTACTTTCCAGTTGACAGAAAGACTGTATAAACTCTCACTACCAATGTCACAGTAAGTGAAGCCAGTTAATGGAAATGTGGTCAAAATTATTTTACGGCAAGATTAAATTAAGTGAAAGTTTTGTTTGCTTTGACTTCCATCTCATTATTCTGCATTGAAAGATGTAAGATCTACTTCCCAATCTCAATCAAGAAAGCAAGCAAAGGGAATCTATGGTGATCGCCTCGATCACCATAGATTCCCTTTGCTTGCCTCACAGGCTTATTTACAATTCAATCACAGTAGTAAGATCAATGCGTTTTCATTTTGTCTGGTGCAAACAAACTGTTCTAAAGATATGTAAGAGACGCATTAGAGTAGGGCTGGGCCATATCATACCGTTCACGGTAATACGGGTATAATGTTGGGCAACGATAAGAAAATGAAATATGGTGATAGAATTTGGGTCGTACGCAGGAGCCTCGCGGAGTAATATGTACTGTGCTTCAACATAATATTACCATATTGTGTGTGTATAAGCTCTTTTTAAGTTATGTAGATATTACACATGGTTATGCTGAGGATCTGTCGGCCAATTTCCACTGGAAATACCTTTTGGTTAAACTGCCAGCAAGGAATTTGCACTGTTACATTTTTATATAACTTTTAATGCACATTAATAAAAAATAAAAATAAAACAAACCCAGCTGCTTATTTAAGTGAAAATACATTGATTTTTTTTGTTTTGCACTAATAAAGTTGTAAAGTATTTTGTCTCGTGTCAATTATATCATCAGTTATATTGTTATCGCAAATTTTCAAATGTATATCGCGATAAATACTTTTGGTCATATCGCCCTGCTCTACATTAGAGCCTTCACATTTTACTGACCGATTTATTTTACGCACTTCACAATGTTTCCCTTATTGCTAATTTCTGAACTTTTGCGTACAAATCTAACTTTAAACTGCAGCGCTATTTTATTTGTTTACTCAAAATGCCACAAAAGTAAACTCATAGTAAGACATCACTGAAGTTCTTTAACGCTAAATCTAACAGGACAACTGAGCTAAATTAAGTGATAAATGCTTTTTCTTGCAATTGCCTACAGGCACATTTCAAAACGCCAGGATTTCGATAAAGACCTTAAAGGTATTCTAGCTTTAAAAAAGGAAAGAAATGCCTCGTGCTTTTGCCAGCTGTGAATTACGATTCAATAACAGCTTTGCTTTTTTAATTTAATTTAATTTTTTTTCTTACTATTTTACGACGTAAACACTAAGCAAACAGTTACTAATCAGCTGCAAAATTATATTAGGTTATATGCAACGAAAAAAACTGCATAAATCATATGCAACAGTGCCGCTGGATGCTATCGAACTGATTATTAGCTAACTAGCACACTTTGTATCCAAACTGGCGACTCTCTGAGCATTAACGCTGCATATCCTGAAAACAAAGCGCAAATGCAGCTTTATCTATTCTTACCCCTAAAACTGCGACAGTTCTGAGCAAACATCAGGCAGTCTGCATCAAACTGACCAGTTAGCTTTCAGGGCTAACTCAGAGCTAATAACAAAAACAGCACGCGAATCAAAATCCGCTGGTTACCTTTTCCCTGTCAATTGGCTTCTCTGGTTCTTTCTTTATTTCCTCCTGTGTGATCCTCGATTCAAGTGCCATTGCTACTTTTTAAATAATTTACTGCTTCAGTTAGGTGACTTGTGCCTCCGTGTTGGATATTTCAGCCAGGCTGCAGCCAAAAATGAGGCGGATAGCATGTAGTTTCCGTTTCCCGTGTGCTTTCGTCCACCGCAGAATAAGTTACTGCCACCTTCTGGTCAGGGACGGCTCCAGATTTTCTTTCACAGGGGCGGCTGTATGGAGGGCCATTAAAAATATTGGGGTGGCACACCAAAAAGAGAATTAGCGGTTTTATTATGTTGTTGTCAAATATAAGTTATATAAGAGAGAAAGAAAAGAATTATATGCCTTGTTAATTTCCTGCTATTAAAGTTAATATCACTGAAAATAGGTACATATGAAAGCAAATAAGATTTTGAAATCTGAATTCGCTCTCTCAGTATGGAGTGGGGGTGGCCAGTGCACCCCTGTCTGAAACACCTGTAGTAGCCTTTCAGATGATGTTACTGAAGGGGGGTAAATGCTCATCCTGCAGCACTTGTACAGACTTCCACAGAGTGGCTGATCTGAGATCAGGCAGCCAAGTCCACCTACAGATGTGAAACCTGCTATTCAGTCACATGCTGCTCTCCCCCTCACTCATTACATGGTGTGAGGGTGAGCGTGTGTAGATTTCTGGGTAACATATATGTGAGCGTTGTACAGTGCGTCTTTGTACAGTATGTATGTGTGTGTGTTTGTGCAGTGTGTGTATCCTAACAGTGCCTCTCTCTGTTCTCCTGCAGTTGTGGCTGATCAGGAGCTACTCTAACAATCAGCTCTATTTTACCTCTCTCTTTTTCTTTCCACCCATTCACTGTGTGTGTGTGCGTGTCTTTGAGCCCCCCCACCATCACCACTGCATCACCACCTCCTCTCATCAGAATGGGCAGCCAATCTGCCAGCTTTCACCCCTCTGTTTTCACCCTGTGCTGACTGAGAGATCAAACAGTGGCTCTTTGAGTCGGGCCCTGACACTGATACTCATTCATTGATATGCATCAAGAATAAGTGGCGCTGTTATTCCCCTAATGACTCCATTACAATCACTAACGCCCTCTCTGTCTCAGCTCGTGTCTCCTCATCATGCTGGGTCATGTTACGTGTAGTTATGCACATGAGATTCCAGCCAGGACGTCTGCAATTCTGCACGGGGACGCTTCTGCTTCATTCGTCAACTTTTAACAAGCTGGCAGCTTTTTGTTTGCAAAATATTTGTTTCACAGTTTATATCCGCACCACTCAAACTGCAGCACAGAATGCAGAACTAGTTAGAGCTTCCTCAATAGTCTTCATTTCTGAGCATCCTTATTGTAAACTGAGGAAGTTGTGCTTTATCCTCCCACACGTTGACAAACAGTGGGAAAGGCTCATCGGTCACAGCCATCAGCAACACACAGAGCTGCTCTGTCCTGCAGGGTGACTGTTGCCAAGTCCTGGTTTGGACCTGAAAAATCATCTGACTCTACCTGTTTCAGCTTACAGCCACAAACAGATCGCGCGCACACATTAAACCCCAGCGCAGCTTTGCTTCTTTCTGCTCTCTGACTTCCACACTGCAGAGGAGGTGCAGTGGATGGTCATCCAAACCAAGTTTATTTAGTTGGGAAAATCCAGTATGTCAAAGAAAAGGCAACATGACTAGTCCCACTCATCTTGCACATGAAACTGAGCTCTTCTCTAAAGAGCACTAACCAGCCTGTGAAACATTAAAAAGTGGAAAATTTCTATGAAACTTTACTGGAAGCAAACCTTTCTTGCATTCCCTTTGTTCTTTTACTTCCTGCCAAGGTTATCTTTTTTTCCCTCTTTAGCAATTGCCTGCTCTGTGTTAGGGTACCTGGGTCGTTGACCCAGTGGTTTCAGTTTTGTACCTTTTATTTGTGTTCTCATCTTAGTTTATTATTGTGAAGGTCTTGGTTTCTGTTTTGCATTTCTATTTTCCCAAGTTCTTCTTGGTGTGTGATTATGTAGTTCTTAAGTTTTGGTTTCCATACTCCCTCTATTCTGTGTCCAGTCAGTCCATGTCTCTGTTCCCTCTGTTGCAGTGCCTGCTTGTGAGTCTGTGTCTGTAAGTTCAGTCTGTAGTTCCTGTTTTACTTTGAAAGTCTGTCTCATGTTATCTGGTTTTGCTTCCTTTGTCTTGTCAGCCCAGATTTGCCTCAGCTGTGTTTCCCTACTGTCTCTCATTCCCTGATGCTTAAAAATCTTTGTCTTTGTCATGTACAGGGTGGGCCATTTATATGGATACACCGTAATAACATGGGAATGGTTGGTGATATCAAAGTCCTGTTTGTGGCACATTAGCATATGTGAGGGGGTAAACTCCTCAAGATGGGTGGTGACCATGGTGGCCATTTAGAAGTCGGCCATCTTGGATAGAACTTTTGTTTTTTCAATAGGAAGAGGGCCATGTGACACATCAAACTTATTGGGTAATGTCACAAGAAAAACAATAGTGTGCTTGGTTTCAATGTAACTTTATTCTTTCATGAGTTATTTACAAGTTTCTGACCACTTATAAAACGTGTTAAATGTGCTGCCCATTGTGTTGGATTGTCAATGCAACCCTCTTCTCCCACTCTTCACACACTGATAGCAACACCGCAGGAGAAATGCCAGCACAGGCATCCAGTATCCGTAGTTTCAGGTGCTGCACATCTCGTATCTTCACACCATAGACAATTGCCTTCAGATAAAAGTCTAAGGGGATCAGATCGGGAGACCTTGGGGGCCGTTCAACTGGCCCACGACGACCAATCCACTTTCCAGGAAACTGTTCATCTAGGAATGCTCGGACCTGGCACCCATAATGTGGTGGTGCACCATCTTGCTGGAAAAACTCAGGGAACGTGCCAGCTTCAGTGCATAAAGAGGGAAACACATCATCATGTAGCAATTTCAAATATCCAGTGGCCTTGAGGTTTCCACTGATGAAGAATGGACTATCGTTGTACCCCATATACCACACCAAACCATCACTTTTGTTGTTCCAACAGTCTTGGAGGGATCCATCCAATGTGGGTCAGTGTCAGACCAATAGCGGTGGTTTTGTTTGTTAACTTCACCATTCACAATAAAGTTTGCCTCATCACTGAACAAAATCTTCAGCATGAACTGAGGGTCTTGCTGAATGAAGCTAGGACAGCCACTGATGTTTCTTCATTAGTGACAGTTTTCTTGCGTCCATATTTTGGCAAATCCAACACTGAACCAGTTTCACGAAAGCATGGGAGATGGGTGGTCTCGTAGGGTGTCTTGCAGTCTACTGCAATGACCCGGTTACTGCGTTCACCAGATATCAACACAATTTAGATCCGCTCCACACGTGTTAACCTCTTCGACATGTCAATGGCTGTGAACAAAGAGAAACTTGTAAATAACTCATGAAAGAATAAAGTTACGTTGAAACCAAGCACACCATTGTTTTTCTTGTGACATTACCCATAAGTTTGATGTGTCCCATGGCCCTCTTCCTATTGAAAAAAACAAAAGTTGTATCCAAGATGGCCGACTTCTAAATGGCCACCATGGTCACCACCCATCTTGAGGAGTTTGCCCCCCTCACATATACTAATGTGCCACAAACAGGACTTTAATATCACCAACCATTCCCATGTTATTACGGTGTATCCATATAAATGACCCACCCTGTAAATTACAATAACAGGCTATGATCAGTTAAATATGTAACAATATGAATATCCTTGCACAATGTTCCTAAATAAGGTTTTTGTTGAAAACAATATAAGGTTGTGATCAAAAACATTTTAAATTTGACATTGATTCCTAAACAAAAAAAATGATTTTACTAAGTAATGAAATTAATGCGTTATATCCACATAAAAATATTTCAAAATTATGTCAAGCCTTTTAAAATGGGTTTTAACAGAGCAAATAACAAAACTCTCAGAGTGCTTCTTGTCACAATCCAGAGTTTTTCTTGTTGCTACATTTCTGCTAAAAATATTATCTGTATTTCTCCTCTCTGTTATCTCTTCCTCCTAAAATGCACAATCTGCGCTGTGTTGTTTTATTTTGAAAGTCATCACAGGAAGCTATCAGACATCATCCTGTCTCACTTCACACTGAGAGGCACATCTTTGATTTCATGCAAAGAAAGCAGGAGCTGCAGGTTTGTGTTTTAGTTTCTTAGACTGAGATTTTCTTTTAAATGTGACTGATGCAACAACAGGCTGTGTGTGTGTGTGTGTGTGTGTGTGTGTGTGTGTGTGTGTGTGTGTGTGTGCGCGCTTTCATACTGAAAAGGATCATGTGGAATACTTTCATGGAGACATCCTGACACTGAAGACACAAGGTAAGAAAACAACAAAGACAAAACAAAAGTTAATCTTAATTCATTTTGGTAAAAGTTGCTTCCAGTTTTTATCAGAATTTCTGTTTTTACTTTACGACAAAACATCTCCAGCTAGAAACAAACCTCTAAATAAGCATGACATGTGAAGTATATCCCAGGTTCTTTCAGTGCAAGTACACATCATCTAAAAAATATGAATGAACCAATCAGTGACCGAGTGTGAACAGTGAAGCTCAGTGAGAACCGCAGCAGTGTGCTTGTACAGTGTGTTTCAGTGTGCTTTTAGATGAGTGGGCTCGGTTCAGTACAGTCCACAGTGGGCAGAGAGGTTCATCAGTTCACATGAATGCTGGCAGTGGACCTTCTCCCCTCCTCCTCTCACTTTCATTCCTTTTCATCCCGTCCTCTTTCAAACTCGTCTTTTGTTCAGCGACGGTCTCTGCTTTCATCGTTTGCCACTGACTTCCTTGTAAATCTGAAATCTGAAATCGGTGTCCATGTGTCAGACGTGTAGAGGCTGTAAAAGTAGCAGATAAACACGACCGTGTAATGACAAGAAATGCAAACGAGTATGCTGATGAATCCCTGTTCTGTAGTGCAAGCATTCCCATTCCCTTGTCACTGTCCTTTCCCCCAGGATGTCTTGGCCCGCTCTGTACACTCAGTTGGTCGGGGCGAACCGTCATGCCACCAGCCTGGGTAAAATCTGGCTCTCTGTGCTTTTTATTTTCCGGGTCATGGTGCTGGTTGTTGCCGCGGAGAGCGTCTGGGGGGACGAGCAGTCTGACTTCACCTGTAACACATTGCAGGTAGGACGTGTCCATTTTTACATCCGATCCACACATGGGATGTAAGTTATAATGACACTTATTTGTTAAAATAAGATTTGGGTTTTATTGTCTGAGCTTGAATTCTGCAGCTCAAAGAATCATTCTCTCACCCCTAGTTCTCGAAGAATACAGAATCTACTCTTCTCACTGGTTTTAATAGATGGCTTCTCTCCACTGGTTTCCTGTCTAAGAACTGACTTCAAAGTTATACTGTAAAGTTTTATACTACATAAAGTATTAATAATCTAAAAAGTAGTCACTATCTATCACCACTTAATATTTTTATTGTGCTTTTATTGTGTCGGGCGCCACTCCTGTCAGCCAGGAAACGGAGACTCTGTGACAAGTTTAAACGACAGCTGAGTGATGGCATGGACCGCAGTATCAGAGGAGTGTTTCGAGCTCTTTGTTGAATTGGTGCCACGAAGAATTAAGACAGTTCTGAAGGCAAAAACAGGTTCATCCCTAACCCTAACCCTAACCCTGTTTCCGGTGTCCTATTCGCGCCTTGTTTACGGTCCAAAACAAGTTAAGCAAGTGAATGAATCAAGCGGCGATTTACATTTCTCTAGATGTCTTGGGCATTTACCCAATATATCTGTAAATGATGTTCATCGACTTGTTGATATTTTTCCCCCGCGCCTCAGAGCAAAAGAGAAAAGGGATTCAAATGTTATATTTCTCAGCTGTCCCTCGTTTATCGTGGGTGTTATGTTCTAAAAAATAACCGGCGATAGGTGAAATCAAGTAGCCAATTTTATGTTTTGAAGGTGCAAAACGTTTTGTGGACATTGTTGACATACAGTTCTGCACTTCAGAGTCACACTGCTAGCGATCGATGCAGCGATTCTGTACTGTACAGGAGAGACGTCACGGAGGAGATTGTCTGCAGCGATCAGGACGCAGGACACAATGTGATGTAAAAATAAGCATGCAAACTTGCACTAAAAAATCCGCGAAACAGCGAGGTGAAAGGTGAACGGGGTTATTAGCGAGGGACCACTGTAATTGTGAAGGTAAGTCACAACATACCCATCGTAAATACTAATGTATAGAAACCCTTACCAGCAATCGTTCATTTTTTGTGTGGCTTTTTTTCACGGTTTGTTGACATGCTGTGTAGGTGTGTACTTGACTAGCTGATATCGACATAACAGGGAAACATCTGGTTTGACTATTCTTCACCTGTAGTTTGAATGCTGAACATTTGCCTGTCTAAATCATAATAACTGTCACTATACAGAGATGTGCTTCTGAATGTGGACGATGTGTCTTCTGCTGCAGTAATGCAGTTCTGCTTGTGTTGAGTGATGTAAACAACTGATCAATCTAAACTCTTTAAACGTCAAAATTGATCATTAGATTTTTTATGACACAACAGTGGTGAGTGTTCCCACCTTCTGCTCTTTGTAACTTAACGCGATCTTTCCGTTTTTGAGTTTTGGACATGATTTTGGAGTATATCTTCGCAGTAGCGATTGACCGCAAAGTAAAGCTACCGGAAATGTACAACCCCACATCCGGTCTCAAACCAGGAAGTTAGCATTTTCTCGTACACAGGGTCTAGTAACTATACACTGATGTTGTCATAATTGTGACGATCATGGTTGGTTTGTTTTTCCCTCAGCCTGGCTGTGAAAACGTCTGCTATGATCAGTTCTTTCCTGTGTCCCACATCCGTCTCTGGTGTCTTCAGCTTGTCTTTGTCTCCACGCCAACACTCCTGGTTGCCATGTATGTGGCCTATCGTAACCACAGAGATAAGAGGAAGCTCCTTCAGGTGTGTGCATTGTTTTATTATGATTACGGCAAAGTCATCGTGATGACAGACAAAATGATGATGTCATTTGGGGCAGCTGTGACAGAGACCTAATTTGCCCCCAATGCATCAATCAGTGTGTGTAAGTTAATATTAGATAAAAAGGCACTTAGGCATGTATGAATGTGTGTGTTTGGGTGAATGAGACTTGTAGTAGAAAGCTCTTTGAGTGCTCAAATGATCTCATCCTGTGCGACAGAGTCCTGGTAGAGCTGGGTTTCTCAGTGCAAAGGGCCAAGATGAGGAGTTAGAGACTCTGAAAAAGCGGAGGCTCCCAATAGCTGGTGCCCTCTGGTGGACATATGCCTGCAGCCTGGTGTTCAGGCTGCTGTTTGAAGCAGGATTCATGTAAGATCAGTGCTTCCTTTTTCCGTCAGTCTCACATGGCTGTTTTGGTTTGATGGTACGATATCTGTGTCTCCAGGTATGCTCTGTATGTGGTGTACGATGGTTTCCAGATGCCACGGCTGGTGCAATGTGATCAATGGCCATGTCCTAACCTGGTGGACTGCTTCATCTCACGTCCAACTGAGAAAACCATCTTCACTGTTTTCATGGCCACTACCTCATCTATCTGCATGGTCCTTAACATGGCTGAACTTGTATATCTTGTCATCAAGGCTGTCTCTAGGTAATAGTATTAATCAGACAGTCAGGTGATTAATCAGCTGATTGACGCAATTCTTTTGTGCATTATTTTTGTTTTTAAGTTTTAAGCTGTGCATTCCATATGCACTTCTTTATATTATATATAATTTATTTATTTTTTCTTGTAGGGGTCTCTGTGATCAGAAGGAGAGGAAATTAGGCAGCAGAGAGAAGATGCGGATCAGGACTAACCAGAAGTCACTTGTTTCAACCTGATTTTGAAATGTAGCTAGAAGACGGAGGGTGGAGAAGAAACTGATAAAAACATTGTCATTTTAGAGATATAATGCATGTGTGAGAATCATAAATGTAAATACAACTCACAAATTGGACATTTTCAATGATAATCTATAGAAAATCAAGGGGTGGAGAGGATGTTAGCATCTTAAAACTATACTTTCATGTTAAATGAGGTTGTATGTAGATAAGCTGTTTAACAAATAAAAATATAAATACATCATGTGCATTTAACTACATGTGTTTAATGTTGAAGTCATTTTAAATACTTTTTATTTTGTTCAATGTCCAGAATCATGTTCTATAAATTGTTTGTAGAAAGAAAAAAATGGGGACAGCTACAATTTCCTATGAGTACAAAGCAAGCAGACCACAAGAAGGCAGTAATGTAAAGCAGCAGTCCCCAACCCCTGGGCCTTGTCCTGATTGAAAGGTCCTGATGAAAAGCCACTGATGTACAAATATTTACAAAAAGTTGTATTTTTCATAATAATTAATTGAATGCAAAAAGTCTCCAGATAACATTTAATCTTCTTTTCATTTGACTGGTTATGTAGTTTATTCTTATGATATTTATGATGTTTGTTTTTAAAGGAATGAAAAAGACAAACCCATGAATTCTTTTGTTCTGTAATGAGATACTGTACTCTGCTGACCCCTGCTGGTGAGCAAACAGGTCTGCAACAATTCCTTCCCCTACCCAGAGGGACTTTTTTTGGGTGACACAAAACTAAGTGATAACATAGGTGAATAGATGGTGTCACCCCATTCTTTGTAGTTGTTAAGAAGCAACAACAAAAAACTTGTTTTCTTTTACAGAAAAAGAAAAAACTTTGCAACATTTTGGAGTGAAAAAAGGTTTTTAAAAAAGATACAGTGACATTTATAATTTATTTGTCTCTGCCTGCATTCCTAAGACTGTGGATGTTATTTATCACTCTACTTTTCACATTTATTGCAGTCAACATTTATACTATGAATCACTTAATCTCACATGAATACTGAGGTAGTCTTTTCTGTTTAAAAGATGTGAAAATGGGCTATATGTCAGTGTTTAATTATAAGGCTGTCATTGGGTGGATAGAATTCATTTTATTGTACACTGGCGCTCTGGGCCATATTAAGCTTGGCCACACGGCTGACTATTGCTGCAAGATTTTCATGTCTGTACTAAGCTTGGGATAACTGATTTTAGTTTCTGTGTTTTCTGCTTCTGTTTATATTTTGTCTTTACATTTGTATTTTGTTGTGTTTAATTTCTGTTATCCTGTATCTTTTATTATTAAAACTTGATGGTGTTTAATGTGTCTATTCTTTTAAATTTCATTTAAAATATCATCTTTGTAACTGAATGTAATTTACTTGTAACTAAATGTCATGTATGTAATGTAACACTTTAACATGTAAATTCCTTTTGGGGGCTAAAAACTGTTGCAATATGAAGAACTTGTAGAAAGATGAGCTTACTTTTACACTTCAATTTTTGTCTGTTTTTTTCTGATTTCTCCATTTTTGACATCAGTAATCTTCCATATTGATGTTTATTTGTAATGACAGTAAAAAAGCTAGTAAGTTATTAGCTAATACCCAGAGGGTGTTTTACCTCATACTGCAACAAGGAACAATCCAAATATTTATTTTTCCCTTAACAGAAGTTGTTAAAGAAAATTTTTGTCTGGTCAGGAATGTGATAGTTGCGTTACACCACATATACACGCGCGCGCACTCAAACGCGCGCCTTCCCCTTACCACCCCCCTCCTGCGCCCCTTGCACGGGGACACCAATGTTTGACAGTGGCGGATGGCCTTGGCCACGCGGGACGCAGCCGCTGTGCTTCGCCTTCGCGGGACAGGTTCCACACGCGCCCTTTTTTTTAGACTAGACTAGCCTCGCGTATTCTTCTTTTCTTTTTCCCTCCTTTTTTGTTGTTAACTTTCTCTCTCTGTTACTCTGTGTATTGCTCTCTCTGTGTCTCTCTCCCTCCCTTCTCCCTTCTATCAATCTGCCCAATCTTCTCTTGGTTGCCCCGAGAACCTCCGTGGGACTAAAAGAAAAAAGAAGAGAAGAAACGCGGTAAGCAGGGTCACCGTAGAGTGATGCTGGAGGTTGAAGTGGGAGGGAAGAGGCATTATCATCTTTCCACCTGCTGGATTATCAGCACCTCTCATGATGCGTTCACATCCATGTGGGAAAGACGGCAGACAGGAAGCCACAAATCCAAACCAATATCGTCCAGGCTTAAATAATCTTTGGGAAAAAAGAATGCATTTTGTGGGGTCTTAGGCTAGATTTTGATACTTTAGTTAAAAAATAAGTTTTTTTTTTAAAAGAGCCATGGACAAGAAACTAATGGAAAACAGGCGGTAGGACTGTTTTTTTGTTTTTAAATAAATTTGAGGTCAACTGTAGGGAAGCTTACATTTTAGTTTTGATGGATATTTAAATGCAACCATTGCTAGTTGTTTATCTTTTGTATAGGAGACACACTGTCTAATGTTACCACGAAAGGAAGAACCTTCCTGTAGTTTTTCTGCTTGTTGGAATTGTACTGTGTGACTTGCTGTAGTAAATGGAGGAAATAAGTTGCTGCTCCTAACCAGCCAACCAGCTGCTGAATTGATTATTTCCATACTCTCTTTAGATGCTGTGTGCCATTCTATAAATCTTTGCACACTTTTAAAAAAAAAATTGTTTTGTACTTTTAGTATCTTAGGCAACTTTGGGCCCATTTATTCACTTGTGTGTACAGTTAGAAACTCTTTCCACATTTTTGGAATGGCACTTTTAGACATACATTTACATTTTTAATATATGTATCAAAAATATCTTTTCTTAAAAGCAAACTGCATTTAATCATCTTCAGTACTATTCCACACCATGTGAAACTAATTGCTTAAACACTGAGCACGGTCTTCTCAAGTTTCTGGATATACACTAAGGTAGTTGATTAACTGAGTAATGAACAGAATTGTCTTTTATTGTGACTGTGCATATTTTCGGATTTCGTTGTGCAAATGGCAGGCCAGGAGTTAACTGTTTGGGCTGTTTTAGCACAAAGACCTCTGATCCATCAAAAGCACACAGCAGCCAGAACAATATCCATCTGGCAGCTTCCCTATTGTCTGCCATGGCCGATGGTATTTCATCACGTCAACACATCATGTACATGTACACATACCACCGTTAGACTGGTGAATTAGTAGCCATTTGTCATTTGAGAATATGTTTCACGTGTAAGACATCTGAAAAGTCTTTGTTATTTATTTATTTGTGTTTCTAAGCAGTTTTTTAAGAACACAGTTAAATCAAGACCACGATATTTCCTTTCTGTCTATGGAGCTTCCGTTCTCTCTCTTTCTCTTTTTCTTTTACTCAGTTGACCTACCTCTCATCAGACACAAATTCCTGGATTTACATTTTATTTTGGAAGTAAGTTACACAGTATGCAGGAGTACAGAACACTGCTGAAACTTTAGAATGCGTGTATATGTTTGTGTGCGTTCATATCAGGGAATCCCAGGCAAACATTTGCCCCCATCAGCATTCCTGGGATGTGATGAGTCCGGCATTCAACAGCGACAACCTGTTATTCACTCACTTCACTTCTCACAGATGGCCAGCCATTGTCCACTAACCAGCCAGTCTCGCATCACACACACATACCAATGCAAGTACACACAAATTTGGCACATCCAAAAGCAAATGTATACCATGGAATAACTATCAAACAATCAGACACATGCAGTGCTACTGTGAGCATTGGATTGCACCAAAATGTCAGATGAAGAAAAAAGAGTGAAATTAAATCAAAGTAGTGATAAATGAGCGCTTTTAAACTGCAGCTACCAATTCTTAGTAGTACACTTTGTTCAGAGTACTTGACTGTTCCGGGTCCTCTGTGGAACCTCTTTCTCCTTTTTCATGTAATTCCACATGGAATCTATGAAGCTAAAACCTGGACTCTGTGAAGATCCAACACATTCTCATCCCAAAACGTAACATACCGACACTATGAGATAAGTTGTCGGTATGTTAAGCTTTCGGAGGCACGAGAACTGTTTGGAATGAATCTACACATCTGATCATGCATCGCTTTGGAAAACACTATCTGATATGGTTAAGGTTAGGGTTAAGGTTAGGGTTAGGGCTGGAATACACAGCTGGAATGTGTGTTACCTCCGCGAGCATCATTCTTTTGGATTCCATCCACAATCCGGAGCGTATCATAGGGATGCGGAAGGTTACCTTTGAGATGCCATGGGACGTGACAAATCGTAGTTATGCTACATGTTGGGAATGAGAATGCTCTGAAAGGTCATACCATTCGCTGCCGGACTCAATTTAGCTAGTTCTTTATGTCTTATGCTATGTTTCTGGGGTTTTCATCATGCTGCAGAATTAATTTTGAAGTTATCACTCTATAGACCTGTGTGATTGATAATTTAAAATATCTGAACTGTTTAAAAAATTTGGACAGTTCTTAGCACTGGTACTAATCCTAGCATCAGGTGAGGAGTAACAAGACCCTTTCCGATGCCATACTATAAGTATATGGCATCATTTGTACCTACTGTGCACTAAAATGTTTCTGGTTAAAAAAAAGATTCATATTGGCATCAGCATCAAAAAGCTCTGTATCCTTTTTTGTGTGATGTCTGTATGATGATGAGCCCAAAAAGCTAATACAAAGCATTTTGTGTCTTCCTTCCAGATATAGTTTTTGTTCTGATTTCTGGTCGATGGATTTATCACTGACAACACAACAATATTTTAGTAAGTCAGCTTAATTTGTCTTTTTTTTTTTCAAAACAATCCAACTTATTTGAAATTTTATTTTGAAGTCTTTTCTCTTCTTGATTTTAGCATTGAAGTTCGAAAGTAGTTATGCTTTCTGTGCTCAGTTGAAAAGAGCTTTTTGGGCAGCAGCCAAGTTTTTGTAAAATTTCACAGTGAAACACCAAGGTTTAAATGGTAAAAGAAGATATTTCTAGGTATTGTAAGGCAAGATACTGCTTGAGATGTTCATGCAGTTATTTTGTTGGTAAGTATTAACAGCACTCGTTTATATGAAGCAATATTTCAGAATATCAAAGAATTTTGTTTTTGATGATGATAGCCTTTATATTGTAAGGTCTTTACCTTATAATATAAAGCCCCTTGAGACAATTACTGTTGAGATATAAATAAAATTTAATTGTATTGAACTAAATATATGAATAACTGTGGCTTAGATGAATACTTTCAAAAGTTTCTAGGCTAAAGAGTTTATAGATGAACTGGCCGTTAGATCTCATTAGGACTCTCTAGTCTGTGTTTGACACAGACTAAAAATGGAACAATGCTAGTTTTTTATGTTTCATGGAAAAGAAGTGTCAAACTGATTACAGGAAGAGGAAGCGAATGTTTGGCATAAGAAAAAAGGGAAACAGACTGACAGAGATCGAATGATTCCTCATAAACGTCCTGGAAAATACACTCACCGAACACTTGATTAGGACACTTGCTAGTACTGATTTTCAGAACTGGCTTAATTCTTTGTGAATTCAACAAGATGCTGTATACATTCCTCAGAGATTTTGATACATACTGACATGATTTGCTGTGATGAGAGACACAGACACACACAGACACCTACAATCAGACATAGAGACACAAGGTAAAACAGTATCAGCCATAAAAGTTCAGATAAAATCCTAAATACTGACTTTCTGTGGTATTGTTCTTTAATTGACTTTTTGTTGTTCACCATAGACTCTCATGTCTCTCTGCAGGCTAGAAAACTGAGAGAAGCATGGGTGACTGGAGTTTTCTAGGGCGACTGCTGGAGAATGCTCAAGAACACTCCACTGTGATTGGAAAGGTGACCGACTATTGATAACAAAAACATGATCTGTTAAACATATTAAGCTTACCTTTTGATGATTTTCACTGTATTTCCTTTTCATAGAACTTTTGATACGCCAACATTGTTGATGACATTTTCTGGTTTTCAGTTTGGTAAAGGGTAGACCATACTGACACTGTGGAGAAACCACAAGCTTTAGTTACCCTCTGCATTATCCAGGAAGTACTAACTACTGTGCTTCTAACTGTCGTGTTTGTCCGACCCAGGTTTGGCTCACAGTCCTCTTCATCTTTCGAATTTTGGTGCTGGGTGCAGCAGCTGAAGAAGTTTGGGGTGACGAGCAATCAGACTTTACCTGTAACACACAGCAGCCCGGTTGTGAAAACGTTTGCTATGACGAGGCATTTCCCATCTCCCACATCCGTTTCTGGGTGCTGCAGATCATCTTTGTCTCCACACCAACCCTCATCTACCTGGGCCATGTACTACACATTGTTCGCATGGAGGAGAAGAGGAGGGAGAGGGAAGAGGAGCTCAGAAAGGCCGGACGACACCAGGATGACCATGACCCTCTCTATCACAATGGAGTTGGTGATGGTGGAGGGAAAAAGGAGAAACCCCCAATTCGTGACGAACATGGAAAAATCAGGATACGCGGGGCATTATTGAGGACCTACATCTTCAACATAATATTCAAGACTCTGTTTGAAGTGGGTTTCATTCTGGGGCAGTACTTCCTGTATGGATTCCAGCTGAGGCCTCTCTATAAATGTGGCCGCTGGCCCTGCCCCAATACTGTGGACTGCTTCATCTCCAGGTAAGAAAGTTCAGTTTTATTGTTTTGCATCACAATCAAAGATTTTTTTCTTTGTGTCTGTTTAATAATTCTTCATTATACTCTACACATACATCCTGTCACTCAGTTATATTTACTAAGTCTATCACTCTCTATGTTCTTGTACAACACTAATAGTCTAAACAACACCCCACATAGCAAAATTGGTATGGCCCAGATCTGGCCCACACAATGTGCTTAGACATGGCCCACATACCGCAAAGAATGACGGCCCTTTGGTGGCCCAGATCTGGTTTGCAAGAGGTGGCCCACACATGGGCCAGCACAAGGCCAGTTGCAGACACACTGGTGGTCCTGTGCTGGCCTGTGTGGATTACCTCTGGCAAACCAGATCTGGGATACCAAAGGGCCGTCATTCTTTGTGGTATGTGGGCCATGTGTAAGTTGTGTGCAGCCATGGGCCAGTTGTAGACACACTGCTGGCCCTGTGCTGGCCCAGAACAGTTTCAGCTCTGGCCCCAGATGTCAGCCTAATGTGTACCTTAATCAAGCCATGTAATAACAACATGTGCCAGAACATAATAGTGCAAAAGTAACATGACGAAACTCTGTTCAGACAGTGAATGGACTAATTCTTAGATAATGCTTTACTACTCTCCCAGATTACTCAAAGTGCTCCACATTCACCCAATCACACACTCTCTCTAAACTGGGTGCTTCCTAACTACATTCATACACATTCACACTCTTGACATGCAGACTAGAGGAGCCAGGGATTGAACCAATAACCTTCCAATCAGTAGTGATAAACATGAGTAAACCCTCACTAGGTTTTGGATAAAGTGTACACTCACAAACCTGTCAAACCTGCATTTGAAACGCTGGCTACAATAGCAGTATAGTATTGCAACATGGCATTTGGGTCTTCTAACTAAAATAGGAAAATAGGAACATAAATAGTGCCATCATTGCCAGACCTGGCCCACATCTGGTAGACATACATCCTGCCATGACACCAGTCAGTCAGAAGTGCTAGCTTGATGCCAGATCCGGGCCAGACCTGTCTGCGATGTGGGACCTTTTGTTTCTAAATGAAAAAGAGCAATTCTGGCTGGCATTGCAGTTTGATCAGTTGTAGTGTTGTGGCTAATAGACTGCTTCAAAGAGTTGAAAGAAAACAACAATTAATATTCCTGTCTCCAACAGGGTTGCCACTAGGGATGGGTATCGTTTAGGTTTTATCCGATACCGGTGCCAAACCGGTACTTTTGAAACGGTGCCGGTGCTTAAACGGTGCTTAAACCGGTGCTTAAGATAAGATAAGATAAGATAACCTTTATTAGTCCCACACGTGGGAAATTTGTTTTGTCACAGCAGGAAGTGGACAGTGCAAAAGTTATGAGGCAAAAATTAGAATACAATAAGAATAAATACAGTACACAACTGTACAGAATAGAATAAAATAAAATACTATATACAGTAGAATAAAATAAAATAAATATACAATAAGATAAAAATAGAATACAAATACAAATACTATATACAACTGAGTAAAAATACAATGATGACAGAAAGGATTATTGCACTTAGTATTATTGCATATGTATGGATGTGTGTGCTTGATCAGTTAAAGTCTTTATTATGGAGTCTGACAGCAGTGGGGAGGAAAGACCTGCGAAATCTCTCCGTCCCACACCGTGGGTGCCGCAGTCTCCCACTGAAGGAGCTGCTCAGTGCTGTCACAGTCTGCTGCATGGGGTGGGAGATGTTGTCCATCAGGGATGACAGCTTAGCCGCCATTCTCCTGTCACTCACCACCTCCACTGGGTCCAGAGGGCATCCTAGAACAGAGCTGGCCCTTCGGATCACCCTGTTCAGTCTCTTCCTGTCCCCAGCAGAGATGCTGCCGCCCCAGCAGACCACGCCATAAAAGATAGCAGAAGCCACAACAGAGTCATAGAAGGTCTTCAGGAGTGGGCCCTCCACTCCAAACGACCTGAGTCTCCGCAGCAGGTACAGCCTGCTCTGCCCTTTCCTGTAGAGGGCGTCTGAGTTATGAGTCCAGTCCAGTCTATTGTTCAGATGAACACCAAGGTACCTGTAGCTGTCCACAGCCTCAATGTCCATACCTTGGATGTTCAGTGGTTGCAGTGGAGAATGCTTGTGCCTGCGGAAGTCTACCACCAGTTCCTTGGTTTTACTGGCGTTGATCTGGAGGTAGTTCTGCTGGCACCAGTCCACAAAGTCTTGGGTCAGACCTCTGTACTCCTTGTCGTCCCCATCAGTGATGAGGCCGACTATTGCAGAGTCATCAGAGAACTTCTGCAGGAAGCACTGGGTGGAATTGTGGGAGAAGTCTGCAGTGTAGAGAATGTAAAGAATGGAAAACACAAAACTGGTCCAAAAACCTCTCATGTTCAGCTGTTTTTTTGTAAAAAGATAACAATGTTAGCCTTTTCTGCAGCTATAGGGGATTTATGGCATCACTCTTGGCTGGAAGCAGTGCTTAAACAATGGAAAAAACACAAACTTTGTCCAAAAACCTCTCATGTTTAACTGTTTTCCACTTTTTCTTTGGTCATTTTAGCCTTTTTGGCCAGGGTTAAGGGAGTATCTGCCATCAAACAAGAAGACAGCCGCATGTAGCTATGATGATGTTTGCTAGTTCACCTTACATGCATTAATTTAATAACGTGGTTAGCCTACTCAACGTAAATTACACACGGACAACATTAAGCTACTCACGCAGAGAAGAACGGCGGCTGCTGCCATCATCATCCGTCATCATTTCTGCTACACTGGCAGGGCTAGGGGCCAGGACTCTCCTCTTCGTGTTTTTGGGGGATGTTGCTAACTCCGGGTCCGATAACAGGTAACCCACCCGCAGGGTGCTCGGTGTGAGGTCTCACAGCAAGCTATCAAATACGGCGCATTTCTCGGCTTTTAAAAAAAACGCTATGCGTCGCCAGGTGTTTCATCGGATTTGAGGTGTTACCTCCTTTGACAGTATCACAGTATCAGCTTAAAGCACTTGTTGCAGGCTGCTGAGTTTGCATCTTTTGCTGTGAAGTACAGCCAGACTTTTGACCGCTTTGCCTTGGTCATTTTTAATCTGTAGCTCTGCTCTAAAAGAACGTACGTACCTGGCCCCGCCTACTATCCTGGGAAATGTAAAATGATTGGCTAGAATCTAAAGCGTATCACAGCTCAGGAAAAAAAAGCACCGAAATAAAGCACCGAAATGTGCGCTGCTTTTCGGTCTGGTTACTACCGTTTATGTCAGAACCGGTGCCATCATGGCACCGGATACCGGTACCCATCCCTAGTTGCCACATTACTAGAATTTTGATACCCAATAGTATTTAAATACCACAGGGGCAAAAAAACAAAACAAATTACGAATCATCTTTCCTTTCCTGGAAGAGGTAGAAATAATGAGCTAAATGAGGGTGGTTTAAGTGTCTGATTAGGTCTGTTTTTAAGAAGCTTTTCAGTGTCAGAAGTCAGTTTATTTATAAATAAACAAAATGCTCTTAACACTCATTATCAGACAGTTTGTATCACATTAGTATGTTGTATGATGTCAATAATAGTGATAACCTTAGCATGGTCAAATCAAATCTTTTGTTTGTAAGTGGCAGTCAGTATGAATCAAGGCAAAGGGCTTAAAGAGAAGCCTTATTTCAATATCTGGATGAATCTAGGGCCTGCAAAAAGGCTCAAGGATTATTTTGAATTATTTTGAACTGACAATCATGCAAAGCTACTCTAGGAGAGAGACCCAGTTGGAAGTACAGTGTACAAGCGAGTACAGTAAGGTTCATTTCAGTTAACACAAGAGGATTTTGTGTTTACAGAGGGAGTCTAAAGTAAAAGGACATAGTATGAATAAATAGTATATTGAATAGTAAGGAGCTAGTTACTTTAGTCTATGAAGATATTGTTCAAATACTAACATTTTTGCCCTTGTGGGTTATTTAAAATTGATTATCACCAAGTGTTCCCACTGCAGCCTTTATCGCTTTAACAATGAGAAATCCAACAATAACATTGGATTTTCTTCCTTCTTTTTCTTTTAATGTTACATTTCCTATTATACACTGGTGTGATTTGTTAATCACAACCTCTTTTTGTTCCTCTGTTGCCATAGGCCCACTGAAAAGACAATCTTCATCATCTTTATGCTGGTCGTTGCCTGTGTCTCTTTGGTCCTCAACCTGCTGGAGATCTATCACCTAGGCTGGAAGAAAGTAAAGCGAGGGGTCACCAATGAGTTTGCACCTGACAGCGAGTCACTGATTCTGGCTGAAGATGAGCCCACAGACGCAGAGACAATCCCTGAGCAGACCTCTCCTTTGGTGCTCGACTGTCTGCCGACATTTGGCAGCGTGAGTGTGACGGGAGACGGGGCAGCTGAGGGAGGGGCCTACAGCCCACCAGAGTCTTCCCCTGCTGTGACCTCCTTAAACGCTGCGACCACCCCTGTGCCTGCTGGGATGAAGATGGACAACACGGCGTTCCACCCAGACGACTTCTTGTTGGATGCTGCTTCTTTTTATAGCAGCAGTGAGAAAGTGGGTGTTGGAAGTCAAGGACAGCTGGTGGTGATGGAGCAGAACTGGAACAACATGGTGCTGGAAGTCCACGATCTGAATGGAAAAAATTCAGCCTCAGCCTCCTCCTCTCCTGAAGTGGAAAAGACCCCAACACCAGAGGAGCAGCAATCTGCATTTCCCACACTTCCGCGCAACACCCCTCTTTCTTCTCTCATGCCAAAGGAGACGGCAATGAAAGAGGAAACTGCTGTCATCACAGCACCTAAGGTCCTGCACAGTGACTTCACTGTGGTAACCAGGGCGGAGATGCATCAGCCTCCTGCTGCTGCGGGGACAGACAACCGCAAGCCAAGTCGGGCCAGCAAGAGTGGCGGTGGACGAGCTCGCCCCGATGACCTGGCCGTGTAGCTAAAACACACACTCACTCACACTTTTACCCAACTATGCATGCATGCTCTATACTCAGAGAGAGCCTACACATGCTTTTTTTTTTTCTTTTAATATGCACTGCAGCATAAAACCACACCTAAGCATGCACTTCAGCATGAGCCTGATGCCTACTGGAGTTGGCTGCTTAGTTTATAGTCAGCATTGCGAATCTGAAATGA
The DNA here is from genome assembly GCF_057381915.1 of Diplotaxodon limnothrissa. Classification (NCBI taxonomy): domain Eukaryota; kingdom Metazoa; phylum Chordata; class Actinopteri; order Cichliformes; family Cichlidae; genus Diplotaxodon; species Diplotaxodon limnothrissa. The sequence continues at coordinate 33,893,481 of NC_140617.1, read as the reverse complement.
TGCCCTACATAGATATTGACAACATCAGGGTATGTCCACATTAGTTTCTTAACGTGTAAGTTTTCAGTTCAAAGGAGGTTCAAATTGTTTAGAGTAATGGCTGTGCACATGGGGGTCCATTTTTTTCTTTTACAAACATATAAAAACATCCAGATTATTTTTATTTTATTTTTTTATTATTAGGTTTAGAGGCTAAATTAAATAGACCAAGAAACTATATCTTTTGTATGTAGATTTTTTCAAGACCAAAAATCCTGTCAGGCCATGGTTGTCATTCCAGCTTAGAGTTTTCAGGAATTTTCTTGTAGCCATGATATTGCCCACTGAAAAAGTATCACTAAAACAACCCCCAGCCAATTTAAGCTAATCATATCAAATCCATTGTTTTAGTAGTTTACTGACACAAAGACAGAAATGCAGAAGTCAATTTTGCTGCTACTTAATTTTGCTTCTCTGGCCATTCTCTCACTCCTCTTTGACAAAAGAATAACACAGGATAAGAAATCTAGATGATATTTAATGTAACTGCACACTTAAAATATCCACACAGCCAGCAAAAATACATATAAGGAAAGGTTATTGTGATGATGATGATGACTGGACCTACTAATAAGTTTTTGTGCAGTTTTTTTTAATTTTCATCTTTCTTTTATTTCTTTCCTGTGAGACATCAGAGGAAAGGTTTGCACTTTTGTTTCTTGAGCTTTAATTTTTCTTGTGATGTGATGGTGGAGCTGAAGTGTCGTAAGTGTGTAGAACTCGTCCATCTCTGTGTACGCTCTCTACACAGCCTGTAGTTTTAATAAATAGAGGGATTCACCAGCATTAGAAAATAGCAGGTGACCATAAAGCAGGCCCACCCAGAGATGTAGTTCTAAGGCTTTACAGGCTGTGTGTGTGTCTGCATTTAGGTATATTTATAATGTTTCGTGTTTACAAAATAATATCTCTGCGGTTACATCAGGGTAAACTATATATAAATATGTAAATACATAATAATTAACAGCATTGATATGCACGACAAGACTTTATACAGAACTACCTATGTTTTTAAAAAGTTTGTCTCTGATCAAACTGCAGTTTTACATAAGAAACCAAAAACCATAAATGCTTTAACATTTTACTGACTTTGAGCCAAAGTTTGTCACTATGCAAAACCCCTTAGCATAAGAGTTGAGTCGACTAATAAGACAGTATTTCAAAGTTCCTTACTGAACAGGTTTAAGTTTTGCAGCTTGAACTGAGTATAAAAACTGCCTTCTTTCTGCTGGTTGTGTTTGCAGTGTGGCACGGAAGTGTTGAGTTCCCTGGAGCTGTTTTATTTAGGAGGACTCTTAAGTTAATTTTCTAGATGAGCTGTAGATTATGCTGTAGCTCTTAGATTTTTTTGAGAGAAAAGAAAGCAATATGATCTAAGAAGTGTTCATTTTTACTTTGCTGTTAGTAATTAACACATCCCACATAGGAATGTTCATTTATGTCCTGTTTTTCTATTAATTCCTGCCAGATTAAAAACACAAGAAAACACATGGATAATGGTTTATGCATTCTAGGTTGTTATGTTGCTTATTAGTAACTTCCCTAAAGCTTTAATTTACCCAATTTTATCCATTGGGGGGGAAAAAAGTCAGCCTTGCATCAGGACAGCAAGAGAGAGTGGTTTGGAGCAAACTGTGTTTTGTATTTTTGCAACTTTGTGTTCCTCTATGAACAGATTTGAGTTGCTTATAAATGACACGCTTGAAAAAAAAATGCAACCTACCAAAGAACAGTCAGTGATTAACATTTGAATTTAAACACTTTTTTCCTCACATACTTCACAGCTCAGCTGTCAAATATCAAAGTGCTTTAAGTAATGCTCATATACTGAAACCAAATGCATAAACATAGATCTAGTGATTGTTCGATAATGTGCATTCATTTCAATTTGAAAAGGTTCATATTTTACACTTTTTGGATGGCATAGACATGGTGTAGTGGATAAAGTCAACTTAATATTCTTAATAAAGCTAAGTTCTAAATTTCCAGAATAAACTGAATGTTGCTGATGTTGTGCCTGGAATCTGCTGGAGCCACTCTTCCAGTTTTAGGGTTAGAGCTCCTTCCATTCCCTTCCTATTGCAGTTGTTCCTTCAGTACTTCTCTGTTTTCATAAGCGCTTTCTTCCTGATGTTTCTATCTGCTGGAATTGCCATATTTATCACGATTGCAGTCTTCTGCTCCTTTTCAACCACCGCTATGCCTGGTTGGTTGGCCAACATCTGCTTGCCTGGAACTCAAAGTCCCACATGACCTTCGACCTGTTTTTCTCAGTCACCTTTGGCGCTGTTCTCCCATCAGGACTTGGGGACTTCTAGTCCATATGCAGCACAGATGCTCCTGGACGCCATCCAAGCAACTTGGTTGTGCCTCTCAGTGTAAATGGCCCCAGCTTGCATCTTACGTCCTGCTAATATGTGGTGGATAGTCTCCTGGGCACCTTTGAACAAGCTGCAACTTGGGACCTGTTGGCGGTGGTAGGCTCCTTCCTCTCTGGATCTGGTGCTTAGGGCCTGTTCTTGTGTTGCCATGATCAGTGCCTCTGTGCTGTCCCTTAGGCCGGCCTTTTCTAGCCACTAGTAGGAAATCTTGATGCCATCTAGTTCCTCTATCTGTCGATGGTACATCCTATGCTTGGTCGTCCATCGCCCTCTGTCTTCAGCTGCCAGAGGCATTCTTGCAGCTGCTTATTTCTGGGGTCCATCCTCCCGATGTATTCGTGGATGCTCTATGTTTCATCCTGGACTGTGGATTTGACACTCACTAATGCTCCCCTTCCCTTTTCCGTTGCTCAGAGAGCCTTAGGGGCTTTGCCTCAGGAATTTGGAACAATAGGGTCTGACCTATTGTTCCAAAGATGCTAATGCCGCTACTAGACTAGACTTCTAGCTTATATATTATATATAGCTACCCTTGCTCCCAGGCATATTGATTAGCACAACCACCTATCTTTTGGATTTACAGATTCACAGATAAATAGTGCTTCAATTGGATCTGCTGGATCGTTTGTCTAGTATAAATTTTAAACAACATAGCAAATGTGGTTGTTTCCCCAAAATACAATATCCCTTGCAAGCATCTACCATGTTCATGGTATAAACCAGAGCCCTTTTCAGACATAAGGGGCGATCGTGGCTCAAGAGTTGGGCGTTCGCCTTGTAATCGGAAGGTTGCCGGTTCGAGCCCCGGCTTGGACAGTCTCGGTCGTTGTGTCCTTGGGCAAGACACTTCACCCGTTGCCCACTGGTGGTGGTCAGAGGGCCCGGTGGCGCCAGTGTCCGGCAGCCTCGCCTCTGTCAGTGCGCCCCAGGGTGGCTACAATGTAGCTTACCATCACCAGTGTGTGAATGGGTGGATGACTGGATATGTAAAGCTCTTTGGGCTCCTTAGGGACTAGAAAAGCGCTATATAAATACAGGCCATTTACAGGCCATTACATTAACTATGTCACATTTCAGGTTTCATCAATCTGTAAAAGTGTTGACATCCTAAGGTATTTTTTAATGGCCTAATACCAATATCAATATCAAAACAGTGAAGGAGAATGCCACAGTACTTGCCAAATATTTGCTATTCGCTGGAGATGGGACATGCCTCAAGTGACATTGAATCTGTTCGTAGAGTGTTACCTCTGTTTTATTTGATTATGATGTTATTGCAGTCATTAAGTTTGTGATTAAGAATGTATTTTCTGTAAAACTAGATGGCATACCATTGATGGGGTCAATCTGAGGTTCATGTTTGGAACTTTTCAAAGTTCGGAGTTAAAGTTTTCCATCTTGTCATGAGTTCAACTCCTAAAGCGCATAAATGAACATAAGAAACAAGGTGATAAATTAGAATCAATATACGGTGAAAGGAACTTGTTCTACATACTTTGTAGTTAAGAACAAATCATTTTGTAATGCATAAAATAAGCCCCCCCATAAATGCTGTTTGTGGATAGAGTTTATGTCTCTGATCAAGTTTGGGTGACAATAAATTCAGCACACTGTAGATGCTGAACCACTTAATCTATTCTTAGAGAGGAAGTTGCAGGTTGTGATGTGTTGATTTAACCAAACCAAAGAAATATCCACCAAAGAGATAATACAGAAAATACATTATGTTAGAGTTTCTTTTAAAAAGATGACTTTTTGAAATAAGGTATTATCTTTTTTTATTGCTTAAATGTTTTTTTTTTTAACTTTATTGTACCAAGTTGTTCTTAGTATCTTTGACATGTAGGTAAAGTTTTGCACAGTTAGACAGTTATGAAGACATTGAAATATTTAGAGAGAAGCAAAAATCAGAAGGGTTTCGTATAAAGAGGGATATATTAACATATTTAGTTTATTTGTGGAAATAACAAACACAATTAGACTTGGAATGGACGAGAAATGAAACTAAAGTGATATTTTTCTGTCCTGAAAATGGTTGAAGAGATGTTGGCTCTAGCTTTTACCAGTGGATGTACCTTGAATCAAAGACTTTCTGATGGGAAATGATGAAGATTATATGATGGACTTATCATCTACACAAGCAGGAGCACACACAGAATAACCCCTGCGACTACTCCCACTGTAAAATGATTGTCTTTGAAGAGAAGGGCCTTTTGTCTGAACCTTTTGTTGAAGAACATGTTGATGTAAATGTTGATTTACCTCAGATGTTTACAGAACTGTTACTCAATAAATATTTTGTACCATACCTATATTTGTTGCTTGTTTTGGAATATTTTGGGGTCCGGAGCAATGTTGCCAATTGATTTCAATGGAAAGTAGTTAAAACTTAGCCTAACCTGGTTCTGCTAGAGGTTTCTTCCTGGTAAAAAGTGCTTGGCCACTGGGGTTGTATGATTGTTGGGATTTTTTTCTAATATTTTAGGGTCTTTACTTTACAAAGCCGTGAGGTGACTGCTGTGAATTGGTGCTATATGAATAAAATTGAATTGAACTGAGAGTGCTAATTAGCATATTCATGGTTTTGTTGCATCAGTCTTTTATTCTGCCTCTCAGCCAATGTGGGGTTTTTATCAGTTTCTTCTTTACTTGTGCAGATGTACACTATGCACAGCCACTTCTAGTTATTTCCAAGCTCCAAGGGAACACTTAAAGATTCTTTAATTAAATTTTTGGTGATACATTGAATCTAACCCTCAGTGATTCTACATAGTCCCCCATTTTCAATTGGACAAACAACGATCATTTTAAGTGCAAGGAGTATTTTGTTTTGTTTTTTTTTACTTTTTTTAAATTAAAATCTTGTGCAGTCAATGATTCTCTGGAACCTTTGGACTGATCACCGTATGTTGTGCTTGATACCTTGAGATGCTCTTTCAGACCTTTTACTGCATCTGCCATCACTGTTTGTGAGCCTTTTTTGCATCCAGCTGGGTCTTTTTTAACTGAAAAACATGTTCTTCATATTTGCACTTTTCCTTCCCATCAGTTTTGCAGACTTTGTTTGAATCTGAACAGACAGTGTGCCATGTAAGCTTTAGAATACATCATCAAAAGTACTAGTGATGTCCATGCTATAACATAACTATAACACTGCCTCCACAGCCTGTTCTCACTCCCGAGGAGTAATATAATGACGATTTGTCAAGTCTCGCGTTCCTGAGGAACGCGAAAGGTGACCGTCCGCGTTCCTATGCTACAAGCCGGGTTATGGATGAAATACACGTTCCAGCCATGTATTCCAGCTCTAACCCTAACCTTATACCTAACCATAACCTCATCTCTAACCTTAACCAGCACTCTAATGACGTTAGATAGTGTTTTCCAAAGCGATTTAATCGAAACGAACGTACATGTGTAGATTCATTCCAAATGGTTCTCATGTTTCGTAATGTAGGGACGTGTTGGGTGGCCAGAAGCGTAATATGTTGATTATTTGTCACCTAGCGTAAAATGTTACGCTTTGGGAGTGAGAACGTGTTGGTGTCCATCAAGTTTGATAGATGACTTGGTTTGATAGATCAAACCATACGTGTAAGTAGAGCCAATAATTGGGATTGATAGACAAGTAGACTAACATTCTAAAGAATTGGAATACTGGGAACCAGTTCTCGATTCCCATCCCTACTTCTGTGGTATTTCAGGCCACAGAAGATGCCTTCACTTTGACAGATTTAAGTGATTTCTTAATTCAACAGGTGTAATAGTGATGAGTCCTGGGTGTGGCTAGTGGAACTGAAGTCAGCTTTAAAAAAATGTAGTTAATTCATGGGGGCAGTTACAATAAATTAAATCATCATTTAAAAACTGCATTTTGGATTTACTCGGGTTTTCTTTGACTAATAATAAAATGTATGTTATGACCCAAAACATGACAGTGTGACAATTATGCAAAATCCTAAGAAACCAGGAAGGGGGCAAATACTTTTCCACATCACTGTAAAATCAACTGTGGTGGTGTACAGATGCAAAATTACAAAAGTTGTGTTGTTATCCAAAAATGTGTAAACCTAATTATGTTCTAGCAGCCTGTAGGCAAAATGTGAGATAGAAAAAAAGCAGTCTATTAGTTTGTATATGTATGATATTGTATGATATCGATTGCTGAGGCTGAGGAGCTACATTTGGAGTCAAAGCTACTGTAAACTACAAAGAAGAGCTGTTGATATAGCAGATATCAAATAGTTACAACGTACTGAGCTTTTGTTATTAGCGTTCCATGCTATGCTAGCTCTCCCTCTATCAAACAAGGCATAGCTCCTGACATGTGGTGAAACAAACAACATACAACTTAATGGAAAGGATAGACCCACTGACACAAGTATAGCCAAGATAGTGTATTCCTAGTCTAAATCGAATTGAGTCATTTTCTTTTAATTACATCTATTATCACAAATCAAGTAACTCAGTTGAAGTGTAAAAATATGTAACAGGTATGAACTGTGCTCTCTGCCAAGTGGCAAAATAGTTCACTCGACCTGCAATCCCTCTAAATACAGGAAATGGAAAATATATATGTTTATTTGCATTTGTCTTTTGAAAGTCATAACTCACCATGACACCATGAATAAATAAATATTAGAAAAACAAAAACTCCTGCTTCAGCTCAGCAAGCTCCTTCAGTTAAATGCGCAGTGCTAGAAAGCGGAACAAAAACCGGTCTAAAAGAAGCTAACAGAAGCATTGACAATCAATAAATTCATAAACAGATGTTTATTATTTAATCACAGTAACAAGTACACTGGATCGCATGCGCGAATATGCACTTACATATTCGTGTGTGTGTGTGTGTGTGTGTGTGTGTGTGTGTGTGTGTGTGTGTGTGTGTGTGTCCCAGTGGCCTCACCCATTAAACTGTGCTGAGGCCAGCACTTCTTTTATGCTGGCTGAAAGTCCCAGGGATTTTGGCTGAACAAAAACCTCTCCGGGGAGAGAAAAGGCCTTGAATGCCTGCTAATGCTATTCCGACCTCTGGACTCTTGCAGGCTGGTGCGTACGTGTCTGCATGGTCCAGTATGGCTAGAGACAGTAATTTAAATATTTTGCAATAAAGAGAGAGAACTGGATTTATAACTCTGTTATATATATCTACATATACATATTGATAATAAAAGGATGATGGAAATGCAATACCTGACTTTGATGTTGACATATTAAAAATTAACTTTGTTTTCATTTTTTAATTTCAAAAATAATTGTAAAACCTACAACACGTTCAAGAAGCTAATAAAAGGTATGATCTAGTAAAAGTTTTATTTGTCATATGACATATTCAAAAGTTAAGGTGAAAAAGAGATTGTCTGAGGAAAATTATTTTAAAATCAACACAATGGATAAAAGCTCCATCACGTGCATTACTGTGCTGCCCTTGTGTATTTGTGCAATCAATAGGCTATTTAAGAGGGAGGGGTTAAGCCAAAAGTTCATTTTTTAATTCCTAGTTTTCACACTAAAGGAGCACTTAAGCTAACCGAAATGTTATCTGGGCCGACCGAAGAGCCCCTTGGAAGGCAGATGCACTTACAAAAGAGGCATTTAGAGCACTCAAGTGCCCCCTTGGATGTGACATCAGAGGATGTGTCTCATTTGGGCACAGAAGCAATGACTGAAAACAATCTGCATGAGCTGTTTGTTTGACCTGATGCCTTTTAGTCAAGTAATAGTCCTGAAAAGGATTTTTCAGATACCTGAATACTCCGTATTGATTGTATAAAGCTGACAGAAAAGAAATATATATAAGTTTTAAAGTACCAGTATCATTTCTGAAAGCTATAAGAAAAGAAAAAACTTTTGGTCAGCAAGAGGACCTGTAATATCAGTGCAACAACAAGAAGAAGTCACACTTTGTTCATTAAAGAAGCAAATCACTGGGACAGAGCCATGCATGGGAATATGCATGCCTTTGTACAGCAGGTCCTCTTGTGGCCAAACTCTGACATTACTTCATTTTAACTGAACTTGGTTGATTTCAGTTCCAAGCTTGCAGATTCAAAATATAGATGCTTTAATAATAAAGATTTCACCATGAAAAATGCTTTATTCACCAAGCAAGTCAAACTTCATTGCAAGACATGATCATTTTTCCAAAAACTGACTTGAATGACCCTGATTAAGGCCACAAGCCGAAACGCGTTGGTCACCTAATAAAGCTGTTCCCTATTACTTTAGCTTTCGCTGGAGTCTTCACGTCCAAAAACTGACTTGCCAGTAAATTATTATTAAGGTTTCTTCCTCATTTTTCTTTTTCTGATTAATCCTCACACCCTATCATTCCTGACGTGATGTTTCGAGGAACAGGAGCGATCCTGCTTGTAGCCAATATCATGGGACTTTCATAGAGGTAATACTGTGAACCCTTGAACACTTTAATGCCATCTGGACCACAGAGACCAGCATCAATGTCAGGCAAGGGCAAAGGTATTTCTCGGTTGATGACCCTGGGCGTGGCAGTGAGGTCAACGTCACGAATCATGTGTCCTTTTGGAGAAAGCAAATGTAAATACCAATTTTCTCCACAAAAACTAAGACATAAGCACTCAGTAACTTACCTTGGAGTATATGAACTGTGTGTTCATTGGGACAGAGGAAAGCGGCATCCACGGTTCCTTCAATGCCTAATTCCTCCCTGAGGGATTTAGGGTAGCCTTCAATCAGGACGTAGTGGGCATCAGTTTTATAGATGTAAACCTGATCATCCTGTAAGTGTTTTGTTAGAATAAGTGGATTTTAGTTTTAACTTCAACACAGAAATTGTGTGTGTGTGGGTGGGTGGGGTGGGGGGGGGGGGGGGGGGGGGGTTATATGGTGTCTACCTTAATCAGGTACATTTTGTTGGTGTAGGAGAAAACGGCATCCACCCCGTTTGTCACTTCTTTCCATCCCCTGGTTATTGGAAAGGCGTGAAGGCCGTTACGCCTGTTGTCCACACGCATGTAGTTAAGCCCTGAGAAATTGAACTTGTTCTTTATCATGGCAGAAAACTTAAAGACATTTTTTTACAGGATCACATTTGGATAAAGCACTCCTAAATCTGTATGCTACATATAAAGTGTGGATCAACATGCTATTAGCTCAGCTGTTTCCTTGTAAACTTTCCGGGTTAGCCTGACTCTCACTAAAGTTCAAAAATACACCTGGCAAGTTGTAAAGTTACAAAAAAGAAAGTGACAATTTGTTTGTTTGATCTGTGCAACAACTAAACTGCAAAAGAATCCTACTTTAGCAGTTACATAAGGCTATATGTTACTTAGCCAAATAGCTAAATGCTATTTTAAGTGTGTTATTAATAAGCACCTTCTTAGTTTAGCTTGGTAACATCATTATTTAGTTGACTGTTAATGTTATTTTATTTGGTATTTAAACTCTTACAGTTTGATGTTTGATGGCAATAAAATAACTGAAATATCATTTTTTTTGCTTTAAATTTTATCCTAAATTAACTCAAAATACAAGGACTGTCCGAAGTTCCCTCAGCTAAAAGCCCATCTAGAAATAATTAAATTATAATCTATTTATTCAGTTATGGGAGATCACACTAAGTGAGAGCTGACTGAGAATTTGAAACATATGTCACATTACCTGTAAATAAATAAATTCTGCCTCTGTCATCTGTAGTAATGGCATCTAGTTTGACTTCGCTGCATTTAGGAGCCTTGTGATCACCTCCGTGACCTGCGGGAAACACACAAGATTGTATGTATCTGACAAAAAAACCTCCAAAATGAATCTCTAAGATTCTCTTCTTAATGAACCCACCAAAGTTTTCGCACTTCATGAAGTAATTGCGGGCATCCTTTGGGTACGTGCCGCTAACTTCTCCTGATACTGGGTTGAACCTGGTGAAGTTGTGTCCATGGAAACAGTAGTAGTGTTCTGCCCAGCGGAAAGCAGAGGTGCAGAGAGGCAGGTGGGGCCACGTCTTGGTCTTCACTGTCTTTGTGACTATATCATAAACATACACATCTTGCCCTATGGAGGGAAATGACCACTTTGAGAAGGAGATCACAAGTCATCACAATGTTCTTTTTTATTTATTGTAGCCTCATTATATCACAGTACTCAACAAAATGCTGTCAAAGAATTCATTTCGACTTACTGAATAGTTTTGCAGCAGTAAATGCCAACATACCTTTGAAGAACAGAACAGAGTCGGTAATGCACTCTCCTTGAGGACACTCCACAGCAGCATCTAGATGTGTGGGGACTCCAGGAAAATCCTCCTGGATAGTTTTTGGATATCCGGTCTCCAGAGTGTGGTTGTAATAGCTGAACACGTGGTCATCCTGGAAATAGTACACAATAGTACACAGTAGTACACAATATCTGAGATCAGTAAAAGATGTCTTGACCCATATGATAGCTGAAAGCATATGAGGATCGTACCAGGAAGAGGAAGATGTGATCGTGGGCATCTTGTTTCGCTGGGTTGTGCATCCGAAAAGCAGCATCGACATGGCCGAGGTGGTGGTGTTCATCTAGCTCCTTGAAGAACATCGTTGAGGGTTTAGCTGGACCATAGAAACCATTCCACAGGTGGCCCTCTGAGGAGAAAACACCACAGACACAATATTTTAGAGGATGATTTAGTCCAACATTTTAAGAAAAAGAACATGTCCAATACCTTTGAAGAAGAAGGGGTTTTTTCCACTCTCATCAAGAGTGATAGCGTCAAACTCAATTCCTTCACACCGGTCTGGTAGAGCAGCATCTCCATCTTTATTCCCAAGATAAAAGTAACATACTTTTAACTGTTAATGTAACTTTAATATTCAAAATGCATGTCATTAGACACATACGAGTATTGCTCGGTATAGAATGCTGCTGTGATTGAGATCTAGCTGTTATGTAACTGACAAACAACGTACAGTTTATGTACATAAAATCCTACCTTCTGGTGCTGGCTCGTCTTGATGCCTGTAGATAATTTCAAAAAGTTATTATACTAGATGAAAAAAAGTGAGTCACTTACAAAACAACGCAATAATATGATGACTAAGCAGTCTTAAATTTGTTCAATTGATCCATCTGGTGACCTTTGTAATCAAACAAACAGGGTTCCAAATGGATAAAGCTGACTTTTTCACTAAATCGCCAACTGATAAGAAGAAGAAAAAATCCAGAAATTATTCTATTATTATGTCTAAATAGTTACAGACTGATGTTTTGAGAAAGGTTATCAATTTTAATATGTTCCATTATTCCTGAATTTACAGAGTTGAGAGAATTTATGAGTTGTTTCACATTTTGCCTTTTTAACCTCAACAAAGAATCAACACACAGAGAATTCGTACTGCAAGTGTTCGCAAATTATTTTAAAAGACATGGCGCATCATGCTGCCTTTAAAGCCAGGATAGTAGGAAAAATCCTGCCAACACGAATTGTCTATTTTGACTAAAACTTCAAAATATAAATGGAGCTCATTAACACTCACGCAGGTGCTGCATTAGTGAGGGAAAGTGCCAGACCCAGAAGCAGAGTTCTGGTGATCAGCTCCATGTTTCTCTTGCTGAAGTCCTCAGATCTGGAGTCTCACTCTGGACTGGTGCTGTAGCTGTAGCTTCACAGGAGCTGAAGCTGCACTTTTATTCTGTGCTGTGCATGTGTGGGTGGACAGGTTGGGAAATCCTGTGTTCCTGTGTGTGTGTTTGTATAGCCAGAGTGATGGAAGTTTTGTTGTTGCAAAATATGGCTGTAACATAATTATTTATCACTTTTCACTCAACTTTGCTAATTTTTATTCTTTCTGCATGAGAATGTGTGCAGACCAAAATATATTTCTATATCTGCCTTGAGATGAGAGTAAAGGAGGAGAAGATTTACTTTCATTATGGAGCAGATTAAAGTGTAATCATTGATCTGTCTGGTTACCACTTCTAACTACATTTGATAACTGCACGTTGGTCAAAAAAGACTCCATTTGTGTTACAGTGTTTGTAAGAGATTTCTGGAAATACTGCAATTTTGGACAGTTTCTCAGTTATAGAAATACCCAAAAGCTATTGAACTACCCTTGAAAGTGTAGGGTTAAAAAAAATCTCCAGAAACAACAAAATAGCTGGAAATTAGATTTGAATGAAAGTTTAATAAAATTAACTAAGAAACTGACAGTACAAACGTTATTCAGACCTTCCCAAGCCAACTAAAGAGTTTGATACAGGAGAGATTACAATGAGTTTATTATATTTTGTCATGATTATTATTCATCATCTAAATGTTTTCCAATATGGGAATATACAAAAAAAGTCTAAATATCACGCAGGAACACTCAATTATCAAGAGTTACAGATGTACCCGTTGCACTGTGCTCACATTTTCCAAGCATGCCATATTGCTTGCATCTTCTGGAATTGGAAATTAAAGGAAAATATTGAAAATTTATTCTATCAAAGTAGTAATTTTCTACACCACTCTAACTTATGACACTAAATCTTTAAACCTCTTCAAGCATGATCATGTCAAATATAACTGGTAAGAGGTACAAGATTTTAGAAGAATCTCAAAAAATGTCAGATTATAACTCTTCTAAGAGTTTAACCTACCTCAAATTATTAGACCAATTATTGTTAGTATATACTACCGGTCAAGAGTTTAAGAACACCCAAATTTTTCCAGTTATTTAATGCAATTCAAGTCAAATGAATAGATTGAGATGGTGAGAAGGTAAGTGGTGAACTACCAGAGGATAAAAAAGGGTAAGGTTACCCAAAACTGAAAAATAATGTGCATTTCAGAACTATTCAAAAAGGCCTTTTTCAGGGAACACAAAACGGGTTAACAATTTAAAACTGTTCTGCAACAATAGAGCTTGATCAACCCTTGAAAGCTGGTGCGACTAATTCTTACAGGTGTTCCAACTTACGTCTGCATGAAAGCAGTATTGGAACACGTTGTGGTACCATACCCTCATGAGCATCAGCTGAACAGTATTGCACGGCAGAAAGTAGTTTGTTGCTACAAAAATGAAAGAAAGAAAGAAAGAAAGAAAGAAAGAAAGAAAGAAAGAAAGAAAGAAAGAAAGAAAGAAAGAAAGAAAGAAAGATGCAATTAACAATGGAAGAGAGACAGACCATCATAACACTTAAAAATGTAAGTCTTTCCTAAAGAGAAATTGCAAAGAAAGTTAAGGTGTCAGTGAGTACAGTTTCTTTCACCATCAAAAGGCAATGAAACTTGGGCAAACTCTGACAGGAAAAGGTCTGGTAGACCCAAAGCCACAACTGAATCAGAGGACAAGTTTCTGAGATTTCACAGTTCGTGTTACAGGCGGCTCACAGGACAACAGCTTCAAGCACAGCTCAATAGTGGTTGTTGTAAGCAAGTCTCAGTTTCAACTGTGAGAAGACTTCAAGCTGCAGGTTTGACAGGACAAGCTGCAGGAAGAAAGCCATCGCTAAGACGTCAGAATAAGACAAAGAGGCTTGCCTGGGCCATGAGACATCGCCACTGGACTACTGAAGACTGGAAAAAGGTATTATGCCTTCGAGTAGGTGAAAGGATGGCTCTACAATGTGTGGCATCAACTGTCAAACATGGAGGAGGAAGTGTGATGACTTGAAGTTTGATTTGACTTGTACAGAGTGAGAGGCACCCTGAACCAAAACAGCTAACACAGCATTCTGCAGCGCCATGCAATACCCTCTGTTATCCTCCTAGTCGGTCAGGGTTTTATCCTACAGCAAGATAATTACCCAAAACACAGGTCCGAGCTATGCCAGAACTACCTCAGGAAGAAAAGAACAAGATGGTAAGCTTGAAAACATGGAGTGACCGGCACAGTCTCCAGACTTAAACCCATCGAGCCGGACAGAAGAGTGAAAGCAAAGCAACCTACAAGTGCTACATTTATGGGAACTTGTGCAACAGATATGGGAAGAACTTTCTGAAGAATATTTGATCTCTGTTGTAGAGTGAATGCCACGGGTGTGTGTTCAGCTGTTATATCTGCCAAATGTGGCTACATTGATCAGTCAGAAGTTTAAAATACATGCTTTCATTTCAGAGTGCAATGAGACATAAAACTGCATAGTTTTCAATAAAAAATTGGAAAAATTGGGGTGTTCTAAAACTTTTCACCCTTACTGTATCTCTATTTTGTTGCATCTCAGTCTTTACCATGCACCGCATTTATTTGTACTGGTAGATCTTGATGCAGTGATTCATGCTGTCTGACACTACCATGTGGCCATCAGGGAGAAGGGCTAGACCTCTTGGGCTACTTAGGTTGTCAGTCACCAGAGGCCAGCCAACTCCCTTGGATGGGTAGATAAGAACACGGTGGTGCTGTTTACCCCAATCTGTCACCAATACATCCCCATCACTGTCGATACAGAGGCCCCATGGACAGGTCAGGACTGGCCCCAGGCCAGAACACACTCCCAGTATTCGGATAGTGTTCCAGCCTGGCTCCAGGACTCGAATGCATGGGACACGCCCAGTTTCATTGCCTCTTTCTGATATTGCCATGAGCCCAGTGGTGAGACAAGCTGCAACCAAGTAGGGTCTGTGGTACCCTGTCACCACTGTGCGCTCTAACCTGGCCCCTGTTTTGGGATCCAGCTTTAAGCCAGTTAAAGTGCCGCGCTTGATATCAGCAACTAAAAACTCATCTTGACGGTTAACAGTGACCCCTCTTGGAGCATCTAACTCTTCAGTGGTAGAACCGATTGCAGTGCCTCCAAATGTTTGCAGCAGCCGTCCATGACGACTGAACACCAGCACAGCTCGTTCAGCAGCACAAGTCAGGGCTATGAGGCCCTTTGAATTCACAGCCACATCAAAGTAGTTGCAGATGCGGGATGACCTTTCAGGTCCTGAAGGAGACACCTGTTGTACAACATTCTTCTGGAGATCTGTGACTTGAATTCTGGCATTACCACAATCCACCACAAATAGCTGCCCTTTGACAGTTGCGTGGATACCACTTGGCAGGTTGAAGTCAGTACGGCCTGATCCTTGTTTTCCAAACTGTTTGACTAGATAAGCCGAGTCTAGGGCAGTTGAACCACCAGCTCTTTCCCCCAGCCCCTTCAGACCAGACATAGCTCCCTCTTCCATATCCTGCTGTGTTTCACTGGCTCTGTGGAATTTGTCACCTTCAATGGTTGACATTGACAGAGATCTGCTCACACGATTTGAACTCAAACCCTGTGTAACTTGAGTCGTGGCTGTGGACTGCTGTTCATCACGGCTTGTGTTCCCTTCAAATTCCGGGGAGTTTCCTTGGCCTTGCTCAAAAGTTGAGGTTTCAGAGACAAGACACATTCTGTTGACCTTTCTGATTCCACTGCTCTCAGTCTTGTCATCACTAATTAAAGGACGGAGTTTACCATAGAGGTCAGCTGTGGATACTGATCGACAGTGCTCTTGCCTAAGCGATCCATTTACTGGAGTATTCACAGTATAGGTGTAGCAGAAATCCTCACTGTTGGCTGGGGATGGTGGGCTTCCATTGTCCAATGAAGATTTCTGTGAAAGGCTTTGTTGGGAAAGAGAAAGATGCCTTGTAGAAACATCTACAAGACTGTGCCTGGAGAGTGAACATTTGTGCCTAGTCTTTGGAGATGTTGCTGTATCAGTTTCTTCAGGAGGACGGGATGGCTCCTTACATGACACCAAGACAAGAGACTTTTGCTTTCTTTTACCTTTCACTGTATTGCGTCTCTTTGGTCCCTTTGGTCTGCTGTCAGAGTCATCACCTTCAGATTCTCCTTGACTGGAGACAGGTTGGACAGCAAGGAAAAGGTCTTGCCCTTGTGTGTCTGAAAACATGGATTCCATTTCATCTTGGGAAGACTCGGATACACCACGGCGTCTTGATATGGGAGAGTTCGGTGATTTTAAGTCTTCCTCATTCTCTGTAGAACTTGACAGACGTAGTTTCCGGACAATACGCACGTTCCCACTATTTATCTTCATGCTCTCCTCTGGACTATACCTTTGGCCAGTTCTGTTTGGTTGAGGTTCCTTTCTAATTTCTAGAGGGGAAAGGTTCAAAAATTTCAAATCTCCTGAGTGCAAGGCACACTTTTGTCCTTGAGCACTACAGACACCAATGTGGTAGGTCATACCTTGCTCACGAACATCAACTTCCCCTAAGATTAAAGATTTGGACTGAGGACTTGGTAAAAAACTGACTCTTTTAAGTGTTAGAGAGATTTCCCATGGCTGGATGATCTCTGCCACCCCTCTTTGCAGTTGATTTCTATTGGATTCTCCAGCTGTACTCCCCCATCTTTGTATCTGTTCCCTCAGCTGACCAATTTTTCTGAGTTGCTGATCAACAAGTGACTGCACAACTCTCACCGCAGCAGCATTTTCCCTCTTCACTTGACTGAGGTGCCGTTGGGCTTCTCTGTGATCTTGCTCAACCTTTTCAAGAAGGCGACGCTCCTCTCGCTGAGCTTCAATTGCAGCGCTGTCCAATTCGCGGTTCACCTCCTCTACTTCGGCCTGCTGTTGCTCCCTGAGATTTAAAAGTTCTTGTTCTCCTCGCTCCAGATTGGAAAGAGCCTGTGTTACCCATGGAGGTGGTGAAGTAAGAGATATGGGAGTAAAGATGGACTCCCGTGGGGTTTGAGAAAGTGGAGGTGGGAAAGTCACATCTTTCAGTTTTGGAGTGCTATGTGTCAGCAGGGCTGAGAACCCAGGAAGGGCTCTTCTTTCTGAGTGAGACCTCATTAACATTGTGCTGGACAGATTTCAGTAGTCCTCTTTTTACTTTTTACTCCTTTATGTTTCTGTAAAGAATTAAAAGATTATTCATGTAAATAGAAAATACACAGACTTTTGTAGTATTTGAACGCATTAAAAAATGTAAGACATGTGGAGGTAGAATTCAAAATAAGATGTTCATCCAGTGGCAGGTCAATATAAAAGCTAAGTAGATCTGAAGCAAAATTAAGTATGGTATGTCACTGAGATGTCTTGGGTCTCATCAACACAGTCTGTGGTGTTTTATTAATGAATGCCACAGTCCGCCCTGTGAAAAACCACATGGCCTATCTGTTGCTGTTTTAAAACTGGGACACAGAGTCTCTTTCATTGCAACTTTATCTATCCCACACAATATCCAGTTTCTCACAGGACTCCAAAATACTCTCAGGTAACCACTGTTCCATTTCTCTGAGGTCAGTGTTGTAATCAGACTTTAACTCTGTTGGAAGAGTTTGGTGAAGACAATAAATGTCTCTAACAGGATGCTAATCGACAGTTGGCTCAAGTATATCTTATTTTATAATCTACTGCTTTTTCTCACTTCAAATTATTATTAAATCCTCATTACACATGGAGTCCAGGCAAAACACATTGGTTTATGCTTGCCAAGTTGTTTCTCTTGATGTTACTCATCGTGAAATCTTAGCCTCAAATATTTTTTCTGAAAGCAGCACAGGTGCCCCATTGTCGCTCTTGATGGAAACAGCCACGCTTATCTGCTTAAAGCATTGAAACTGAACTCTGTCTTTCAACTCTGACACAAAGTATGTGAGAGAAGGTCAGTGCTTTCAGCAAGCCTATGCGTTTTATGGCCATTTATAAAGGGATCATATTCGGAGCTGGCATTTGTTGGTAGGAGCATGTACTGTATATGTTAGTGTAGACCTGGGTAGGCAGTTCTGTGCTCCCTTGGAACAAACAAAAAAGCTTTTGCGAGGATGAAAGGGGTGGTATCAGTTTACCTGTGCAGTTTCACAATAAGGCCCCAAAGGAAAGATGTGAACTCCTGTTTTGAATGGATAAAATCTATTTACTATGGGTTCTTTTATGTTTAAGATTTTCCATGAGTGATTTGTTGTACATTTTTAGGTCAATTGAAACATTATTTTAAACAGAACTCAGATGCAGGAAATCACGGAACACATAAACACAAGTTTAATCAAACTACAGTTTATGCACACATGGGTTAAAAGATGCACGGTTTATGAATTAATCTGTCGGTTAAAGTTAAGGAAATTGTAGGTTACATTCAGTAACAAATCCCTGTCACTTATCTGGAGAGAAGACACTGACTTCTCATGTTACCCCACTTTAATGTTGAATGAGAGGCAGTAGTTGCTAAGTTACCAAACGCCCTCCACTGAGTGTAAAATAAATGATACCATTCATAATTGAAAAGATTATGCAGTACGGTCATGAGCGTTACTGCATATCCAAACTAAACAAGAGAGCTATTCAGAAAGTGTTACGGAGTGTAAAGCTCAGCACAGCTAAACACCTCTTTGAAACTCGCATGTCCCGCAGTTGGTTGAAAGAAATCTGTGAGTCGCAAATTGTCCCTAAAAGCCATCATTTGCATTTTTGGTATTTATATAGCATACCAGCATTTTAAAGGTGAATATACAGAACAATGTATACCTTTTTGTCTTAAAAGTAGCAATGCTAAGGAGGTCCTACCTGTAACCAAGGTGTGCACTGCTCCTTCTGCTCCTCACTCTGCTCTGACCTGCAGCCTCTACTCCTTCCCTCCTCCCCACTCACCCTCACCCCCAATCTTTCTCCCCTCCCTTTTTTTTGTCCTTGCATATTTCACAGGCTGCATTGTTGTGTTATTGAATTACAGTAAGGGATAATAATTTTAACTTCTTTGAAAATGTAGATCATTTTGGGGAGCTGAAAAATTTATGAGGGGGGAAAAAGCAAAAACAGTTTATGCATGATATATGTAAACGATAGCTAAGAGGGTGTACCTTCAAACTTAATCCGGAGTATATTCGCATTCAAGCACCCTATCAGCGACATGAGACATAAAAACTTCACCCCACCCCAAGACGATGAGATTGATGGAGCACAGAACTATTCTGAAACAAATGTAATGTGTATTATGTTTTTGTCATTTTGATCCTGCTGGTACATTTGTGATGATACATATTCTCCCACAGAAAGATGCTGCAGAAATCATCTGCCATCATCTGTCTGCTCATGACAAATGTCTCTCATTAAATACCTGCTGATCTGAGGCAGACTTTAGCAGGTGAGGATGAAGATCTACAAACATCCTGAGGATGACTGCTTTTCAAGAATGAATTCCCATTCAAAAATCAATCAAGTAAAAAGTTTTTTTCACAGACTTACTCCTTATTATTTTGTAAATATTTGAATAATAAAATCCATCAGCAATTATATAATTACAGATGGATTTTTAATTTTGATTATTTTATATCAAAATGGGCAGCACGGTGGCAAGGTGGTTAGCACTGTTGCCACACAGCAAGAAGGTCCTGAGTTCAATTCCACCAGGCCGGGGTCTTTCTGTGTGGAGTTTGCATGTTCTCCCCGTGTTTGCGTGGGTTCTCTCCAGGTATTGCGGCTTCCTCCCACCATCCAAAGACATGCAGCTTGTGGGGATAGGTTAATTGGATAATCCAAATTGCCACTAGGTGTGAATGTGCAAGTGAATGTGAGTGCGAATGGTTGTCTGTCCCTGTGTGATAGCCCTGCAACAGACTGGCGACCTGTCCAGAGTGTACCCCGCCTCTCGCCCTATGACAGCTGGGATAGGCTCCCGCAACCCTGAAAAGGATAAGTGGAAGCGAATGGATGGATGGATGGATGGATGGATGGATTATTTTATGTCACATTAGAACTCACTTTGATTGGACTCTGGCTCCTAAACTAGATAAACGAAATACACAATAGGCATATAGCTGTCTCTAATAATACTACTAATAATTTTAATGTAACTTAACTATTCGGTGTGTTATATCAGCAAACTTTCGCTAGGTTTAGAAACACAAACACTGTATATTATAAGCCATCAGTTTTTTAATTTAATGAAAATACAGCAATGTACTAATTCGGTACATTTCAGTTCAATTCATTTATATAAAGCCAAATCACAAAATCGAGGTACTTCATATTGTAAACTAAGGACCTGATGCAGAGAAAAACCCAACAATCATATGACCCGAAATGCGCAAGCAAATGTCGACAGTGGGAAGGAAAAACTCCCTTTTAACAGGACGAAACCTCCGGCAGAACCAGGATCAGGGAGGGGTGGGGCCATCTGCCGAGACCGGTTGGGGATGAGGGGAGGAAGACAGGACAAATGACGCTCTGTGGAAGAGAGCCAGAGATGAATAAGAACTAATAATTAAATGCAGACTGATGCATAAACACAAAGTGAGTGAAAAAAGATGAGAGAAGAAGAAACACTCAGTGCATCATGGGAACTCTGCAGCAGCTTAGGTTTATAGGGCTTTGTAGCGTGATGTCACGGGAGCTGGGCCACGCCCCCTCTCGCCATGACAGTAGGCCAAAGAAAGTACACGGAAGCGTCAGCTATGGTTCGTACGTGCTGTGTTGTCGGTTGCAACGTTAGATCACACGATAGGGAAGGCAAGAAGCTGGAAAATGGGCTCACTTTTTATCGTTTCCCCTCCTGGAGGCAACGGGAGGGATTTCATGTATCCGATATTACTAAACGAAGATGTCAGGCTTGGATTGCAGCGGTCAGATGAGCGGATATCGAGTTCTCTGCCATCCCCAATTTTTTGTTGGTTTGCTCGCATCATTTTCTTTCCGGTGAGTTCTAAATAAATTCATATCTCTCTTAATAGGCTTTTAGTGTATTTCGAATGCGCTGAGGTCATAGACAATTAGATAAAACATCGTAATGTGTGATGCTATAGAATCACGTCATGTTGACGGAGTAGCTTATTATTTGGCATTATTGCAGGCAAACCAGCATATGAAATATGAAACAGAAAAGAAAAGCATGTTTATTTACTGGGAGCTGACTCCACAGAAGAGGGGCCTGAAAGCCAATGGCTCTGCCTCCCATTCTACTTTTAAATATCCTAGAAATCACACGTTGGCAGCAGTCTGAGAGCGAAGTTCTCCATTGACGCTTGTTCTACACATCCATTTCAAGTTTGAACCACTAGATGTCAGCAAATATAAAGAATCGAAGGGGAGACTGCCATGCAAGTTAATAGAATTTGTTCTTCCCTAGAGCTGTTTAATTTGGCATTAAACAGCTCTAAGAAAGCAATGTATTTTATTCTATAGAAAGAGGTTATCATTCAGGCTGAGTGTCAAGACTTACTTTCTCACCAACTGAACAAGGAGCCAAAACTCCCAGGGGTTCACCCCACAGCTATATTTCGTTTCACACACAACTTAAAGATACTTTACTATATAAATAAAGATTAAATCATTTTCATAAAGTAATTTAATTAGAGGAAAATACTTCTTAGTTGTGTATATTTTCATATTAAATAACTTGAGCTATGAAAATTTCCCATCATATAGCATTTTACAGATTTGTCTGTCGGTCAATCTTATCAGCATCTCTCCACAGGAAGCTCACATTTTTAACAGATTTGCAACCAATTAAAGACTCACACTTACCTTCCTATTTTTTTAAAGCTGCCATTCCAACCAGGGTGGCCACTTTGGAAAAGAAACTGCGCACATGAATTTAAAATAACAGTAAACCTACAGGGTTTGTTGCTGCTGTCAACAAGGTTCAAACCACGTATGTTCAACAGCTGCCTGTCGATATTCAGTTGCATTATGGGATTTTGCTTATCTAATTACCGTTATTAAAAACCAAATGATCTCACCGGTTCTGTGGGAGGAGACTCGAAACCTCTCAGAGGTAACAATTTACAGAAGAAGGTTAAGGAGATACTGGAATGATATTGTGCTTGAATTTGTCCTCAGCTGCTTGCAGATAATTTCCATCTTCTTTTTTTGTCACTCGTTTTTTCAAAATATTTTATTGTCAAGCTATTTTTGCTGTCTCTTTTCTTTTCCTTTCTTTTCATTTGATATCTAAAAACTGTAGCGTAAAATGTTGGTTTGCCAAAGCAAGCACTGGATACTTGTTTAAGATGGTACGAAAGAGGTTTGATATCCACTGATTAACACAGTTATGGTTTTTACTGTATGAGCCTTTCAGCACAGTAACAGATTCACGCTTCTTATAGGATCCGGCATCTTCTCACCAATTATCGTCAGCGACACACTCAAACACACACACTGAGCGTTGCCCCCTGGACACAGATGAGTCCTAAGCCATCAGTGTTGCTGGATGTCAGACGGGGTCCTACAGGCTGCCTGGCTGGTGTTGTGACTGATTATTTCTATCTTCCGCTCTGCCAAGAGAGATGGAAAATAATATCGGCCTAAGGTGGCGCTCCGTTATTGATATCACTGTTAAAACTCTCCAATCCAGCTGCTCGCCTCGCCTGCAACATCACCGCAATTAAATCTACACGCCGCTACCAGCCCGTGTGTGTGGCAGAGAGTAATGGGCCCAATAGTTACTGTAACAAAACAATATTGTGATTCAGCATGGCAGCATAACAACCACACATATAGATTTATCAGTGGGTTATATGACAGGGAAGTTAATGGGTTATTATTAGCACTCTCCAACAAATGGCAGCGCCACAGCAAAGCAGGTACAACATGGACTTGTTGCAAACAAACAATTAAAAGACAAGCCTGTAAGCTTCCACAGATGGAATTAGAAAGATGGTCAAGAAAGTCATATCACACTCTTCTTCTCCACTTTGCATACAGCAGGCAATATTAGGTGATGAATATGGTAATTGTCCTCATTCTAGTGGGACTATCTCCTTTCAGAGGGGAAGATCTGGTTCGACTGTTAGATTCGATTAATTCCTCTTCATGCCACTCCTCATTTTTGTGCCCCCCTCCACTCTTACCCCCACCCCCCACCCCGCCATCCTCTCTAACACTTTCAGGCCTATGATATTAGACGAACAATCGCAGAAACAAAACGAGCTGGAACAACCAAGATGGGAACAGATGGCACGTAATTGCCTGGTGGAGGAAGCCAGGGAGTCAATTTTTACCAGTCCTGGGGGAGTTGCAGTTGCAAGGAGGGAAAAAAAGTGCAGGTGCATTTGTTTTGATCAGCTATGGCCTGAAGGAAGCATCTGAAAAATATTCATCACACGCACATTAGGGAGAGGAATTTAACAAAAGCTTTGTGGGTGAGACCTGGGATGCAATGCTGAGCTTTCATCAGGGCAAAGAGAGAGATGTGGCTGAGTCAACAGCAGCAGATGCATCACAAATTAATATCATACTGAAGTGTTGCAAAAACTGTCAAACTTTCACATGGTAGCAGTCTGTTCTAAAATTTTACAAGCCATATTTTAGTTTAGGGGCTGAGTTATTTCCATGTATCTGTTTATTTCAACTACAAAAAGAAAGAAAAGAAATGTAGAATTTTATTTTATATAGTATAAATTAATATGAGAGCCATTTTACGGCAAAATGTAGAAATTTTTATTCTGATAAATTTTAAGGAGTAGTAATAATCCTAGGGAAATGTCTCACCTTACGCATTTTGCCGGTATCTACAAATCTCTCTCAGGTCATTAAACTTCCAAAAATTTTAAATTGTTTTCCCACAAAAAATATGTTTAAAATGGAAAATAACTATCTTCCATTTTATGGAAATATGTTGGTATATTTAAGTGAACAAGCTTTCTTTCTCAGAGTGAAACAAAAATATTTATACTGCTAACAGTTCTGCTAGCCGCCGGTTAGCTTACTTTAGTTAGAATATTCCCGCCATTTTTAATTCTAATTAGAAACATCAATCGCACCAGTGGAAACACCAAGATCTCTTTCAGTATGTACATATTACTTAGAATTTATGAGTAAAAACAAGCAGTTATGGTTTCCTTGCAGTGACATTCTGGTGTTTTTGCCCTATGCTAGTGATTAGCTAGCAGTAATAATATTAATGGTTACTATTGTTCCAGTTGATGGCTGCCACCTATAAAATTTTAATGATGATGATAATGATGATAACCTTTTATTTCTGCCATATAAAACAAACAAACCCATATATACAATTACAAATACATGTATACCCACATATATATGCATATACATATATATATAAAGACGATAACAAAATAACGCTGAAAACCGCTAAAAACCCTGAAAACCATACATTTCACACCTGAGCCTCAACTCTCGCGGCCCGGTACCAAACGACTCACGGACCGGTACCGATCCGAGGCCCGGGGGGTTGGGGACCGCTGCTGTAGGCTCATTGTTCCACAGCTTTTAATCCACAAACAGAAATGCAAAAGGTTTTAACTGATGTTTGACCATTAAGTTTCCCGATTGCTCTTTTTTAATCAAGTTTACATAATTGTCGAAGTGAAGTTTTGTATGTACCAATACCGCCAAATTTAGTTTTCTTCAAACTTGGTTCCATCAAACATGTTCTCAACTCAATCATTTCTTGTGTGAATTTCCAAAAGCTGTCGTGAATTTTTTTCCAGCACAAAAAGATATTTGTATCATCTACAAATGAATTAAACTGTGATATATCAGATATTTCATATATATCACTAATGAACAGGATAAACAAATTTGGTCCTGATACTAATCCCTGAGGTACTCCAAAAACAGTGTCCGGGCATTTTTGATTGATATTAACATCTTTTCACAAATTTTTGTTTGCTTCTCAAAGAACTCTTGACCCATTCCAACACCACTCCACTAATGTCATAGTGCTCCAGTGTCAAAGGATTTCATGATTAATTGTCTCTAAAGCTTCTCTTTAGGTCAATGAAAACGCTACATTGTGCTCGATCTATTATATTAGTAATATTTCCAGTTAATGCCATAGATGTTGATCTTTTGATATATAATCTTTATATCTTCTTTATGGCTGATAACCTTTTATTACACTACATAAGCCATCTGTTTCCAGCTCTTATGCTAAGCGAAGCTAACCAGCTGCTGCTCCAGCTTTGCGTTCACCTCACAGATATGAGAGCGGCGGCAACTTTATCGAAAGCAAAGAAGCAGAGTTCCCTATATAGCAAACCAAAATACATCTAAATGAAACCGTGCATTTGAAATCAGATCAGACATTTATCATATTTTTAGCTTTTATTTCTATCAAAATCATTGGTTCACACAAATGTGTTAACTTAATCAGTCTGATGCAAGCTCTGCATAAATTTACCCTGGAGGTACTACAAAGCTGGATAACGCTATTTGTCTGCAGCCACTTCATCCTTGGACATGAATCAGTCACATACTGTACTGAGATGAATTCCTTTTCCTCGGTCCTCTAAGCTCTGACCACATCTGTTCAATTACCAGCATGGAAAGTGCATTACTATTGGCTTTGTTGTTGGAGATGCTTGATTTTCTTAGTAAAAAGCAGATGAATTTATAATGTTGTGATCCCCTCTGTTGTGAATCTCTTCAGCGAAAGGAGGCCCAGGATCAGAATGAGCATTTTGATGAGCTATAGGCCGTCTCTTCTTTTTACAATCCCAAACTTGCGCAGCCTGGCCAATATCAAACTAATAAATTACAGCCCCCGTCTCCCACATAACTCACTGATAAATAAAAAAAGGGTCTGCCATAGTGTGCAGCTGTGACCCAGAGTTACCTAGCAACAGGTCATGCCCAGACGTGATGCACAAGGTAGAGATACACCTCTAAGGAGAAGGAGGGGAGGGAGGGATGGAGGTGGAGGAGATGGAGATGGAGAAGCAGCAGTAGGGAGGGAGAGACGGGGCTCATCCTCACTCTCTATGACCCTTGACAGATAGAAAACGCACTCAGAGGAAACGGTGTGTGATTGACAGGGATATTTGAGGAACCTGAGACTCCTTGGTTTCTCCATTACTGTTTTCAGGCTGGACTATGAGCTGTCGTGTGTCTGCTATAAGTGTGCAGAAAACACTTGTAGTTTTACAAGAGTGACAAGTGCTACGATAATACAGCTGAATAAAATTCAGCTAAGGTATCTGAGCAGAGACTAAATTAATTTGTATTCTCTGCAACTCCATTTGATGTCTAGCATAAAGAAAACAATCAGATTATGCTCTTGTTAATTCCCTCTAAACAGTCCCCTAGTCTCTTCTTCTATCTCCTGTATACATGCAATGCCACACACAAATAAACACATTTGCCACAGTGAAGTACACATTGAGCTTTCCAACCTTGGCGCCTAGAGAATTATCTGATGAAAACACTAACTGACAGGCCTAAAAAGATTGAGCAATAGCACTAGAGACGCACAATCACAGCGGTGTACAATGTCTTTGCCAGAACAGTGCGGCATGGAAATGAGTCCACACACACACACCACCCCCCACCCCACCTTCTCCGCCCTTCCTCTGTTGCCTGTGTGACAAACCCTCAAGGGGACTCTGCAGCTGTGTGGGGTTAGCACATGGTCGAGTTAGGGGCCACACACACAAACACACACACACACCTGACAAATACAGCCTTTGGTCTTTGTAAATATGGAATATTTATGTTTCATTCTTCTTATGGCTGCTCCCTTTAGGGGTTGCCACAGCTCACCCTATCCCTAGCATCCCCCTCAGTCAATGCCAACCTTCTGCATGTCCTCCTTCACTACATCCATGAATCTTCTCTGCAGTTTTCCTCTTTTCCTCCTGCCTGGCAGCTCCATATTCAACACATATTCTGCACGTGTCTGTGTCCAAACCATCTCAAACTCTGTCTCCAAACATGAAACTGAACTGTCGCTCTGATGTATTCTTTCTAATCTGTCGTCATCACTCCCAGTGAAAAGTTTAACATCTTCAGTCCTGCCACCTCCAGCTCTGCCTCCAGTCTTTTTTCTTAGGGTCAGCATTTCCAAAACATACATCACCCCAAGTTTCACTACCATCTTCTAAATCCTCTCTTTCACTTTTGCTGCTAGCCTTCTGTCACAAATCACCCCTGACACTCATCGCACTTCACCACACCTTTTTTCATGCTTCCAGTACCTTTCATTTCACTTCTTTCCTGTGCATACCGCCACCTCTCCAGGATCTCTTCCACAGATCTTCTTGGTACAGATCATAATGTCTTCTGAAACCAACATGGTCCAGGGAGACTCCTGCTTGACCTCATCTGTTAACTTGTCCATCACCACTGCAAGAAATGGCTCAGAGTTTATCCCTAATGTAATCCCACCCTCACTTTGAACCCATCTGTCACTCCCACCGCACACCTCATCACTGTCTCACTGTCCTCTTACATGTCCTGCACCACCCCTACATGATTATGTGACACTCGGACTCATACAGTACAACAGGTAATAATAATAATGGATTGCATTTATATAGCACTTTTCGGGACCCCTCAAAGCGCTTTACAATACCACTATTCATTCACACACTGGTGAAGGCAAGCTACAGTTGTAGCCACAGCTGCCCTGAGGCAGACTAACAGAAGCGAGGCTGCCATATTGCGCCATCGGCCCCTCTGGCCATCACCAGTAGGCGGCAGGTGAAGTGTCTTGCCCAAGGACACAACGACCGAGACTGTCCGAGCCGGGGCTTGAACCGGTAACCTTCCGATTACAAGACGAACACCCAACTCTTGAGCCATGATTGCCCCAAGAGGTCCAACAGACAGAGTGAAGTTCCTTCTGACCTTCTCTATACTTCTATATTAACACTCTTAAATCAAACATTGCATCTGTAGTGCTCTTTCTTGGCATAAAACCATCTTGCTGCTCACTTATTGTCGCCTCTGCCTTCGGCAGCTCTTTCCCATAGCTTCATGGTATTGCTCATCAACTTTATCTCTCTGTAGTTACTACAACTATGCACATCAGTACCAGGACTCCTCTCACCCTCCAATATTGTGCTAAACAATCTTTTCAAAAGGTCCATTGCCCTCTCTCCTAGCCATCTCCATATCACCACAGGTATATCATCTGGACCAACTGCCTTTCCACTCTGCATCCTCTTCATAGCTGCCCTCTTCTCCTTGCCAACCCTTTGGCCACCCTAATTCACTGTCCTCCTTTCTTTGTCATTAAATTAATTCATCAACTCATCAAAGTACTCCTTCCACCTTCTCATCATACTCTCGCTCATACTCTCTTCTCTTACATTTCCATCTCTGTCTATCCTGCACATCCTTTCCAGCTCAGTGTCTCTGCCTACCTCACCACAACCAGTCGCAGCAGATGGCCCCGCCCCTCCCTGAGCCTGGTTCTGCCAGAGGTTTCTTCCTGTTAAAAGGGAGTTTTTCCTTCCCACTGTCGCCAAAGTGCTTGCTCATAGGGGGTCATATGATTGTTGGGTTTTTTTCTGTATCTATTATTGTACGATCGACTGTACAATATAAAGCGCCTTGAGGCGACTGTTGTTGTGATTTGGCGCTATATAAATAAAACTGAATTAAGGTTTGACATGTTGCTCTTCTGCACACCTTAATTGTGTCTACTGATTTTTTTTAAATTCCTACTGTAACCTTGGTTTTAACCTCCTGAGACCCAGGGGGGAAAAAGTATTTTGATTTTGATTTTTTTCAGATAAATCAAGTGTTGGGATGGTAAAAAACACATTACAAAAACAAAATTATTTTTAACTAATTTTATTTAAATTTTACAACATGTGCACTACAGTGCACAAGGGGAGTTCATTGATCACGAATGTGAAACTAACAAAATTCAAGAGTTATTTAAGAAAATTAAATGCTCCACTGAAATTTTTGTAAGCAGGATATTAAAACTTATTTATATAACAATATCATAAAAATGTAGATCATGGGTCAACTTAGAAGTCACTGACACTTCACTAGCTGTAAGCCATTGGTTCAGGAACAAGTGATTGCACTGGGCTTTCTATTTCACAAAAGTCAATTCATGTATGATATCTGAGGAAGTACTGTGATTTTTTTTATTTGGAGACACAAAGGAACATTTGGCACTTCCCACATCTCACATATGTTTTACTGTTGCACCCAACCATTCTACAAATGAAATGCCTTGGACTGTTAACCATTTCAGGCAAGTGGAGTGAACCATATTTTGTTACACTCTCATCTGGTTGGGGCCTCCTTTTCTTGATTTTTGGAGAGAACTCTTCATCACTGGTATTATTCAGGTCTTTTTCACATGTTTGTCCCTGGTTTCTCAGCCAAGAGGAGCTTGAACTCCAGATACTGTGAGTTCTTTTCACACATTGAGATCAGTGACAACTTTCAGCAAAGATGTGATCTTGTAGAAACAATCAGGTGTCATGGATTCAGCTATAATTGCGACTCTTGTTTTTTTTACTTTACTGGAAAACATTTCTGCATTTTACCCATATTTTATTTTTAACTCAAAATCAAAAATTCCAGATTCTCCTACATGTTGGTTTTGGACCAGATAGGACGACAGATTTCAGGTGGCCCTGTGTCTTTCTCTATTACATCTGCCACTGCATCTTGATAATCTTCGTGTGGCTCCTCCTGGGTTCTCACCCTCTCCTATCTGGCTAACATGACTCTCATCTTCTGAAAAATCTATGTTTGAATCTCCCTCAATGATTCTGTTAAGAATTTTCTCTGCCTTTGTCAAAGAGTTGTCTACTAGGAAAAAGTGAAATAAATATAAGTACAAAGTCCCGACGTGCACTAAAGTACACATTAATAAATTAGTCATTTCCTCTGTGAAACTAAATAAGCTTAATTCTTAAAAACCCCTCAAATTATTTACTAGATGTTTATTTTTGAAAATTAATCAAAATCTGATTTTAAAAAACATTTTAAATGTAAATATCATGCTTACCTTTCTTTCTTCCATAAAATGTGCTTGTGGGCATGCCAGCCATTTTGAAAAGGTGGGAAAAAAACAATTGGCAAGGCCACACCCCCACACATGTGATATCATTTTAAAGGTACTGTTGTCCTCTCTAAGAAACATCAGGACTTAGATGAGTGGCAAGTAGAGTATGAGAGCTACAAGCAAAAACTAAATGTGTACTACAGTGCACAAAAATGAATTACTGGGTCTCTAACTAGTCTGGCCCTTCTCCTCTGACCTCTGGCATTGATGAGGCTTTTTGGACAAGAGAACTTCTGTTTGCTGGACATTTTCTCTTGCTCAGGCCGATGTTTGTAAACCTTAAATATGCTTCTGCAGGAAAATCCCAGTCAATCTAAAGTTTCTGTAATACTAAGACCAACCTATCCAGTACAAACAACCAAGTGTGAAAAGTCCCATAAAGCCCCCTTTTTCTCATTTTGATGCTTGGTTTGAGCTTCAGCCAGTCATCTTGATCATGCCTGCATGCCTAAATACAACTCATTGCATTTAGGCATGTGACTTATTACTTGTTACCAATGGCTTATTTGATATTTGCATTAACCAGCGGCTGAACAAGTACAAATAAACTGGCCAAAGAGCACATGTTATGTGAAAATGTCTGAAGCTATGAGACAGAACTTTGAGATCGAAAAAAGCTGTTTCAGGACTCAAATATAAAAGATATGAAAGTCAAGACTGAGTGTGCAGTTTTTATTTCAAGTGACCAAAATATTTTAATGCAGCTTTAAATGCATTTCTGTTCTGTACCTTAATATTTAATCACAGGACTGCTTTTCTCTCATTAGCTGAGAGCTTATCTGTTTCTCCTATTAAACCCAAGTGGAGGTGTATGTCAAAGCCATTTATGGTTTTCATGTAGCGCTCAGAATGTACACCTTTTCATGCAGTTCATCGACAGATTACACGCGTTGATAACAGGTAACAAACATGACGTATGCCATCACACACTGGTGAGAGCAAAATGGGCATCCATCACAGATGCTAACAACTGTGATTAAAAATACATAATCTGCAAACAGCCCCCCGATGCTGCCGTCAAGCCATTTCGGGCCTAATTGCAATTGGTCTCCGTTATGATCAAAGGCAAGTCACACCTGCTCGTCTTTAGCTTTCGTTTCGCTGATTACACTTTCAGATTTCATCAACGTCAAGTGGATAGATATGAAATTACGGGATAAACCTGTTTGCTTGTGGTCAACGCCATCACAATCCCATCTTTTTCCACTGCGTCCAATTCCCTCTGTCTGGCTCACACCTTGTTTTTTTGCTCTAGTGTTCGAAATCCAATCAAGTGTTTCATAGCGTGTTGGACAGCAAAGAAAGTCCGTAAACAGGTTAAAGAAAGAGCAGCCGTGAAAGACACAGTAGAGCTCACAGTCCTGATACAAACATAATATACAACAGACAGCTGAGCCAAGCTGCCCCTCCTCCTTCTCCCCTTTCTCTTCACCTTACCCACCACCTGTATCTCATGGGGTGTGTGAGTGACAAAGCATCAAGAGGAAGAGTACCAAGTCTTCACTCAGAATGCCTTGCACCCAGCGTTCACCCAATTTACACCTCTCCCTTTCCTGCAAACCCCACCCAGGATCCCCTGGTGACAGCACCATGCTAACCATCACCTCCCTGCTGGCATGACCGTGTGTGAGCATGTGTGTTTGTGTGCACTGACGAGAGTGGAAGAAAGCAGAAGAGCATGTGTGGTATCCTTGGGGGATGCAGTTTTAGCCCTTCAGACTAGGTTCTTTTTTGCAATGGGATTTTCATTTTGTTGCCTTCAAGGCCCTAATGTGAAAAAAGGACTTGACTTCAGGGTTAAAACGAGGAGCAGGTTTCAAGTCAACATTTTTAAAGGTTTTGAAGTTTGGCATGTTTTCCAGTTCTCCACTTCAGTTTTACTGAGTGGCTGTCTTCAAATTCTGATGTTTCCTCACTTTCCAGTCCTAGCCCACTACTTCCTACTTCCACAAGACATCTGATCCTAACCCACCTAAATGCCTGCACTTTGTTTCCTTCGTTAGTTGCAAAATATATAAGCAATTCACTCAAATTCATTCCTGTTTACACAGAGAAAAATTACAACAATTGTCTCAAGGAACAGAGAAAACCCCAACAATTAGACGACCCCCAGTAAGCAAGCACTTGGTGACAGTGCTAAGGAAAAAGTCCCCTTTAACAGGAAATCCCTGACAGTACTCTCACTGCAACATTTTGGATGTGGTAATGGTATCTGGAGTAAGGAAGTCGTCACACACCATGTTTGTAGGATTTTTAAATAAGAGTACAAAAACCTCAGTCTCACCCTTTCTCCAACCTCTCCACTCTCTTATGTCTATTTACTGTTTTTGCACTGAACACTTGGAACGCTTTGAAAATCCCTCATTGTCAATGCAATCAGTCCATCTGTTCCTCAGCTCCTCATTCTCTGAAACTGTGTTCACCAGTTGTTCTGACTAACCCATTTTCCCAACGAACTCCAAGCCTGTACTTCCTGCCACTATTCACTTTGCTCCGCTGGAATTCCGCCTGCCAACCAAAGACTCCCTAAGTAAGGCAACTTCATTCACTCAATTTCTAATAATATTTACATTTCAACCTTGACCTGGAATAAGCTTTCCTCTCCTTTCTCACATCTTACTAACCAGTTCCTCAAGTCCATTCCCCCAGTGTTCAATAAACCTTTTAAACTGCTCTAAGTGTGATGATTCTAGTTATTAAGTCCAACCTCGCTGTTAAGCATGACAACGATTTTTACTTCATACTTCAAATCCCAGTGTTTTACCTTTACCCTGGGGTCTTTACCTTACAGTATAGGATGACTGAATAGAACCAAATTGAACTGAAATATGAATCTCATTTTAACCATTATTTATTTGCCATAATTACAATCTGTCTCTAACCTAAAGAATCCTTCGGCAGATATTTCTCATTCCCGACGTGTAACATACCAACGATTTGTCACATGGCGTACGCTTTGGGATGAGAACGTGTTGTCCATGTTTACTCCATATTTCTTACTAAGCTGCTCTGAAACTCTGAAACTCTCACATATGAGACTATAAATGTGCTGCAAATCCAGACTAACTTTTTATTGAGGAAAATTAGCAGTAAGTGGCTCAATGGGGCAAAACTCTGCTGCTGGGGGGAAAACCAGATGTGATTGACTACTCTATCTGAAGAGACAGTTATAGATGCTAACAAATCCTAGTGCTACTATTTACATTGATAGCGACAGATGAGGAATGAATGCCCAGCACAAACTTGCCAATCAGAGCAAAGTGGGCACAGATTGTGATTGTAATTGTAACTTGAATCCTATTGTACATATAAAAAATATACTTTTTGTTTTTTCTGCAGTTCCCAAATACTCTGGTCACAACCATGCTTTCTGTCACAACCGACTTAAGCAAAGAGACAAGCCATAGTGGGCCACAGCTGCCAGCTATTACACAAAAATTAAAGCTTGATTTTACAGTTACAGGCTTAATTTTCCTGTTTACTCAGGCAGAAACAGCTTTAAAATTTGGCATATAAGTAGAGAGTATGTAACATAGCATACAGAATGTGCTTATCGGAAAAATGCAAACACATTTGTCAGCAGCAGGATGATGGCCTACATAAACTTATTTTACTGTTGGGGAGAGGTGCTTCACAATAAGAAAGGAAAAAAAGAAAAAAAATCAGCACCCTCACTGAGCTAAGCCCCAACTTTAGGTAACAAGAGAAGGGGCAGAAAAAAATCCCAAAAACCTCACTGACATC